>NC_138502.1:44681944-44822123 GCF_964252035.2 Podarcis erhardii
CAAAAAAAAAATTCCGCCGGGTAAGTTGCTGAGGGCTGATTTCTTGTCCTGTGATAAAAAGCCTTCTGTTTTGACTGCCAAACCTTTCAGGGGAGTATTTGCAAGCTTTTGGCACCATTTTTGAGTGAATTGCCAAAAGTCAGATTTTTGCTGAAATTGAGACCCCGGGGCTTAGGGATTTTTTCAAAAAAAAAATTCCGCTGGGTAAGTTGCTGAGCGCTGATTTCTTGTCCTGTGATAAAAAGCCTTCTGTTTTGACTGCGAAACCATTCAGGGGAGCATTTAAAAGCTTTTGGCACCATTTTTGAGTGAATTGCCAAAAGTCAAATTTTTGCTGAAATTGTGACCCCGGGGCTTAGGGATTTTTTTCAAAAAAAAAATTCCGCCGGGTAAGTTGCTGAGGGCTGATTTCTTGTCCTGTGATAAAAAGCCTTCTTTTTCGACATCCAAACCTTTCGGGGAGCATTTGCAAGCTTTTGGCACCATTTTTGAGTGAATTGCCAAAAGTCAGATTTTTGCTGAAATTGTGACCCCGGGGCTTAGGGATTTTTTCAAAAAAAAAATTCCGCCGGGTAAGTTGCTGAGGGCTGATTTCTTGTCCTGTGATAAAAAGCCTTCTGTTTGACTGCCAAACCTTTCAGGGGAGTATTTGCAAGCTTTTGGCACCATTTTTGAGTGAATTGCAAAAAGTCAGATTTTTGCTGAAATTGTGACCCCGGGGCTTAGGGATTTTTTCAAAAAAAAAATTCCGCTGGGAAAGTTGTTGACGGCTGATTTCTTGTCCTGTGATAAAAAGCCTTCTGTTTTGACTTCCAAACCTTTCAGGGGAGCATTTGCAAGCTTTTGGCACCATTTTTGAGTGAATTGCCAAAAGTCAGATTTTTGCTGAAATTGTGACCCCGGGGCTTAGGGATTTTTTCAAAAAAAAATTCCGCCGGGTAAGTTGCTGAGGGCTGATTTCTTGTCCTGTGATAAAAAGCCTTCTGTTTTGACTGCCAAACCTTTCAGGGGAGTATTTGCAAGCTTTTGGCACCATTTTTGAGTGAATTGCAAAAAGTCAGATTTTTGCTGAAATTGTGACCCCGGGGCTTAGGGATTTTTTCAAAAAAAAAATTCCGCTGGGTAAGTTGTTGACGGCTGATTTCTTGTCCTGTGATAAAAAGCCTTCTGTTTTGACTGCCAAACCTTTCAGGGGAGCATTTGCAAGCTTTTGGCACCATTTTTGAGTGAATTCCCAAAAGTCAGATTCTTGCTGAAATTGTGACCCCGGGGTTTATGGATTTTTTCAAAAAAAAAATTCCGCCGGGTAAGCTGCTGAGGGCTGATTTCTTGTCCTGTGATAAAAAGCCTTCTTTTTCGACAGCCAAACCTTTCAGGGGAGCATTTGCAAGCTTTTGACACCATTTTTGAGTGAATTGCTAAAAGTCAGATTTTTGCTGAAATTGTGACCCCGGGGCTTAGGGATTTTTTCAAAAAAAAAAAATCCGCCGGGAAAGTAGCTGAGGGCTGATTTCTTGTCCTGTGATAAAAAGCCTTCTGTTTTGACTGCCAAACCTTTCAGGGGAGCATTTGCAAGCATTTGGCACCATTTTTGAGTGAATTGCCAAAAGTCAGATTTTTGCTGAAATTGTGATCCCGATTCGGCCGGATTATTTGTCGAGGGTTGATTTCTTGTCTTGTGATAAAAAGCCTTCTGTTTTGACTGCGAAACCATTCAGGGGAGCATTTGCAAGCTTTTGGCACCATTTTTGAGTGAATTGCCAAAAGTCTGATATTTGCTGAAATTGTGACCCCGGGGCTTAGGGATTTTTTAAAAAAAAAAATTCCACCGCGTAAGTTGCTGAGGGCTGATTTCTTGTCCTGTGATAAAAAGCCTTCTGTTTTGACTGCCAAACCTTTCAGGGGAGCATTTGCAAGCTTTTGCCACCATTTTTGAGTGAATTGCCAAAAGTCTGATTTTTGCTGAAATTGTGACCCCGGGGCTTAGGGATTTTTTCAAAAAAAAAATTCCGCCGGGTAAGTTGCTGAGGGCTGATTTCTTGTCCTGTGATAAAAAGCCTTCTGTTTTGACTGCCAAACCTTTCAGGGGAGCATTTGCAAGCTTTTGCCACCATTTTTGAGTGAATTGCCAAAAGTCTGATTTTTGCTGAAATTGTGACCCCGGGGCTTAGGGATTTTTTCAAAAAAAAAATTCCGCTGGGTAAGTTGTTGACGGCTGATTTCTTGTCCTGTGATAAAAAGCCTTCTGTTTTGACTGCCAAACCTTTCAGGGGAGCATTTGCAAGCTTTTGGCACCATGTTTGAGTGAATTGCAAAAAGTCAGATTCTTGCTGAAATTGTGACCCCTGGGCTTATGGATTTTTTCAAAAAAACAATTCCGCCGGGCAAGTAGCTGAGGGCTGATTTCTTGTCCTATGATAAAAAGCCTTCTGTTTTGACTGCCAAACCTTTCAGGGGAGTATTTGCAAGCTTTTGGCACCATTTTTGAGTGAATTGCCAAAAGTCAGATTTTTGCTGAAATTGTGACCCCGGGGCTTAGGGATTTTTTCAAAAAAAAAATTCCGCCGGGTAAGTTGTTGAGGGCTGATTTCTTGTCCTTTGATAAAAAGCCTTCTTTTTCGACAGCCAAACCTTTCGGGGAGCATTTGCAAGCTTTTGGCACCATCTTTGAGTGAATTGCCAAAAGTCAGATTTTTGTTGAAATTGTGACCCCGGGGCTTAGGGATTTTTTCAAAAAAAAAATTCCACCGGGTAAGTTGCTGAGGGCTGATTTCTTGTCCTGTGATAAAAAGCCTTCTCTTTTGACTGCCAAACCTTTCATGGGAGCATTTGCAAGCCTTTGTCACCGTTTTTGAGTGAATTGCCAAAAGTCAGATTTTTGCTGAAATTGTGACCCCGGGGCTTAGGGATTTTTTCAAAAAAAAAAAATTCCGCCGGGTAAGTTGTTGAGGGCTGATTTCTTGTCCTGTGATACAAAGCCTTCTGTTTTGACTGCCAAACCTTTCAGGGGAGCATTTGCAAGCTTTTGGCACCATTTTTGAGTGAATTGCAAAAAGTCAGATTCTTGCTGAAATTGTGACCCCGGGGCTTATGGATTTTTTCAAAAAAACAATTCCGCCGGGTAAGTAGCTGAGGGCTGATTTCTTGTCCTATGATAAAAAGCCTTCTGTTTTGACTGCCAAACCTTTCAGGGGAGCATTTGCAAGCTTTTGGCACCATTTTTGAGTGAATTGCCAAAAGTCAGATTTTTGCTGAAATTGTGACCCCGGGGCTTAGGGATTTTTTCAAAAAAAAAATTCCGCCGGGTAAGTTGCTGAGGGCTGATTTCTTGTCCTGTGATAAAAAGCCTTCTTTTTCGACATCGAAACCTTTCGGGGAGCATTTGCAAGCTTTTGGCACCATTTTTGAGTGAATTGCCAAAAGTCAGATTTTTGCTGAAATTGTGACCCCGGGGCTTAGGGATTTTTTCAAAAAAAAAATTCCGCCGGGTAAGTAGCTGCAGTGGCGTAGCGTGGGTTGTCAGCACCCGGGGCAAGGCAAGTAATTTGCGCCCCCTAACCCGTGGATTTGCGCCCCCTAACCCGTGGATTTGCGCCCCCTAACCCGTGGATTTGCCCTAACCCCAGATGTTGCGCCCGGTGCGGCCGGCCCCCCCTGCACCCCCCACGCTACGCCACTGAGTAGCTGAGGGCTGATTTCTTGTGCTATGATAAAAAGCCTTCTGTTTTGACTGCCAAACCTTTCAGGGGAGCATTTGCAAGCTTTTGGCACCATTTTTGAGTGAATTGCCAAAAGTCAGATTTTTGCTGAAATTGTGACCCCGGGGCTTAGGGATTTTTTCAAAAAAAAAATTCCGCCGGGTAAGTTGCTGAGGGCTGATTCCTTGTCCTGTGATAAAAAGCCTTCTTTTTCGACAGCCAAACCTTTCGGGGAGCATTTGCAAGCTTTTGGCACCATTTTTGAGTGAATTGCCAAAAGTCAGATTTTTGCTGAAATTGTGACCCCGGGGTTAGGGATTTTTTCAAAAAAACAATTCCGCCGGGTAAGTAGCTGAGGGCTGATTTCTTGTCCTATGATAAAAAGCCTTCTGTTTTGACTGCCAAACCTTTTAGGGTAGCATTTGCAAGCTTTTGGCACCATTTTTGAGTGAATTGCCAAAAGTCAGATTTTTGCTGAAATTGTGACCCCGGGGCTTAGGGATTTTTTCAAAAAAAAATTCCGCCGTGTAAGTTGCTAAGGGCTGATTTCTTGTCCTGTGATAAAAAGCCTTCTATTTCGACAGCCAAACCTTTCGGGGAGCATTTGCAAGCTTTTGGCACCATTTTTGAGTGAATTGCCAAAAGTCAGATTTTTGCTGAAATTGTGACCCCGGGGCTTAGGGATTTTTTCAAAAAAAAATTCCACCGGGTAAGTTGCTGAGGGCTGATTTCTTGTCCTGTGATAAAAAGCCTTCTGTTTTGACTGCCAAACCTTTCAGGGGAGCATTTGCAAGCTTTTGGCACCATTTTTGAGTGAATTGCCAAAAGTCAGATTTTTGCTGAAATTGTGACCCCGGGGCTTAGGGATTTTTTCAAAAAAAAAATTCCACCGGGTAAGTTGCTGAGGGCTGATTTCTTGTCCTGTGATAAAAAGCCTTCTGTTTTGACTGCCAAACCTTTCAGGGGATCATTTGCAAGCTTTTGGCACCATTTTTGAGTGAATTGCCAAAAGTCAGATTTTTGCTGAAATTGTGACCCCGGGGCTTAGGGATTTTTTCAAAAAAAAAAATTCCGCCGGGTAAGTAGCTGAGGGCTGATTTCTTGTCCTATGATAAAAAGCCTTCTGTTTTGACTGCCAAACCTTTCAGGGGAGCATTTGCAAGCTTTTGGCACCATTTTTGAGTGAATTGCCAAAAGTCAGATTTTTGCTGAAATTGTGACCCCGGGGCTTAGGGATTTTTTCAAAAAAAAAAATTCCACCGGGTAAGTTGCTGAGGGCTGATTTCTTGTCCTGTGATAAAAAGCCTTCTTTTTCGACAGCCAAACCTTTCGGGGAGCATTTGCAAGCTTTTGGCACCATTTTTGAGTGAATTGCCAAAAGTCAGATTTTTGCTGAAATTGTGACCCCGGGGTTAGGGATTTTTTCAAAAATACAATTCAGCTGGGTAAGTTGCTGAGGGCTGATTTCTTGTCCTGTGATAAAAAGCCTTCTGTTTTGACTGCCAAACCTTTCAGGGGAGAAGTTGCAAGCATTTGGCACCATTTTTGAGTGAATTGCCAAAAGTCAGATTTTTGCTGAAATTGTGATCCCGATTCGGCCGGATTATTTGTCGAGGGCTGATTTCTTGTCTTGTGATAAAAAGCCTTCTTTTTCGACAGCCAAACCTTTCAGGGGAGCATTTGCAAGCTTTTGGCACCATTTTTGAGTGAATTGCCAAAAGTCAGATTTTTGCTGAAATTGTGACCCCGGGGCTTAGGGATTTTTTCAAAAAAAAAATTCCGCCGGGTAAGTTGCTGAGGGCTGATTTCTTGTCCTGTGATAAAAAGCCTTCTGTTTTGACTGCCAAACCTTTCAGGGGAGCAGTTCCAAGCTTTTGGCACCATTTTTGAGTGAATTGCCAAAAGTCAGATTTTTGCTGAAATTGTGACCCCGGGGCTTAGGGATTTTTTCAAAAAAAAAATTCCGCCGGGTAAGTTGCTGAGGGCTGATTTCTTGTCCTGTGATAAAAAGCCTTCTTTTTCGACAGCCAAACCTTTCAGGGGAGCATTTGCAAGCTTTTGGCACCATTTTTGAGTGAATTGCCAAAAGTCAGATTTTTGCTGAAATTGTGACCCCGGGGCTTAGGGATTTTTTCAAAAAAAAAATTCCGCTGGGTAAGTTGTTGACGGCTGATTTCTTGTCCTGTGATAAAAAGCCTTCTGTTTTGACTGCCAAACTTTTCAGGGGAGCATTTGCAAGCTTTTGGCACCATTTTTGAGTGAATTGCCAAAAGTCAGATTTTTGCTGAAATTGTGACCCCGGGGCTTAGGGATTTTTTCAAAAAAACAATTCCGCCGGGTAAGTAGCTGAGGGCTGATTTCTTGTCCTATGATAAAAAGCCTTCTGTTTTGACTGCCAAACCTTTCAGGGGAGCATTTGCAAGCTTTTGGCACCATTTTTGAGTGAATTGCCAAAAGTCAGATTTTTGCTGAAATTGTGACCCCGGGGCTTAGGGATTTTTTCAAAAAAAAAAATTCCGCCGCGTAAGTAGCTGAGGGCTGATTTCTTGTCCTATGATAAAAAGCCTTCTGTTTTGACTGCCAAACCTTTCAGGGGAGCATTTGCAAGCTTTTGGCACCATTTTTGAGTGAATTGCCAAAAGTCAGATTTTTGCTGAAATTGTGACCCCGGGGCTTAGGGATTTTTTCAAAAAAAAAAATTCCACCGGGTAAGTTGCTGAGGGCTGATTTCTTGTCCTATGATAAAAAGCCTTCTGTTTTGACTGCCAAACCTTTCAGGGGAGCATTTGCAAGCTTTTGGCACCATTTTTGAGTGAATTGCCAAAAGTCAGATTTTTGCTGAAATTGTGACCCCGGGGCTTAGGGATTTTTTCAAAAAAAAAAATTCCACCGGGTAAGTTGCTGAGGGCTGATTTCTTGTCCTGTGATAAAAAGCCTTCTTTTTCGACAGCCAAACCTTTCGGGGAGCATTTGCAAGCTTTTGGCACCATTTTTGAGTGAATTGCCAAAAGTCAGATTTTTGCTGAAATTGTGACCCCGGGGTTAGGGATTTTTTCAAAAATACAATTCAGCTGGGTAAGTTGCTGAGGGCTGATTTCTTGTCCTGTGATAAAAAGCCTTCTGTTTTGACTGCCAAACCTTTCAGGGGAGAAGTTGCAAGCATTTGGCACCATTTTTGAGTGAATTGCCAAAAGTCAGATTTTTGCTGAAATTGTGATCCCGATTCGGCCGGATTATTTGTCGAGGGCTGATTTCTTGTCTTGTGATAAAAAGCCTTCTTTTTCGACAGCCAAACCTTTCAGGGGAGCATTTGCAAGCTTTTGGCACCATTTTTGAGTGAATTGCCAAAAGTCAGATTTTTGCTGAAATTGTGACCCCGGGGCTTAGGGATTTTTTCAAAAAAAAAATTCCGCCGGGTAAGTTGCTGAGGGCTGATTTCTTGTCCTGTGATAAAAAGCCTTCTGTTTTGACTGCCAAACCTTTCAGGGGAGCAGTTCCAAGCTTTTGGCACCATTTTTGAGTGAATTGCCAAAAGTCAGATTTTTGCTGAAATTGTGACCCCGGGGCTTAGGGATTTTTTCAAAAAAAAAATTCCGCCGGGTAAGTTGCTGAGGGCTGATTTCTTGTCCTGTGATAAAAAGCCTTCTTTTTCGACAGCCAAACCTTTCAGGGGAGCATTTGCAAGCTTTTGGCACCATTTTTGAGTGAATTGCCAAAAGTCAGATTTTTGCTGAAATTGTGACCCCGGGGCTTAGGGATTTTTTCAAAAAAAAAATTCCGCTGGGTAAGTTGTTGACGGCTGATTTCTTGTCCTGTGATAAAAAGCCTTCTGTTTTGACTGCCAAACTTTTCAGGGGAGCATTTGCAAGCTTTTGGCACCATTTTTGAGTGAATTGCCAAAAGTCAGATTTTTGCTGAAATTGTGACCCCGGGGCTTAGGGATTTTTTCAAAAAAACAATTCCGCCGGGTAAGTAGCTGAGGGCTGATTTCTTGTCCTATGATAAAAAGCCTTCTGTTTTGACTGCCAAACCTTTCAGGGGAGCATTTGCAAGCTTTTGGCACCATTTTTGAGTGAATTGCCAAAAGTCAGATTTTTGCTGAAATTGTGACCCCGGGGCTTAGGGATTTTTTCAAAAAAAAAAATTCCGCCGCGTAAGTAGCTGAGGGCTGATTTCTTGTCCTATGATAAAAAGCCTTCTGTTTTGACTGCCAAACCTTTCAGGGGAGCATTTGCAAGCTTTTGGCACCATTTTTGAGTGAATTGCCAAAAGTCAGATTTTTGCTGAAATTGTGACCCCGGGGTTAGGGATTTTTTCAAAAATACAATTCAGCTGGGTAAGTTGCTGAGGGCTGATTTCTTGTCCTGTGATAAAAAGCCTTCTGTTTTGACTGCCAAACCTTTCAGGGGAGAAGTTGCAAGCATTTGGCACCATTTTTGAGTGAATTGCCAAAAGTCAGATTTTTGCTGAAATTGTGATCCCGATTCGGCCGGATTATTTGTCGAGGGCTGATTTCTTGTCTTGTGATAAAAAGCCTTCTTTTTCGACAGCCAAACCTTTCAGGGGAGCATTTGCAAGCTTTTGGCACCATTTTTGAGTGAATTGCCAAAAGTCAGATTTTTGCTGAAATTGTGACCCCGGGGCTTAGGGATTTTTTCAAAAAAAAAATTCCGCCGGGTAAGTTGCTGAGGGCTGATTTCTTGTCCTGTGATAAAAAGCCTTCTGTTTTGACTGCCAAACCTTTCAGGGGAGCAGTTCCAAGCTTTTGGCACCATTTTTGAGTGAATTGCCAAAAGTCAGATTTTTGCTGAAATTGTGACCCCGGGGCTTAGGGATTTTTTCAAAAAAAAAATTCCGCCGGGTAAGTTGCTGAGGGCTGATTTCTTGTCCTGTGATAAAAAGCCTTCTTTTTCGACAGCCAAACCTTTCAGGGGAGCATTTGCAAGCTTTTGGCACCATTTTTGAGTGAATTGCCAAAAGTCAGATTTTTGCTGAAATTGTGACCCCGGGGCTTAGGGATTTTTTCAAAAAAAAAATTCCGCTGGGTAAGTTGTTGACGGCTGATTTCTTGTCCTGTGATAAAAAGCCTTCTGTTTTGACTGCCAAACTTTTCAGGGGAGCATTTGCAAGCTTTTGGCACCATTTTTGAGTGAATTGCCAAAAGTCAGATTTTTGCTGAAATTGTGACCCCGGGGCTTAGGGATTTTTTCAAAAAAACAATTCCGCCGGGTAAGTAGCTGAGGGCTGATTTCTTGTCCTATGATAAAAAGCCTTCTGTTTTGACTGCCAAACCTTTCAGGGGAGCATTTGCAAGCTTTTGGCACCATTTTTGAGTGAATTGCCAAAAGTCAGATTTTTGCTGAAATTGTGACCCCGGGGCTTAGGGATTTTTTCAAAAAAAAAAATTCCGCCGCGTAAGTAGCTGAGGGCTGATTTCTTGTCCTATGATAAAAAGCCTTCTGTTTTGACTGCCAAACCTTTCAGGGGAGCATTTGCAAGCTTTTGGCACCATTTTTGAGTGAATTGCCAAAAGTCAGATTTTTGCTGAAATTGTGACCCCGGGGCTTAGGGATTTTTTCAAAAAAAAAAATTCCACCGGGTAAGTTGCTGAGGGCTGATTTCTTGTCCTGTGATAAAAAGCCTTCTTTTTCGACAGCCAAACCTTTCAGGGGAGCATTTGCAAGCATTTGGCACCATTTTTGAGTGAATTGCCAAAAGTCAGATTTTTGCTGAAATTGTGATCCCGATTCGGCCGGATTATTTGTCGAGGGCTGATTTCTTGTCTTGTGATAAAAAGCCTTCTTTTTCGACAGCCAAACCTTTCAGGGGAGCATTTGCAAGCTTTTGGCACCATTTTTGAGTGAATTGCCAAAAGTCAGATTTTTGCTGAAATTGTGACCCCGGGGCTTAGGGATTTTTTCAAAAAAAAAATTCCGCCGGGTAAGTTGCTGAGGGCTGATTTCTTGTCCTGTGATAAAAAGCCTTCTTTTTCGACAGCCAAACCTTTCAGGGGAGCATTTGCAAGCTTTTGGCACCATTTTTGAGTGAATTGCCAAAAGTCAGATTTTTGCTGAAATTGTGACCCCGGGGCTTAGGGATTTTTTCAAAAAAAAAATTCCGCTGGGTAAGTTGTTGACGGCTGATTTCTTGTCCTGTGATAAAAAGCCTTCTGTTTTGACTGCCAAACTTTTCAGGGGAGCATTTGCAAGCTTTTGGCACCATTTTTGAGTGAATTGCAAAAAGTCAGATTCTCCCTGAAATTGTGACCCCGGGGCTTAGGGATTTTTTCAAAAAAACAATTCCGCCGGGTAAGTAGCTGAGGGCTGATTTCTTGTCCTATGATAAAAAGCCTTCTGTTTTGACTGCCAAACCTTTCAGGGTAGCATTTGCAAGCTTTTGGCACCATTTTTGAGTGAATTGCCAAAAGTCAGATTTTTGCTGAAATTGTGACCCCGGGGCTTAGGGATTTTTTCAAAAAAAAAATTCCGCCGTGTAAGTTGCTGAGGGCTGATTTCTTGTCCTGTGATAAAAAGCCTTCTTTTTCGACAGCCAAACCTTTCGGGGAGCATTTGCAAGCTTTTGGCACCATTTTTGAGTGAATTGCCAAAAGTCAGATTTTTGCTGAAATTGTGACCCCGGGGCTTAGGGATTTTTTCAAAAAAAAAATTCCGCCGGGTAAGTTGTTGAGGGCTGATTTCTTGTCCTGTGATAAAAAGCCTTCTGTTTTGACTGCCAAACCTTTCAGGGGAGCATTTGCAAGCTTTTGGCACCATTTTTGAGTGAATTGCCAAAAGTCAGATTTTTGCTGAAATTGTGACCCCGGGGCTTAGGGATTTTTTCAAAAAAAAAAATTCCGCCGGGTAAGTAGCTGAGGGCTGATTTCTTGTCCTATGATAAAAAGCCTTCTGTTTTGACTGCCAAACCTTTCAGGGGAGCATTTGCAAGCTTTTGGCACCATTTTTGAGTGAATTGCCAAAAGTCAGATTTTTGCTGAAATTGTGACCCCGGGGCTTAGGGATTTTTTCAAAAAAAAAAATTCCACCGGGTAAGTTGCTGAGGGCTGATTTCTTGTCCTGTGATAAAAAGCCTTCTTTTTCGACAGCCAAACCTTTCGGGGAGCATTTGCAAGCTTTTGGCACCATTTTTGAGTGAATTGCCAAAAGTCAGATTTTTGCTGAAATTGTGACCCCGGGGTTAGGGATTTTTTCAAAAATACAATTCCGCTGGGTAAGTTGCTGAGGGCTGATTTCTTGTCCTGTGATAAAAAGCCTTCTGTTTTGACTGCCAAACCTTTCAGGGGAGAAGTTGCAAGCATTTGGCACCATTTTTGAGTGAATTGCCAAAAGTCAGATTTTTGCTGAAATTGTGATCCCGATTCGGCCAGATTATTTGTCGAGGGCTGATTTCTTGTCTTGTGATAAAAAGCCTTCTTTTTCGACAGCCAAACCTTTCAGGGGAGCATTTGCAAGCTTTTGGCACCATTTTTGAGTGAATTGCCAAAAGTCAGATTTTTGCTGAAATTGTGACCCAGGGCTTAGGGATTTTTTCAAAAAAAAAATTCCGCCGGGTAAGTTGCTGAGGGCTGATTTCTTGTCCTGTGATAAAAAGCCTTCTGTTTTGACTGCCAAACCTTTCAGGGGAGCAGTTCCAAGCTTTTGGCACCATTTTTGAGTGAATTGCCAAAAGTCAGATTTTTGCTGAAATTGTGACCCCGGGGCTTAGGGATTTTTTCAAAAAAAAAATTCCGCCGGGTAAGTTGCTGACGGCTGATTTCTTGTCCTGTGATAAAAAGCCTTCTTTTTCGACAGCCAAACCTTTCAGGGGAGCATTTGCAAGCTTTTGGCACCATTTTTGAGTGAATTGCCAAAAGTCAGATTTTTGCTGAAATTGTGACCCCGGGGCTTAGGGATTTTTTCAAAAAAAAAATTCCGCTGGGTAAGTTGTTGACGGCTGATTTCTTGTCCTGTGATAAAAAGCCTTCTGTTTTGACTGCCAAACTTTTCAGGGGAGCATTTGCAAGCTTTTGGCACCATTTTTGAGTGAATTGCAAAAAGTCAGATTCTCCCTGAAATTGTGACCCCGGGGCTTAGGGATTTTTTCAAAAAAACAATTCCGCCGGGTAAGTAGCTGAGGGCTGATTTCTTGTCCTATGATAAAAAGCCTTCTGTTTTGACTGCCAAACCTTTCAGGGGAGCATTTGCAAGCTTTTGGCACCATTTTTGAGTGAATTGCCAAAAGTCAGATTTTTGCTGAAATTGTGACCCCGGGGCTTAGGGATTTTTTCAAAAAAAAAAATTCCACCGGGTAAGTTGCTGAGGGCTGATTTCTTGTCCTGTGATAAAAAGCCTTCTTTTTCGACAGCCAAACCTTTCGGGGAGCATTTGCAAGCTTTTGGCACCATTTTTGAGTGAATTGCCAAAAGTCAGATTTTTGCTGAAATTGTGACCCCGGGGCTTAGGGATTTTTTCAAAAAAAAAAATTCCACCGGGTAAGTTGCTGAGGGCTGATTTCTTGTCCTGTGATAAAAAGCCTTCTGTTTTGACTGCCAAACCTTTCAGGGGAGAAGTTGCAAGCATTTGGCACCATTTTTGAGTGAATTGCCAAAAGTCAGATTTTTGCTGAAATTGTGATCCCGATTCGGCCGGATTATTTGTCGAGGGCTGATTTCTTGTCTTGTGATAAAAAGCCTTCTTTTTCGACAGCCAAACCTTTCAGGGGAGCATTTGCAAGCTTTTGGCACCATTTTTGAGTGAATTGCCAAAAGTCAGATTTTTGCTGAAATTGTGACCCCGGGGCTTAGGGATTTTTTTAAAAAAAAAATTCCGCCGGGTAAGTTGCTGAGGGCTGATTTCTTGTCCTGTGATAAAAAGCCTTCTTTTTCGACAGCCAAACCTTTCAGGGGAGCATTTGCAAGCTTTTGGCACCATTTTTGAGTGAATTGCCAAAAGTCAGATTTTTGCTGAAATTGTGACCCCGGGGCTTAGGGATTTTTTCAAAAAAAAAATTCCGCTGGGTAAGTTGTTGACGGCTGATTTCTTGTCCTGTGATAAAAAGCCTTCTGTTTTGACTGCCAAACTTTTCAGGGGAGCATTTGCAAGCTTTTGGCACCATTTTTGAGTGAATTGCAAAAAGTCAGATTCTCCCTGAAATTGTGACCCCGGGGCTTAGGGATTTTTTCAAAAAAACAATTCCGCCGGGTAAGTAGCTGAGGGCTGATTTCTTGTGCTATGATAAAAAGCCTTCTGTTTTGACTGCCAAACCTTTCAGGGGAGCATTTGCAAGCTTTTGGCACCATTTTTGAGTGAATTGCCAAAAGTCAGATTTTTGCTGAAATTGTGACCCCGGGGCTTAGGGATTTTTTCAAAAAAAAAATTCCGCCGGGTAAGTTGCTGAGGGCTGATTCCTTGTCCTGTGATAAAAAGCCTTCTTTTTCGACAGCCAAACCTTTCGGGGAGCATTTGCAAGCTTTTGGCACCATTTTTGAGTGAATTGCCAAAAGTCAGATTTTTGCTGAAATTGTGACCCCGGGGTTAGGGATTTTTTCAAAAAAACAATTCCGCCGTGTAAGTTGCTAAGGGCTGATTTCTTGTCCTGTGATAAAAAGCCTTCTATTTCGACAGCCAAACCTTTCGGGGAGCATTTGCAAGCTTTTGGCACCATTTTTGAGTGAATTGCCAAAAGTCAGATTTTTGCTGAAATTGTGACCCCGGGGCTTAGGGATTTTTTCAAAAAAAAATTCCACCGGGTAAGTTGCTGAGGGCTGATTTCTTGTCCTGTGATAAAAAGCCTTCTGTTTTGACTGCCAAACCTTTCAGGGGAGCATTTGCAAGCTTTTGGCACCATTTTTGAGTGAATTGCCAAAAGTCAGATTTTTGCTGAAATTGTGACCCCGGGGCTTAGGGATTTTTTCAAAAAAAAAATTCCATCGGGTAAGTTGCTGAGGGCTGATTTCTTGTCCTGTGATAAAAAGCCTTCTGTTTTGACTGCCAAACCTTTCAGGGGAGCATTTGCAAGCTTTTGGCACCATTTTTGAGTGAATTGCCAAAAGTCAGATTTTTGCTGAAATTGTGACCCCGGGGCTTAGGGATTTTTTTAAAAAAAAAAATTCCGCCGGGTAAGTAGCTGAGGGCTGATTTCTTGTCCTATGATAAAAAGCCTTCTGTTTTGACTGCCAAACCTTTCAGGGGAGCATTTGCAAGCTTTTGGCACCATTTTTGAGTGAATTGCCAAAAGTCAGATTTTTGCTGAAATTGTGACCCCGGGGCTTAGGGATTTTTTCAAAAAAAAAAATTCCACCGGGTAAGTTGCTGAGGGCTGATTTCTTGTCCTGTGATAAAAAGCCTTCTTTTTCGACAGCCAAACCTTTCGGGGAGCATTTGCAAGCTTTTGGCACCATTTTTGAGTGAATTGCCAAAAGTCAGATTTTTGCTGAAATTGTGATCCCGATTCGGCCGGATTATTTGTCGAGGGCTGATTTCTTGTCTTGTGATAAAAAGCCTTCTTTTTCGACAGCCAAACCTTTCAGGGGAGCATTTGCAAGCTTTTGGCACCATTTTTGAGTGAATTGCCAAAAGTCAGATTTTTGCTGAAATTGTGACCCCGGGGCTTAGGGATTTTTTCAAAAAAAAAATTCCGCCGGGTAAGTTGCTGAGGGCTGATTTCTTGTCCTGTGATAAAAAGCCTTCTGTTTTGACTGCCAAACCTTTCAGGGGAGCAGTTCCAAGCTTTTGGCACCATTTTTGAGTGAATTGCCAAAAGTCAGATTTTTGCTGAAATTGTGACCCCGGGGCTTAGGGATTTTTTCAAAAAAAAAATTCCGCCGGGTAAGTTGCTGAGGGCTGATTTCTTGTCCTGTGATAAAAAGCCTTCTTTTTCGACAGCCAAACCTTTCAGGGGAGCATTTGCAAGCTTTTGGCACCATTTTTGAGTGAATTGCCAAAAGTCAGATTTTTGCTGAAATTGTGACCCCGGGGCTTAGGGATTTTTTCAAAAAAAAAATTCCGCTGGGTAAGTTGTTGACGGCTGATTTCTTGTCCTGTGATAAAAAGCCTTCTGTTTTGACTGCCAAACTTTTCAGGGGAGCATTTGCAAGCTTTTGGCACCATTTTTGAGTGAATTGCCAAAAGTCAGATTTTTGCTGAAATTGTGACCCCGGGGCTTAGGGATTTTTTCAAAAAAACAATTCCGCCGGGTAAGTAGCTGAGGGCTGATTTCTTGTCCTATGATAAAAAGCCTTCTGTTTTGACTGCCAAACCTTTCAGGGGAGCATTTGCAAGCTTTTGGCACCATTTTTGAGTGAATTGCCAAAAGTCAGATTTTTGTTGAAATTGTGACTCCGGGGCTTAGGGATTTTTTCAAAAAAAAAAATTCCGCCGCGTAAGTAGCTGAGGGCTGATTTCTTGTCCTATGATAAAAAGCCTTCTGTTTTGACTGCCAAACCTTTCAGGGGAGCATTTGCAAGCTTTTGGCACCATTTTTGAGTGAATTGCCAAAAGTCAGATTTTTGCTGAAATTGTGACCCCGGGGCTTAGGGATTTTTTCAAAAAAAAAAATTCCACCGGGTAAGTTGCTGAGGGCTGATTTCTTGTCCTGTGATAAAAAGCCTTCTTTTTCGACAGCCAAACCTTTCGGGGAGCATTTGCAAGCTTTTGGCACCATTTTTGAGTGATTTGCCAAAAGTCAGATTTTTGCTGAAATTGTGACCCCGGGGCTTAGGGATTTTTTTAAAAAAAAAAATTCCACCGGGTAAGTTGCTGAGGGCTGATTTCTTGTCCTGTGATAAAAAGCCTTCTGTTTTGACTGCCAAACCTTTCAGGGGAGAAGTTGCAAGCATTTGGCACCATTTTTGAGTGAATTGCCAAAAGTCAGATTTTTGCTGAAATTGTGATCCCGATTCGGCCGGATTATTTGTCGAGGGCTGATTTCTTGTCTTGTGATAAAAAGCCTTCTTTTTCGACAGCCAAACCTTTCAGGGGAGCATTTGCAAGCTTTTGGCACCATTTTTGAGTGAATTGCCAAAAGTCAGATTTTTGCTGAAATTGTGACCCCGGGGCTTAGGGATTTTTTCAAAAAAAAAATTCCGCCGGGTAAGTTGCTGAGGGCTGATTTCTTGTCCTGTGATAAAAAGCCTTCTTTTTCGACAGCCAAACCTTTCGGGGAGCATTTGCAAGCTTTTGGCACCATTTTTGAGTGAATTGCCAAAAGTCAGATTTTTGCTGAAATTGTGACCCCGGGGCTTAGGGATTTTTTCAAAAAAAAAATTCCGCTGGGTAAGTTGTTGACGGCTGATTTCTTGTCCTGTGATAAAAAGCCTTCTGTTTTGACTGCCAAACTTTTCAGGGGAGCATTTGCAAGCTTTTGGCACCATTTTTGAGTGAATTGCAAAAAGTCAGATTCTCCCTGAAATTGTGACCCCGGGGCTTAGGGATTTTTTCAAAAAAACAATTCCGCCGGGTAAGTAGCTGAGGGCTGATTTCTTGTCCTATGATAAAAAGCCTTCTGTTTTGACTGCCAAACCTTTCAGGGTAGCATTTGCAAGCTTTTGGCACCATTTTTGAGTGAATTGCCAAAAGTCAGATTTTTGCTGAAATTGTGACCCCGGGGCTTAGGGATTTTTTCAAAAAAAAAATTCCGCCGTGTAAGTTGCTGAGGGCTGATTTCTTGTCCTGTGATAAAAAGCCTTCTTTTTCGACAGCCAAACCTTTCGGGGAGCATTTGCAAGCTTTTGGCACCATTTTTGAGTGAATTGCCAAAAGTCAGATTTTTGCTGAAATTGTGACCCCGGGGCTTAGGGATTTTTTCAAAAAAAAAATTCCGCCGGGTAAGTTGTTGAGGGCTGATTTCTTGTCCTGTGATAAAAAGCCTTCTGTTTTGACTGCCAAACCTTTCAGGGGAGCATTTGCAAGCTTTTGGCACCATTTTTGAGTGAATTGCCAAAAGTCAGATTTTTGCTGAAATTGTGACCCCGGGGCTTAGGGATTTTTTCAAAAAAAAAAATTCCGCCGGGTAAGTAGCTGAGGGCTGATTTCTTGTCCTATGATAAAAAGCCTTCTGTTTTGACTGCCAAACCTTTCAGGGGAGCATTTGCAAGCTTTTGGCACCATTTTTGAGTGAATTGCCAAAAGTCAGATTTTTGCTGAAATTGTGACCCCGGGGCTTAGGGATTTTTTCAAAAAAAAAAATTCCACCGGGTAAGTTGCTGAGGGCTGATTTCTTGTCCTGTGATAAAAAGCCTTCTTTTTCGACAGCCAAACCTTTCGGGGAGCATTTGCAAGCTTTTGGCACCATTTTTGAGTGATTTGCCAAAAGTCAGATTTTTGCTGAAATTGTGACCCCGGGGCTTAGGGATTTTTTTAAAAAAAAAAATTCCACCGGGTAAGTTGCTGAGGGCTGATTTCTTGTCCTGTGATAAAAAGCCTTCTGTTTTGACTGCCAAACCTTTCAGGGGAGAAGTTGCAAGCATTTGGCACCATTTTTGAGTGAATTGCCAAAAGTCAGATTTTTGCTGAAATTGTGATCCCGATTCGGCCGGATTATTTGTCGAGGGCTGATTTCTTGTCTTGTGATAAAAAGCCTTCTTTTTCGACAGCCAAACCTTTCAGGGGAGCATTTGCAAGCTTTTGGCACCATTTTTGAGTGAATTGCCAAAAGTCAGATTTTTGCTGAAATTGTGACCCCGGGGCTTAGGGATTTTTTCAAAAAAAAAATTCCGCCGGGTAAGTTGCTGAGGGCTGATTTCTTGTCCTGTGATAAAAAGCCTTCTTTTTCGACAGCCAAACCTTTCAGGGGAGCATTTGCAAGCTTTTGGCACCATTTTTGAGTGAATTGCCAAAAGTCAGATTTTTGCTGAAATTGTGACCCCGGGGCTTAGGGATTTTTTCAAAAAAAAAATTCCGCTGGGTAAGTTGTTGACGGCTGATTTCTTGTCCTGTGATAAAAAGCCTTCTGTTTTGACTGCCAAACTTTTCAGGGGAGCATTTGCAAGCTTTTGGCACCATTTTTGAGTGAATTGCAAAAAGTCAGATTCTCCCTGAAATTGTGACCCCGGGGCTTAGGGATTTTTTCAAAAAAACAATTCCGCCGGGTAAGTAGCTGAGGGCTGATTTCTTGTCCTATGATAAAAAGCCTTCTGTTTTGACTGCCAAACCTTTCAGGGTAGCATTTGCAAGCTTTTGGCACCATTTTTGAGTGAATTGCCAAAAGTCAGATTTTTGCTGAAATTGTGACCCCGGGGCTTAGGGATTTTTTCAAAAAAAAAATTCCGCCGTGTAAGTTGCTGAGGGCTGATTTCTTGTCCTGTGATAAAAAGCCTTCTTTTTCGACAGCCAAACCTTTCGGGGAGCATTTGCAAGCTTTTGGCACCATTTTTGAGTGAATTGCCAAAAGTCAGATTTTTGCTGAAATTGTGACCCCGGGGCTTAGGGATTTTTTCAAAAAAAAAATTCCGCCGGGTAAGTTGTTGAGGGCTGATTTCTTGTCCTGTGATAAAAAGCCTTCTGTTTTGACTGCCAAACCTTTCAGGGGAGCATTTGCAAGCTTTTGGCACCATTTTTGAGTGAATTGCCAAAAGTCAGATTTTTGCTGAAATTGTGACCCCGGGGCTTAGGGATTTTTTCAAAAAAAAAAATTCCGCCGGGTAAGTAGCTGAGGGCTGATTTCTTGTCCTATGATAAAAAGCCTTCTGTTTTGACTGCCAAACCTTTCAGGGGAGCATTTGCAAGCTTTTGGCACCATTTTTGAGTGAATTGCCAAAAGTCAGATTTTTGCTGAAATTGTGACCCCGGGGCTTAGGGATTTTTTCAAAAAAAAAAATTCCACCGGGTAAGTTGCTGAGGGCTGATTTCTTGTCCTGTGATAAAAAGCCTTCTTTTTCGACAGCCAAACCTTTCGGGGAGCATTTGCAAGCTTTTGGCACCATTTTTGAGTGAATTGCCAAAAGTCAGATTTTTGCTGAAATTGTGACCCCGGGGTTAGGGATTTTTTCAAAAATACAATTCCGCTGGGTAAGTTGCTGAGGGCTGATTTCTTGTCCTGTGATAAAAAGCCTTCTGTTTTGACTGCCAAACCTTTCAGGGGAGAAGTTGCAAGCATTTGGCACCATTTTTGAGTGAATTGCCAAAAGTCAGATTTTTGCTGAAATTGTGATCCCGATTCGGCCGGATTATTTGTCGAGGGCTGATTTCTTGTCTTGTGATAAAAAGCCTTCTTTTTCGACAGCCAAACCTTTCAGGGGAGCATTTGCAAGCTTTTGGCACCATTTTTGAGTGAATTGCCAAAAGTCAGATTTTTGCTGAAATTGTGACCCAGGGCTTAGGGATTTTTTCAAAAAAAAAATTCCGCCGGGTAAGTTGCTGAGGGCTGATTTCTTGTCCTGTGATAAAAAGCCTTCTGTTTTGACTGCCAAACCTTTCAGGGGAGCAGTTCCAAGCTTTTGGCACCATTTTTGAGTGAATTGTCAAAAGTCAGATTTTTGCTGAAATTGTGACCCCGGGGCTTAGGGATTTTTTCAAAAAAAAAATTCCGCCGGGTAAGTTGCTGAGGGCTGATTTCTTGTCCTGTGATAAAAAGCCTTCTTTTTCGACAGCCAAACCTTTCAGGGGAGCATTTGCAAGCTTTTGGCACCATTTTTGAGTGAATTGCCAAAAGTCAGATTTTTGCTGAAATTGTGACCCCGGGGCTTAGGGATTTTTTCAAAAAAAAAATTCCGCTGGGTAAGTTGTTGACGGCTGATTTCTTGTCCTGTGATAAAAAGCCTTCTGTTTTGACTGCCAAACTTTTCAGGGGAGCATTTGCAAGCTTTTGGCACCATTTTTGAGTGAATTGCAAAAAGTCAGATTCTCCCTGAAATTGTGACCCCGGGGCTTAGGGATTTTTTCAAAAAAACAATTCCGCCGGGTAAGTAGCTGAGGGCTGATTTCTTGTCCTATGATAAAAAGCCTTCTGTTTTGACTGCCAAACCTTTCAGGGGAGCATTTGCAAGCTTTTGGCACCATTTTTGAGTGAATTGCCAAAAGTCAGATTTTTGCTGAAATTGTGACCCCGGGGCTTAGGGATTTTTTCAAAAAAAAAAATTCCGCCGGGTAAGTAGCTGAGGGCTGATTTCTTGTCCTATGATAAAAAGCCTTCTGTTTTGACTGCCAAACCTTTCAGGGGAGCATTTGCAAGCTTTTGGCACCATTTTTGAGTGAATTGCCAAAAGTCAGATTTTTGCTGAAATTGTGACCCCGGGGCTTAGGGATTTTTTCAAAAAAAAAAATTCCACCGGGTAAGTTGCTGAGGGCTGATTTCTTGTCCTGTGATAAAAAGCCTTCTTTTTCGACAGCCAAACCTTTCGGGGAGCATTTGCAAGCTTTTGGCACCATTTTTGAGTGAATTGCCAAAAGTCAGATTTTTGCTGAAATTGTGACCCCGGGGTTAGGGATTTTTTCAAAAATACAATTCCGCTGGGTAAGTTGCTGAGGGCTGATTTCTTGTCCTGTGATAAAAAGCCTTCTGTTTTGACTGCCAAACCTTTCAGGGGAGAAGTTGCAAGCATTTGGCACCATTTTTGAGTGAATTGCCAAAAGTCAGATTTTTGCTGAAATTGTGATCCCGATTCGGCCGGATTATTTGTCGAGGGCTGATTTCTTGTCTTGTGATAAAAAGCCTTCTTTTTCGACAGCCAAACCTTTCAGGGGAGCATTTGCAAGCTTTTGGCACCATTTTTGAGTGAATTGCCAAAAGTCAGATTTTTGCTGAAATTGTGACCCAGGGCTTAGGGATTTTTTCAAAAAAAAAATTCCGCCGGGTAAGTTGCTGAGGGCTGATTTCTTGTCCTGTGATAAAAAGCCTTCTGTTTTGACTGCCAAACCTTTCAGGGGAGCAGTTCCAAGCTTTTGGCACCATTTTTGAGTGAATTGTCAAAAGTCAGATTTTTGCTGAAATTGTGACCCCGGGGCTTAGGGATTTTTTCAAAAAAAAAATTCCGCCGGGTAAGTTGCTGAGGGCTGATTTCTTGTCCTGTGATAAAAAGCCTTCTTTTTCGACAGCCAAACCTTTCAGGGGAGCATTTGCAAGCTTTTGGCACCATTTTTGAGTGAATTGCCAAAAGTCAGATTTTTGCTGAAATTGTGACCCCGGGGCTTAGGGATTTTTTCAAAAAAAAAATTCCGCTGGGTAAGTTGTTGACGGCTGATTTCTTGTCCTGTGATAAAAAGCCTTCTGTTTTGACTGCCAAACTTTTCAGGGGAGCATTTGCAAGCTTTTGGCACCATTTTTGAGTGAATTGCAAAAAGTCAGATTCTCCCTGAAATTGTGACCCCGGGGCTTAGGGATTTTTTCAAAAAAACAATTCCGCCGGGTAAGTAGCTGAGGGCTGATTTCTTGTCCTATGATAAAAAGCCTTCTGTTTTGACTGCCAAACCTTTCAGGGGAGCATTTGCAAGCTTTTGGCACCATTTTTGAGTGAATTGCCAAAAGTCAGATTTTTGCTGAAATTGTGACCCCGGGGCTTAGGGATTTTTTCAAAAAAAAAAAATCCGCCGCGTAAGTAGCTGAGGGCTGATTTCTTGTCCTATGATAAAAAGCCTTCTGTTTTGACTGCCAAACCTTTCAGGGGAGCATTTGCAAGCTTTTGGCACCATTTTTGAGTGAATTGCCAAAAGTCAGATTTTTGCTGAAATTGTGACCCCGGGGCTTAGGGATTTTTTCAAAAAAAAAAATTCCACCGGGTAAGTTGCTGAGGGCTGATTTCTTGTCCTGTGATAAAAAGCCTTCTTTTTCGACAGCCAAACCTTTCGGGGAGCATTTGCAAGCTTTTGGCACCATTTTTGAGTGAATTGCCAAAAGTCAGATTTTTGCTGAAATTGTGACCCCGGGGCTTAGGGATTTTTTCAAAAAAAAAAATTCCACCGGGTAAGTTGCTGAGGGCTGATTTCTTGTCCTGTGATAAAAAGCCTTCTGTTTTGACTGCCAAACCTTTCAGGGGAGAAGTTGCAAGCATTTGGCACCATTTTTGAGTGAATTGCCAAAAGTCAGATTTTTGCTGAAATTGTGATCCCGATTCGGCCGGATTATTTGTCGAGGGCTGATTTCTTGTCTTGTGATAAAAAGCCTTCTTTTTCGACAGCCAAACCTTTCAGGGGAGCATTTGCAAGCTTTTGGCACCATTTTTGAGTGAATTGCCAAAAGTCAGATTTTTGCTGAAATTGTGACCCCGGGGCTTAGGGATTTTTTCAAAAAAAAAATTCCGCCGGGTAAGTTGCTGAGGGCTGATTTCTTGTCCTGTGATAAAAAGCCTTCTTTTTCGACAGCCAAACCTTTCAGGGGAGCATTTGCAAGCTTTTGGCACCATTTTTGAGTGAATTGCCAAAAGTCAGATTTTTGCTGAAATTGTGACCCCGGGGCTTAGGGATTTTTTCAAAAAAAAAATTCCGCTGGGTAAGTTGTTGACGGCTGATTTCTTGTCCTGTGATAAAAAGCCTTCTGTTTTGACTGCCAAACTTTTCAGGGGAGCATTTGCAAGCTTTTGGCACCATTTTTGAGTGAATTGCAAAAAGTCAGATTCTCCCTGAAATTGTGACCCCGGGGCTTAGGGATTTTTTCAAAAAAACAATTCCGCCGGGTAAGTAGCTGAGGGCTGATTTCTTGTCCTATGATAAAAAGCCTTCTGTTTTGACTGCCAAACCTTTCAGGGTAGCATTTGCAAGCTTTTGGCACCATTTTTGAGTGAATTGCCAAAAGTCAGATTTTTGCTGAAATTGTGACCCCGGGGCTTAGGGATTTTCTCAAAAAAAAAATTCCGCCGTGTAAGTTGCTGAGGGCTGATTTCTTGTCCTGTGATAAAAAGCCTTCTTTTTCGACAGCCAAACCTTTCGGGGAGCATTTGCAAGCTTTTGGCACCATTTTTGAGTGAATTGCCAAAAGTCAGATTTTTGCTGAAATTGTGACCCCGGGGCTTAGGGATTTTTTCAAAAAAAAAATTCCGCCGGGTAAGTTGTTGAGGGCTGATTTCTTGTCCTGTGATAAAAAGCCTTCTGTTTTGACTGCCAAACCTTTCAGGGGAGCATTTGCAAGCTTTTGGCACCATTTTTGAGTGAATTGCCAAAAGTCAGATTTTTGCTGAAATTGTGACCCCGGGGCTTAGGGATTTTTTCAAAAAAAAAATTCCACCGGGTAATTAGCTGAGGGCTGATTTCTTGTCCTATGATGAAAAGCCTTCTGTTTTGACTGCCAAACCTTTCAGGGGAGCATTTGCAAGCTTTTGGCACCATTTTTGAGTGAATTGCCAAAAGTCAGATTTTTGCTGAAATTGTGACCCCGGGGCTTAGGGATTTTTTTTAAAAAAAAATTCCGCCGGGTAAGTTGCTGAGGGCTGATTTCTTGTCCTGTGATAAAAAGCCTTCTGTTTTGACTGCCAAACCTTTCAGGGGAGAAGTTGCAAGCATTTGGCACCATTTTTGAGTGAATTGCCAAAAGTCAGATTTTTGCTGAAATTGTGACCCCGGGGCTTAGGGATTTTTTCAAAAAAAAAAAATTCCGCTGGGTAAGTAGCTGAGGGCTGATTTCTTGTCCTGTGATAAAAAGCCTTCTGTTTTGACTTCCAAACCTTTCAGGGGAGCATTTGCAAGCTTTTGGCACCATTTTTGAGTGAATTGCCAAAAGTCAGATTTTTGCTGAAATTGTGACCCCGGGGCTTAGGGATTTTTTCAAAAAAAAAATTCCGCTGGGTAAGTTGCTGAGCGCTGATTTCTTGTCCTGTGATAAAAAGCCTTCTGTTTTGACTGCGAAACCATTCAGGGGAGCATTTAAAAGCTTTTGGCACCATTTTTGAGTGAATTGCCAAAAGTCAAATTTTTGCTGAAATTGTGACCCCGGGGCTTAGGGATTTTTTCAAAAAAAAAATTCCGCCGGGTAAGTTGCTGAGGGCTGATTTCTTGTCCTGTGATAAAAAGCCTTCTTTTTCGACAGCCAAACCTTTCGGGGAGCATTTGCAAGCTTTTGGCACCATTTTTGAGTGAATTGCCAAAAGTCAGATTTTTGCTGAAATTGTGACCCCGGGGCTTAGGGATTTTTTCAAAAAAAAAAATCCGCCGGGTAAGTTGCTGAGGGCTGATTTCTTGTCCTGTGATAAAAAGCCTTCTGTTTTGACTGCCAAACCTTTCAGGGGAGTATTTGCAAGCTTTTGGCACCATTTTTGAGTGAATTGCAAAAAGTCAGATTTTTGCTGAAATTGTGACCCCGGGGCTTAGGGATTTTTTCAAAAAAAAAATTCCGCTGGGAAAGTTGTTGACGGCTGATTTCTTGTCCTGTGATAAAAAGCCTTCTGTTTTGACTTCCAAACCTTTCAGGGGAGCATTTGCAAGCTTTTGGCACCATTTTTGAGTGAATTGCCAAAAGTCAGATTTTTGCTGAAATTGTGACCCCGGGGCTTAGGGATTTTTTCAAAAAAAAAATTCCGCCGGGTAAGTTGCTGAGGGCTGATTTCTTGTCCTGTGATAAAAAGCCTTCTGTTTTGACTGCCAAACCTTTCAGGGAAGTATTTGCAAGCTTTTGGCACCATTTTTGAGTGAATTGCAAAAAGTCAGATTTTTGCTGAAATTGTGACCCCGGGGCTTAGGGATTTTTTCAAAAAAAAAATTCCGCTGGGTAAGTTGTTGACGGCTGATTTCTTGTCCTGTGATAAAAAGCCTTCTGTTTTGACTGCCAAACCTTTCAGGGGAGCATTTGCAAGCTTTTGGCACCATTTTTGAGTGAATTCCCAAAAGTCAGATTCTTGCTGAAATTGTGACCCCGGGGTTTATGGATTTTTTCAAAAAAAAAAAATCCGCCGGGTAAGCTGCTGAGGGCTGATTTCTTGTCCTGTGATAAAAAGCCTTCTTTTTCGACAGCCAAACCTTTCAGGGGAGCATTTGCAAGCTTTTGGCACCATTTTTGAGTGAACTGCCAAAAGTCTGATTTTTGCTGAAATTGTGACCCCGGGGCTTAGGGATTTTTTCAAAAAAAAAATTCCGCCGGGTAAGTTGCTGACGGCTGATTTCTTGTCCTGTGATAAAAAGCCTTCTGTTTTGACTGCCAAACCTTTCAGGGGAGCAGTTCCAAGCTTTTGGCACCATTTTTGAGTGAATTGCCAAAAGTCAAATTTTTGCTGAAATTGTGACCCCGGGGCTTAGGGATTTTTTCAAAAAAAAAAAAATTCCGCTGGGTAAGTAGCTGAGGGCTGATTTCTTGTCCTGTGATAAAAAGCCTTCTGTTTTGACTTCCAAACCTTTCAGGGGAGCATTTGCAAGCTTTTGGCACCATTTTTGAGTGAATTGCCAAAAGTCAGATTTTTGCTGAAATTGTGACCCCGGGGCTTAGGGATTTTTTCAAAAAAAAAATTCCGCTGGGTAAGTTGCTGAGCGCTGATTTCTTGTCCTGTGATAAAAAGCCTTCTGTTTTGACTGCGAAACCATTCATGGGAGCATTTGCAAGCTTTTGGCACCATTTTTGAGTGAATTGCCAAAAGTCAAATTTTTGCTGAAATTGTGACCCCGGGGCTTAGGGATTTTTTCAAAAAAAAAATTCCGCCGGGTAAGTTGCTGAGGGCTGATTTCTTGTCCTGTGATAAAAAGCCTTCTTTTTCGACAGCCAAACCTTTCAGGGGAGCATTTGCAAGCTTTTGACACCATTTTTGAGTGAATTGCTAAAAGTCAGATTTTTGCTGAAATTGTGACCCCGGGGCTTAGGGATTTTTTCAAAAAAAAAAAATCCGCCGGGAAAGTAGCTGAGGGCTGATTTCTTGTCCTGTGATAAAAAGCCTTCTGTTTTGACTGCCAAACCTTTCAGGGGAGCATTTGCAAGCATTTGGCACCATTTTTGAGTGAATTGCCAAAAGTCAGATTTTTGCTGAAATTGTGATCCCGATTCGGCCGGATTATTTGTCGAGGGCTGATTTCTTGTCTTGTGATAAAAAGCCTTCTGTTTTGACTGCGAAACCATTCAGGGGAGCATTTGCAAGCTTTTGGCACCATTTTTGAGTGAATTGCCAAAAGTCTGATATTTGCTGAAATTGTGACCCCGGGGCTTAGGGATTTTTTTAAAAAAAAAATTCCACCGCGTAAGTTGCTGAGGGCTGATTTCTTGTCCTGTGATAAAAAGCCTTCTGTTTTGACTGCCAAACCTTTCAGGGGAGCATTTGCAAGCTTTTGCCACCATTTTTGAGTGAATTGCCAAAAGTCTGATTTTTGCTGAAATTGTGACCCCGGGGCTTAGGGATTTTTTCAAAAAAAAAATTCCGCCGGGTAAGTTGCTGAGGGCTGATTTCTTGTCCTGTGATAAAAAGCCTTCTGTTTTGACTGCCAAACCTTTCAGGGGAGTATTTGCAAGCTTTTGGCACCATTTTTGAGTGAATTGCCAAAAGTCAGATTTTTGCTGAAATTGAGACCCGGGGGCTTAGGGATTTTTTCAAAAAAAAAATTCCGCTGGGTAAGTTGTTGACGGCTGATTTCTTGTCCTGTGATAAAAAGCCTTCTGTTTTGACTGCCAAACCTTTCAGGGGAGCATTTGCAAGCTTTTGGCACCATGTTTGAGTGAATTGCAAAAAGTCAGATTCTTGCTGAAATTGTGACCCCTGGGCTTATGGATTTTTTCAAAAAAACAATTCCGCCGGGCAAGTAGCTGAGGGCTGATTTCTTGTCCTATGATAAAAAGCCTTCTGTTTTGACTGCCAAACCTTTCAGGGGAGCATTTGCAAGCTTTTGGCACCATTTTTGAGTGAATTGCCAAAAGTCAGATTTTTGCTGAAATTGTGACCCCGGGGCTTAGGGATTTTTTCAAAAAAAAAATTCCGCCGGGTAAGTTGTTGAGGGCTGATTTCTTGTCCTTTGATAAAAAGCCTTCTTTTTCGACAGCCAAACCTTTCGGGGAGCATTTGCAAGCTTTTGGCACCATCTTTGAGTGAATTGCCAAAAGTCAGATTTTTGTTGAAATTGTGACCCCGGGGCTTAGGGATTTTTTCAAAAAAAAAAATTCCACCGGGTAAGTTGCTGAGGGCTGATTTCTTGTCCTGTGATAAAAAGCCTTCTCTTTTGACTGCCAAACCTTTCATGGGAGCATTTGCAAGCTTTTGGCACCGTTTTTGAGTGAATTGCCAAAAGTCAGATTTTTGCTGAAATTGTGACCCCGGGGCTTAGGGATTTTTTCAAAAAAAAAAAATTCCGCCGGGTAAGTTGTTGAGGGCTGATTTCTTGTCCTGTGATACAAAGCCTTCTGTTTTGACTGCCAAACCTTTCAGGGGAGCATTTGCAAGCTTTTGGCACCATTTTTGAGTGAATTGCCAAAAGTCAGATTCTTGCTGAAATTGTGACCCCGGGGCTTATGGATTTTTTCAAAAAAACAATTCCGCCGGGTAAGTAGCTGAGGGCTGATTTCTTGTCCTATGATAAAAAGCCTTCTGTTTTGACTGCCAAACCTTTCAGGGGAGCATTTGCAAGCTTTTGGCACCATTTTTGAGTGAATTGCCAAAAGTCAGATTTTTGCTGAAATTGTGACCCCGGGGCTTAGGGATTTTTTCAAAAAAAAAATTCCGCCGGGTAAGTTGTTGAGGGCTGATTTCTTGTCCTTTGATAAAAAGCCTTCTTTTTCGACAGCCAAACCTTTCGGGGAGCATTTGCAAGCTTTTGGCACCATCTTTGAGTGAATTGCCAAAAGTCAGATTTTTGTTGAAATTGTGACCCCGGGGCTTAGGGATTTTTTCAAAAAAAAAAATTCCACCGGGTAAGTTGCTGAGGGCTGATTTCTTGTCCTGTGATAAAAAGCCTTCTCTTTTGACTGCCAAACCTTTCATGGGAGCATTTGCAAGCTTTTGGCACCGTTTTTGAGTGAATTGCCAAAAGTCAGATTTTTGCTGAAATTGTGACCCCGGGGCTTAGGGATTTTTTCAAAAAAAAAAAATTCCGCCGGGTAAGTTGTTGAGGGCTGATTTCTTGTCCTGTGATACAAAGCCTTCTGTTTTGACTGCCAAACCTTTCAGGGGAGCATTTGCAAGCTTTTGGCACCATTTTTGAGTGAATTGCAAAAAGTCAGATTCTTGCTGAAATTGTGACCCCGGGGCTTATGGATTTTTTCAAAAAAACAATTCCGCCGGGTAAGTAGCTGAGGGCTGATTTCTTGTCCTATGATAAAAAGCCTTCTGTTTTGACTGCCAAACCTTTCAGGGGAGCATTTGCAAGCTTTTGGCACCATTTTTGAGTAAATTGCCAAAAGTCAGATTTTTGCTGAAATTGTGACCCCGGGGCTTAGGGATTTTTTCAAAAAAAAAATTCCGCCGGGTAAGTTGCTGAGGGCTGATTTCTTGTCCTGTGATAAAAAGCCTTCTCTTTTGACTGCCAAACCTTTCAGGGGAGCATTTGCAAGCTTTTGGCACCGTTTTTGAGTGAATTGCCAAAAGTCTGATTTTTGCTGAAATTGTGACCCCGGGGCTTAGGGATTTTTTCAAAAAAAAAATTCCGCCGGGTAAGTAGCTGAGGGCTGATTTCTTGTGCTATGATAAAAAGCCTTCTGTTTTGACTGCCAAACCTTTCAGGGGAGCATTTGCAAGCTTTTGGCACCATTTTTGAGTGAATTGCCAAAAGTCAGATTTTTGCTGAAATTGTGACCCCGGGGCTTAGGGATTTTTTCAAAAAAAAAATTCCGCCGGGTAAGTTGCTGAGGGCTGATTCCTTGTCCTGTGATAAAAAGCCTTCTTTTTCGACAGCCAAACCTTTCGGGGAGCATTTGCAAGCTTTTGGCACCATTTTTGAGTGAATTGCCAAAAGTCAGATTTTTGCTGAAATTGTGACCCCGGGGTTAGGGATTTTTTCAAAAAAACAATTCCGCTGGGTAAGTTGCTGAGGGCTGATTTCTTGTCCTGTGATAAAAAGCCTTCTGTTTTGACTGCCAAACCTTTCAGGGGAGAAGTTGCAAGCATTTGGCACCATTTTTGAGTGAATTGCCAAAAGTCAGATTTTTGCTGAAATTGTGACCCCGGGGCTTAGGGATTTTTTCAAAAAAAAATATTTCCGCTGGGTAAGTTGTTGAGGGCTGATTTCTTGTCCTGTGATAAAAAGCCTTCTGTTTTGACTGCCAAACCTTTCAGGGGAGCATTTGCAAGCTTTTGGCACCATTTTTGAGTGAATTGCAAAAAGTCAGATTCTTGCTGAAATTGTGACCCCTGGGCTTATGGATTTTTTCAAAAAAACAATTCCGCCGGGCAAGTAGCTGAGGGCTGATTTCTTGTCCTATGATAAAAAGCCTTCTGTTTTGACTGCCAAACCTTTCAGGGGAGCATTTGCAAGCATTTGGCACCATTTTTGAGTGAATTGCCAAAAGTCAGATTTTTGCTGAAATTGTGATCCCGATTCGGCCGGATTATTTGTCGAGGGCTGATTTCTTGTCTTGTGATAAAAAGCCTTCTGTTTTGACTGCGAAACCATTCAGGGGAGCATTTGCAAGCTTTTGGCACCATTTTTGAGTGAATTGCCAAAAGTCTGATATTTGCTGAAATTGTGACCCCGGGGCTTAGGGATTTTTTTTAAAAAAAAATTCCACCGCGTAAGTTGCTGAGGGCTGATTTCTTGTCCTGTGATAAAAAGCCTTCTGTTTTGACTGCCAAACCTTTCAGGGGAGCATTTGCAAGCTTTTGCCACCATTTTTGAGTGAATTGCCAAAAGTCTGATTTTTGCTGAAATTGTGACCCCGGGGTTAGGGATTTTTTCAAAAAAACAATTCCGCTGGGTAAGTTGCTGAGGGCTGATTTCTTGTCCTGTGATAAAAAGCCTTCTGTTTTGACTGCCAAACCTTTCAGGGGAGAAGTTGCAAGCATTTGGCACCATTTTTGAGTGAATTGCCAAAAGTCAGATTTTTGCTGAAATTGTGACCCCGGGGCTTAGGGATTTTTTCAAAAAAAAATATTTCCGCTGGGTAAGTTGTTGAGGGCTGATTTCTTGTCCTGTGATAAAAAGCCTTCTGTTTTGACTGCCAAACCTTTCAGGGGAGCATTTGCAAGCTTTTGGCACCATTTTTGAGTGAATTGCAAAAAGTCAGATTCTTGCTGAAATTGTGACCCCTGGACTTATGGATTTTTTCAAAAAAACAATTCCGCCGGGCAAGTAGCTGAGGGCTGATTTCTTGTCCTATGATAAAAAGCCTTCTGTTTTGACTGCCAAACCTTTCAGGGGAGCATTTGCAAGCATTTGGCACCATTTTTGAGTGAATTGCCAAAAGTCAGATTTTTGCTGAAATTGTGATCCCGATTCGGCCGGATTATTTGTCGAGGGCTGATTTCTTGTCTTGTGATAAAAAGCCTTCTGTTTTGACTGCGAAACCATTCAGGGGAGCATTTGCAAGCTTTTGGCACCATTTTTGAGTGAATTGCCAAAAGTCTGATATTTGCTGAAATTGTGACCCCGGGGCTTAGGGATTTTTTTTAAAAAAAAATTCCACCGCGTAAGTTGCTGAGGGCTGATTTCTTGTCCTGTGATAAAAAGCCTTCTGTTTTGACTGCCAAACCTTTCAGGGGAGCATTTGCAAGCTTTTGCCACCATTTTTGAGTGAATTGCCAAAAGTCTGATTTTTGCTGAAATTGTGACCCCGGGGCTTAGGGATTTTTTCAAAAAAAAAATTCCGCCGGGTAAGTTGCTGACGGCTGATTCCTTGTCCTGTGATAAAAAGCCTTCTGTTTTGACTGCCAAACCTTTCAGGGGAGTATTTGCAAGCTTTTGGCACCATTTTTGAGTGAATTGCCAAAAGTCAGATTTTTGCTGAAATTGAGACCCGGGGGCTTAGGGATTTTTTCAAAAAAAAAATTCCGCTGGGTAAGTTGTTGACGGCTGATTTCTTGTCCTGTGATAAAAAGCCTTCTGTTTTGACTGCCAAACCTTTCAGGGGAGCATTTGCAAGCTTTTGGCACCATGTTTGAGTGAAGTGCAAAAAGTCAGATTCTTGCTGAAATTGTGACCCCTGGGCTTATGGATTTTTTCAAAAAAACAATTCCGCCGGGCAAGTAGCTGAGGGCTGATTTCTTGTCCTATGATAAAAAGCCTTCTGTTTTGACTGCCAAACCTTTCAGGGGAGCATTTGCAAGCTTTTGGCACCATTTTTGAGTGAATTGCCAAAAGTCAGATTTTTGCTGAAATTGTGACCCCGGGGCTTAGGGATTTTTTCAAAAAAAAAATTCCGCCGGGTAAGTTGTTGAGGGCTGATTTCTTGTCCTTTGATAAAAAGCCTTCTTTTTCGACAGCCAAACCTTTCGGGGAGCATTTGCAAGCTTTTGGCACCATCTTTGAGTGAATTGCCAAAAGTCAGATTTTTGTTGAAATTGTGACCCCGGGGCTTAGGGATTTTTTCAAAAAAAAAATTCCGCCGGGTAAGTAGCTGAGGGCTGATTTCTTGTGCTATGATAAAAAGCCTTCTGTTTTGACTGCCAAACCTTTCAGGGGAGCATTTGCAAGCTTTTGGCACCGTTTTTGAGTGAATTGCCAAAAGTCAGATTTTTGCTGAAATTGTGACCCCGGAGCTTAGGGATTTTTTCAAAAAAAAAATTCCGCCGGGTAAGTAGCTGAGGGCTGATTTCTTGTGCTATGATAAAAAGCCTTCTGTTTTGACTGCCAAACCTTTCAGGGGAGCATTTGCAAGCTTTTGGCACCATTTTTGAGTGAATTGCCAAAAGTCAGATTTTTGCTGAAATTGTGACCCCGGGGCTTAGGGATTTTTTCAAAAAAAAAATTCCGCCGGGTAAGTTGCTGAGGGCTGATTCCTTGTCCTGTGATAAAAAGCCTTCTTTTTCGACAGCCAAACCTTTCGGGGAGCATTTGCAAGCTTTTGGCACCATTTTTGAGTGAATTGCCAAAAGTCAGATTTTTGTTGAAATTGTGACCCCGGGGCTTAGGGATTTTTTCAAAAAAAAAATTCCACCGGGTAAGTTGCTGAGGGCTGATTTCTTGTCCTGTGATAAAAAGCCTTCTGTTTTGACTGCCAAACCTTTCAGGGGAGCATTTGCAAGCTTTTGGCACCATTTTTGAGTGAATTGCAAAAAGTCAGATTCTTGCTGAAATTGTGACCCCGGGGCTTATGGATTTTTTTTAAAAAAAAAATTCCGCCGGGTAAGTAGCTGAGGGCTGATTTCTTGTCCTGTGATAAAAAGCCTTCTGTTTTGACTGCCAAACCTTTCAGGGGAGCATTTGCAAGCTTTTGGCACCATTTTTGAGTGAATTGCCAAAAGTCAGATTTTTGCTGAAATTGTGACCCCGGGGCTTAGGGATTTTTTCAAAAAAAAAATTCCGCCGGGTAAGTTGCTGAGGGCTGATTTCTTGTCCTGTGATAAAAAGCCTTCTTTTTCGACAGCCAAACCTTTCGGGGAGCATTTGCAAGCTTTTGGCACCATTTTTGAGTGAATTGCCAAAAGTCAGATTTTTGCTGAAATTGTGACCCCGGGGTTAGGGATTTATTCAAAAAAACAATTCCGCTGGGTAAGTTTCTGAGGGCTGATTTCTTGTCCTGTGATAAAAAGCCTTCTGTTTTGACTGCCAAACCTTTCAGGGGAGAAGTTGCAAGCATTTGGCACCATTTTTGAGTGAATTGCCAAAAGTCAGATTTTTGCTGAAATTGTGACCCCGGGGCTTAGGGATTTTTTCAAAAAAAAAAATTTTCGCTGGGTAAGTTGTTGAGGGCTGATTTCTTGTCCTGTGATACAAAGCCTTCTGTTTTGACTGCCAAACCTTTCAGGGGAGCATTTGCAAGCTTTTGGCACCATTTTTGAGTGAATTGCCAAAAGTCAGATTCTCCCTGAAATTGTGGCCCCGGGGCTTAGGGATTTTTTCAAAAAAACAATTCCGCCGGGCAAGTAGCTGAGGGCTGATTTCTTGTCCTATGATAAAAAGCCTTCTGTTTTGACTGCCAAACCTTTCAGGGGAGCATTTGCAAGCTTTTGGCACCATTTTTGAGTGAATTGCAAAAAGTCAGATTCTTGCTGAAATTGTGACCCCGGGGCTTAGGGATTTTTTCAAAAAAACAATTCCGCCGGGTAAGTAGCTGAGGGCTGATTTCTTGTCCTATGATAAAAAGCCTTCTGTTTTGACTGCCAAACCTTTCAGGGGAGCATTTGCAAGCTTTTGGCACCATTTTTGAGTGAATTGCCAAAAGTCAGATTTTTGCTGAAATTGTGACCCCGGGGCTTAGGGATTTTTTCAAAAAAAAAATTCCGCCGGGTAAGTTGCTGAGGGCTGATTTCTTGTCCTGTGATAAAAAGCCTTCTTTTTCGACATCCAAACCTTTCGGGGAGCATTTGCAAGCTTTTGGCACCATTTTTGAGTGAATTGCCAAAAGTCAGATTTTTGCTGAAATTGTGACCCCGGGGCTTAGGGATTTTTTCAAAAAAAAAAATTCCACCGGGTAAGTTGCTGAGGGCTGATTTCTTGTCCTGTGATAAAAAGCCTTCTGTTTTGACTGCCAAACCTTTCAGGGGAGCATTTGCAAGCTTTTGGCACCATTTTTGAGTGAATTGCCAAAAGTCTGATTTTTGCTGAAATTGTGACCCCGGGGCTTAGGGATTTTTTCAAAAAAAAAATTCCGCCGGGTAAGTAGCTGAGGGCTGATTTTTTGTGCTATGATAAAAAGCCTTCTGTTTTGACTGCCAAACCTTTCAGGGGAGCATTTGCAAGCTTTTGGCACCATTTTTGAGTGAATTGCCAAAAGTCAGATTTTTGCTGAAATTGTGACCCCGGGGCTTAGGGATTTTTTCAAAAAAAAAATTCCGCCGGGTAAGTTGCTGAGGGCTGATTCCTTGTCCTGTGATAAAAAGCCTTCTTTTTCGACAGCCAAACCTTTCGGGGAGCATTTGCAAGCTTTTGGCACCATTTCTGAGTGAATTGCCAAAAGTCAGATTTTTGCTGAAATTGTGACCCCGGGGTTAGGGATTTTTTCAAAAAAACAATTCCGCTGGGTAAGTTGCTGAGGGCTGATTTCTTGTCCTGTGATAAAAAGCCTTCTGTTTTGACGGCCAAACCTTTCAGGGGAGAAGTTGCAAGCATTTGGCACCATTTTTGAGTGAATTGCCAAAAGTCAGATTTTTGCTGAAATTGTGACCCCGGGGCTTAGGGATTTTTTCAAAAAAAAATATTTCCGCTGGGTAAGTTGTTGAGGGCTGATTTCTTGTCCTGTGATAAAAAGCCTTCTGTTTTGACTTCCAAACCTTTCAGGGGAGCATTTGCAAGCTTTTGGCACCATTTTTGAGTGAATTGCCAAAAGTCAGATTTTTGCTGAAATTGTGACCCCGGGGCTTAGGGATTTTTTCAAAAAAAAAAATTCCGCCGGGTAAGTAGCTGAGGGCTGATTTCTTGTCCTGTGATAAAAAGCCTTCTGTGTTGACTGCCAAACCTTTCAGGGGAGCATTTGCAAGCTTTTGGCACCATTTTTGAGTGAATTGCCAAAAGTCAGATTTTTGCTGAAATTGTGACCCCGGGGCTTAGGGATTTTTTCAAAAAAAAAATTCCGCCGGGTAAGTTGCTAAGGGCTGATTTCTTGTCCTGTGATAAAAAGCCTTCTTTTTCGACAGCCAAACCTTTCGGGGAGCATTTGCAAGCTTTTGGCACCATTTTTGAGTGAATTGCCAAAAGTCAGATTTTTGCTGAAATTGTGACCCCGGGGTTACGGATTTTTTCAAAAAAACAATTCCGCTGGGTAAGTTTCTGAGGGCTGATTTCTTGTCCTGTGATAAAAAGCCTTCTGTTTTGACTGCCAAACCTTTCAGGGGAGAAGTTGCAAGCATTTGGCACCATTTTTGAGTGAATTGCCAAAAGTCAGATTTTTGCTGAAATTGTGACCCCGGGGGCTTAGCGATTTTTTCAAAAAAAAAAATTTTCGCTGGGTAAGTTGTTGAGGGCTGATTTCTTGTCCTGTGATAAAAAGCCTTCTGTTTTGACTTCCAAACCTTTCAGGGGAGCATTTGCAAGCTTTTGGCACCATTTTTGAGTGAATTGCCAAAAGTCAGATTTTTGCTGAAATTGTGATCCCGATTCGGCCGGATTATTTGTCGAGGGCTGATTTCTTGTCCTGTGATAAAAAGCCTTCTGTTTTGACTGCCAAACCTTTCAGGGGAGCATTTGCAAGCTTTTGCCACCATTTTTGAGTGAATTGCCAAAAGTCTGATTTTTGTTGAAAATGTGACCCCGGGGCTTAGGGATTTTTTCAAAAAAAAAATTCCACCGGGTAAGTTGCTGAGGGCTGATTTCTTGTCCTGTGATAAAAAGCCTTCTCTTTTGACTGCCAAACCTTTCATGGGAGCATTTGCAAGCTTTTGGCACCGTTTTTGAGTGAATTGCCAAAAGTCAGATTTTTGCTGAAATTGTGACCCCGGGGTTAGGGATTTTTTCAAAAAAACAATTCCGCTGGGTAAGTTGCTGAGGGCTGATTTCTTGTCCTGTGATAAAAAGCCTTCTGTTTTGACTGCCAAACCTTTCAGGGGAGAAGTTGCAAGCATTTGGCACCATTTTTGAGTGAATTGCCAAAAGTCAGATTTTTGCTGAAATTGTGACCCCGGGGCTTAGGGATTTTTTCAAAAAAAAATATTTCCGCTGCGTAAGTTGTTGAGGGCTGATTTCTTGTCCTGTGATAAAAAGCCTTCTGTTTTGACTGCCAAACCTTTCAGGGGAGCATTTGCAAGCTTTTGGCACCATTTTTGAGTGAATTGCAAAAAGTCAGATTCTTGCTGAAATTGTGACCCCTGGGTTTATGGATTTTTTCAAAAAAACAATTCCGCCGGGCAAGTAGCTGAGGGCTGATTTCTTGTCCTATGATAAAAAGCCTTCTGTTTTGACTGCCAAACCTTTCAGGGGAGCATTTGCAAGCTTTTGGCACCATTTTTGAGTGAATTGCCAAAAGTCAGATTTTTGCTGAAATTGTGACCCCGGGGCTTAGGGATTTTTTCAAAAAAAAAATTCCGCCGGGTAAGTTGTTGAGGGCTGATTTCTTGTCCTTTGATAAAAAGCCTTCTTTTTCGACAGCCAAACCTTTCGGGGAGCATTTGCAAGCTTTTGGCACCATTTTTGAGTGAATTGCCAAAAGTCAGATTTTTGCTGAAATTGTGACCCCGGGGCTTAGGGATTTTTTCAAAAAAAAAATTCCGCCGGGTAAGTTGCTAAGGGCTGATTTCTTGTCCTGTGATAAAAAGCCTTCTTTTTCGACAGCCAAACCTTTCGGGGAGCATTTGCAAGCTTTTGGCACCATTTTTGAGTGAATTGCCAAAAGTCAGATTTTTGCTGAAATTGTGACCCCGGGGTTAGGGATTTTTTCAAAAAAACAATTCCGCTGGGTAAGTTTCTGAGGGCTGATTTCTTGTCCTGTGATAAAAAGCCTTCTGTTTTGACTGCCAAACCTTTCAGGGGAGAAGTTGCAAGCATTTGGCACCATTTTTGAGTGAATTGCCAAAAGTCAGATTTTTGCTGAAATTGTGACCCCGGGGGCTTAGCGATTTTTTCAAAAAAAAAAATTTTCGCTGGGTAAGTTGTTGAGGGCTGATTTCTTGTCCTGTGATAAAAAGCCTTCTGTTTTGACTTCCAAACCTTTCAGGGGAGCATTTGCAAGCTTTTGGCACCATTTTTGAGTGAATTGCCAAAAGTCAGATTTTTGCTGAAATTGTGATCCCGATTCGGCCGGATTATTTGTCGAGGGCTGATTTCTTGTCCTGTGATAAAAAGCCTTCTGTTTTGACTGCCAAACCTTTCAGGGGAGCATTTGCAAGCTTTTGCCACCATTTTTGAGTGAATTGCCAAAAGTCTGATTTTTGTTGAAAATGTGACCCCGGGGCTTAGGGATTTTTTCAAAAAAAAAATTCCACCGGGTAAGTTGCTGAGGGCTGATTTCTTGTCCTGTGATAAAAAGCCTTCTCTTTTGACTGCCAAACCTTTCATGGGAGCATTTGCAAGCTTTTGGCACCGTTTTTGAGTGAATTGCCAAAAGTCAGATTTTTGCTGAAATTGTGACCCCGGGGTTAGGGATTTTTTCAAAAAAACAATTCCGCTGGGTAAGTTGCTGAGGGCTGATTTCTTGTCCTGTGATAAAAAGCCTTCTGTTTTGACTGCCAAACCTTTCAGGGGAGAAGTTGCAAGCATTTGGCACCATTTTTGAGTGAATTGCCAAAAGTCAGATTTTTGCTGAAATTGTGACCCCGGGGCTTAGGGATTTTTTCAAAAAAAAATATTTCCGCTGGGTAAGTTGTTGAGGGCTGATTTCTTGTCCTGTGATAAAAAGCCTTCTGTTTTGACTGCCAAACCTTTCAGGGGAGCATTTGCAAGCTTTTGGCACCATTTTTGAGTGAATTGCAAAAAGTCAGATTCTTGCTGAAATTGTGACCCCTGGGTTTATGGATTTTTTCAAAAAAACAATTCCGCCGGGCAAGTAGCTGAGGGCTGATTTCTTGTCCTATGATAAAAAGCCTTCTGTTTTGACTGCCAAACCTTTCAGGGGAGCATTTGCAAGCTTTTGGCACCATTTTTGAGTGAATTGCCAAAAGTCAGATTTTTGCTGAAATTGTGACCCCGGGGCTTAGGGATTTTTTCAAAAAAAAAATTCCGCCGGGTAAGTTGTTGAGGGCTGATTTCTTGTCCTTTGATAAAAAGCCTTCTTTTTCGACAGCCAAACCTTTCGGGGAGCATTTGCAAGCTTTTGGCACCATCTTTGAGTGAATTGCCAAAAGTCAGATTTTTGTTGAAATTGTGACCCCGGGGCTTAGGGATTTTTTCAAAAAAAAAATTCCACCGGGTAAGTTGCTGAGGGCTGATTTCTTGTCCTGTGATAAAAAGCCTTCTCTTTTGACTGCCAAACCTTTCAGGGGAGCATTTGCAAGCTTTTGGCACCGTTTTTGAGTGAATTGCCAAAAGTCTGATTTTTGCTGAAATTGTGACCCCGGGGCTTAGGGATTTTTTAAAAAAAAAATATTTCCGCTGGGTAAGTTGTTGAGGGCTGATTTCTTGTCCTGTGATAAAAAGCCTTCTGTTTTGACTTCCAAACCTTTCAGGGGAGCATTTGCAAGCTTTTGGCACCATTTTTGAGTGAATTGCCAAAAGTCAGATTTTTGCTGAAATTGTGACCCCGGGACTTAGGGATTTTTTCAAAAAAAAAATTCCGCCGGGTAAGTTGCTGAGGGCTGATTTCTTGTCCTGTGATAAAAAGCCTTCTTTTTCGACAGCCAAACCTTTCGGGGAGCATTTGCAAGCTTTTGGCACCATTTTTGAGTGAATTGCCAAAAGTCTGATTTTTGCTGAAATTGTGACCCCGGGGTTAGGGATTTTTTCAAAAAAACAATTCCGCTGGGTAAGTTGCTGAGGGCTGATTTCTTGTCCTGTGATAAAAAGCCTTCTGTTTTGACTGCCAAACCTTTCAGGGGAGAAGTTGCAAGCATTTGGCACCATTTTTGAGTGAATTGCCAAAAGTCAGATTTTTGCTGAAATTGTGACCCCGGGGGCTTAGGGATTTTTTCAAAAAAAAAAATTTTCGCTGGGTAAGTTGTTGAGGGCTGATTTCTTGTCCTGTGATAAAAAGCCTTCTGTTTTGACTTCCAAACCTTTCAGGGGAGCATTTGCAAGCTTTTGGCACCATTTTTGAGTGAATTGCCAAAAGTAAGATTTTTGCTGAAATTGTGATCCCGATTCGGCCGGATTATTTGTCGAGGGCTGATTTCTTGTCCTGTGATAAAAAGCCTTCTGTTTTGACTGCCAAACCTTTCAGGGGAGCATTTGCAAGCTTTTGCCACCATTTTTGAGTGAATTGCCAAAAGTCTGATTTTTGCTGAAATTGTGACCCCGGGGCTTAGGGATTTTTTCAAAAAAAAAATTCCGCCGGGTAAGTTGCTGAGGGCTGATTTCTTGTCCTGTGATAAAAAGCCTTCTGTTTTGACTGCCAAACCTTTCAGGGGAGTATTTGCAAGCTTTTGGCACCATTTTTGAGTGAATTGCCAAAAGTCAGATTTTTGCTGAAATTGAGACCCCGGGGCTTAGGGATTTTTTCAAAAAAAATATTCCGCTGGGTAAGTTGTTGACGGCTGATTTCTCTTCCTGTGATAAAAAGCCTTCTGTTTTGACTGCCAAACCTTTCAGGGGAGCATTTGCAAGCTTTTGGCACCATTTTTGAGTGAATTGCCAAAAGTCAGATTCTCCCTGAAATTGTGGCCCCGGGGCTTAGGGATTTTTTCAAAAAAACAATTCCGCCGGGCAAGTAGCTGAGGGCTGATTTCTTGTCCTATGATAAAAAGCCTTCTGTTTTGACTGCCAAACCTTTCAGGGGAGCATTTGCAAGCTTTTGGCACCATTTTTGAGTGAATTGCAAAAAGTCAGATTCTTGCTGAAATTGTGACCCCGGGGCTTATGGATTTTTTCAAAAAAACAATTCCGCCGGGTAAGTAGCTGAGGGCTGATTTCTTGTCCTATGATAAAAAGCCTTCTGTTTTGACTGCCAAACCTTTCAGGGGAGCATTTGCAAGCTTTTGGCACCATTTTTGAGTGAATTGCCAAAAGTCAGATTTTTGCTGAAATTGTGACCCCGGGGCTTAGGGATTTTTTCAAAAAAAAAATTCCGCCGGGTAAGTTGCTGAGGGCTGATTTCTTGTCCTGTGATAAAAAGCCTTCTTTTTCGACATCCAAACCTTTCGGGGAGCATTTGCAAGCTTTTGGCACCATTTTTGAGTGAATTGCCAAAAGTCAGATTTTTGCTGAAATTGTGACCCTGGGGCTTAGGGATTTTTTCAAAAAAAAAATTCCACCGGGTAAGTTGCTGAGGGCTGATTTCTTGTCCTGTGATAAAAAGCCTTCTGTTTTGACTGCCAAACCTTTCAGGGGAGCATTTGCAAGCTTTTGGCACCATTTTTGAGTGAATTGCCAAAAGTCTGATTTTTGCTGAAATTGTGACCCCGGGGCTTAGGGATTTTTTCAAAAAAAAAATTCCGCCGGGTAAGTTGTTGAGGGCTGATTTCTTGTCCTGTGATACAAAGCCTTCTGTTTTGACTGCCAAACCTTTCAGGGGAGCATTTGCAAGCTTTTGGCACCATTTTTGAGTGAATTGCAAAAAGTCAGATTCTTGCTGAAATTGTGACCCCGGGGCTTATGGATTTTTTCAAAAAAACAATTCCGCCGGGTAAGTAGCTGAGGGCTGATTTCTTGTCCTATGATAAAAAGCCTTCTGTTTTGACTGCCAAACCTTTCAGGGGAGCATTTGCAAGCTTTTGGCACCATTTTTGAGTGAATTGCCAAAAGTCAGATTTTTGCTGAAATTGTGACCCCTGGGCTTATGGATTTTTTCAAAAAAACAATTCCGCCGGGCAAGTAGCTGAGGGCTGATTTCTTGTCCTGTGATAAAAAGCCTTCTCTTTTGACTTCCAAACCTTTCAGGGGAGCATTTGCAAGCTTTTGGCACCGTTTTTGAGTGAATTGCCAAAAGTCAGATTTTTGCTGAAATTGTGACCCCGGGGCTTAGGGATTTTTTCAAAAAAAAAATTCCGCCGGGTAAGTTGTTGAGGGCTGATTTCTTGTCCTGTGATACAAAGCCTTCTGTTTTGACTGCCAAACCTTTCAGGGGAGCATTTGCAAGCTTTTGGCACCATTTTTGAGTGAATTGCAAAAAGTCAGATTCTTGCTGAAATTGTGACCCCGGGGCTTATGGATTTTTTCAAAAAAACAATTCCGCCGGGTAAGTAGCTGAAGGCTGATTTCTTGTCGTATGATAAAAATCCTTCTGTTTTGACTGCCAAACCTTTCAGGGGAGCATTTGCAAGCTTTTGGCACCATTTTTGAGTGAATTGCCAAAAGTCAGATTTTTGCTGAAATTGTGACCCCGGGGCTTAGGGATTTTTTCAAAAAAAAAATTCCGCCGGGTAAGTTGCTGAGGGCTGATTTCTTGTCCTGTGATAAAAAGCCTTCTTTTTCGACATCCAAACCTTTCGGGGAGCATTTGCAAGCTTTTGGCACCATTTTTGAGTGAATTGCCAAAAGTCAGATTTTTGTTGAAATTGTGACCCCGGGGCTTAGGGATTTTTTCAAAAAAAAAAATTCCACCGGGTAAGTTGCTGAGGGCTGATTTCTTGTCCTGTGATAAAAAGCCTTCTGTTTTGACTGCCAAACCTTTCAGGGGAGCATTTGCAAGCTTTTGGCACCATTTTTGAGTGAATTGCCAAAAGTCTGATTTTTGCTGAAATTGTGACCCCGGGGCTTAGGGATTTTTTCAAAAAAAAAATTCCGCCGGGTAAGTAGCTGAGGGCTGATTTCTTGTGCTATGATAAAAAGCCTTCTGTTTTGACTGCCAAACCTTTCAGGGGAGCATTTGCAAGCTTTTGGCACCATTTTTGAGTGAATTGCCAAAAGTCAGATTTTTGCTGAAATTGTGACCCCGGGGCTTAGGGATTTTTTCAAAAAAAAAATTCCGCCGGGTAAGTTGCTGAGGGCTGATTCCTTGTCCTGTGATAAAAAGCCTTCTTTTTCGACAGCCAAACCTTTCGGGGAGCATTTGCAAGCTTTTGGCACCATTTTTGAGTGAATTGCCAAAAGTCTGATTTTTGCTGAAATTGTGACCCCGGGGCTTAGGGATTTTTTCAAAAAAACAATTCCGCTGGGTAAGTTGCTGAGGGCTGATTTCTTGTCCTGTGATAAAAAGCCTTCTGTTTTGACTGCCAAACCTTTCAGGGGAGAAGTTGCAAGCATTTGGCACCATTTTTGAGTGAATTGCCAAAAGTCAGATTTTTGCTGAAATTGTGACCCCGGGGCTTAGGGATTTTTTCAAAAAAAAATATTTCCGCTGGGTAAGTTGTTGAGGGCTGATTTCTTGTCCTGTGATAAAAAGCCTTCTGTTTTGACTTCCAAACCTTTCAGGGGAGCATTTGCAAGCTTTTGGCACCATTTTTGAGTGAATTGCCAAAAGTCAGATTTTTGCTGAAATTGTGACCCCGCGGGGCTTAGGGATTTTTTCAAAAAAAAAATTCCGCCGGGTAAGTTGCTGAGGGCTGATTCCTTGTCCTGTGATAAAAAGCCTTCTTTTTCGACAGCCAAACCTTTCGGGGAGCATTTGCAAGCTTTTGGCACCATTTTTGAGTGAATTGCCAAAAGTCAGATTTTTGCTGAAATTGTGACCCCGGGGCTTAGGGATTTTTTCAAAAAAAAATATTTCCGCTGGGTAAGTTGTTGAGGGCTGATTTCTTGTCCTGTGATAAAAAGCCTTCTGTTTTGACTTCCAAACCTTTCAGGGGAGCATTTGCAAGCTTTTGGCACCATTTTTGAGTGAATTGCCAAAAGTCAGATTTTTGCTGAAATTGTGACCCCGGGGCTTAGGGATTTTTTCAAAAAAAAAATTCCGCCGGGTAAGTTGCTGAGGGCTGATTCCTTGTCCTGTGATAAAAAGCCTTCTTTTTCGACAGCCAAACCTTTCGGGGAGCATTTGCAAGCTTTTGGCACCATTTTTGAGTGAATTGCCAAAAGTCAGATTTTTGCTGAAATTGTGACCCCGGGGCTTAGGGATTTTTTCAAAAAAAAATATTTCCGCTGGGTAAGTTGTTGAGGGCTGATTTCTTGTCCTGTGATAAAAAGCCTTCTGTTTTGACTTCCAAACCTTTCAGGGGAGCATTTGCAAGCTTTTGGCACCATTTTTGAGTGAATTGCCAAAAGTCAGATTTTTGCTGAAATTGTGACCCCGGGGCTTAGGGATTTTTTCAAAAAAAAAATTCCGCCGGGTAAGTTGCTGAGGGCTGATTTCTTGTCCTCTGATAAAAAGCCTTCTTTTTCGACAGCCAAACCTTTCGGGGAGCATTTGCAAGCTTTTGGCACCATTTTTGAGTGAATTGCCAAAAGTCAGATTTTTGCTGAAATTGTGACCCCGGGGTTAGGGATTTTTTCAAAAAAACAATTCCGCTGGGTAAGTTTCTGAGGGCTGATTTCTTGTCCTTTGATAAAAAGCCTTCTGTTTTGACTGCCAAACCTTTCAGGGGAGAAGTTGCAAGCATTTGGCACCATTTTTGAGTGAATTGCCAAAAGTCAGATTTTTGCTGAAATTGTGACCCTTAGGGTTGTGAAATTGTGGCTTAGGGATTTTTTCAAAAAAAAAAATTTTCGCTGGGTAAGTTGTTGAGGGCTGATTTCTTGTCCTGTGATAAAAAGCCTTCTGTTTTGACTTCCAAACCTTTCAGGGGAGCATTTGCAAGCTTTTGGCACCATTTTTGAGTGAATTGCCAAAAGTCAGATTTTTGCTGAAATTGTGATCCCGATTCGGCCGGATTATTTGTCGAGGGCTGATTTCTTGTCCTGTGATAAAAAGCCTTCTGTTTTGACTGCCAAACCTTTCAGGGGAGCATTTGCAAGCTTTTGCCACCATTTTTGAGTGAATTGCCAAAAGTCTGATTTTTGCTGAAATTGTGACCCCGGGGCTTAGGGATTTTTTCAAAAAAAAAATTCCGCCGGGTAAGTTGCTGAGGGCTGATTTCTTGTCCTGTGATAAAAAGCCTTCTGTTTTGACTGCCAAACCTTTCAGGGGAGTATTTGCAAGCTTTTGGCACCATTTTTGAGTGAATTGCCAAAAGTCAGATTTTTGCTGAAATTGAGACCCCGGGGCTTAGGGTTTTTTTCAAAAAAAAAATTCCGCTGGGTAAGTTGTTGACGGCTGATTTCTTGTCCTGTGATAAAAGGCCTTCTGTTTTGACTGCCAAACCTTTCAGGGGAGCATTTGCAAGCTTTTGGCACCATTTTTGAGTGAATTGCAAAAAGTCAGATTCTTGCTGAAATTGTGACCCCTGGGCTTATGGATTTTTTCAAAAAAACAATTCCGCCGGGCAAGTAGCTGAGGGCTGATTTCTTGTCCTATGATAAAAAGCCTTCTGTTTTGACTGCCAAACCTTTCAGGGGAGCATTTGCAAGCTTTTGGCACCATTTTTGCGTGAATTGCCAAAAGTCAGATTTTTGCTGAAATTGTGACCCCGGGGCTTAGGGATTTTTTCAAAAAAAAAATTCCGCCGGGTAAGTTGCTGAGGGCTGATTTCTTGTCCTCTGATAAAAAGCCTTCTTTTTCGACAGCCAAACCTTTCGGGGAGCATTTGCAAGCTTTTGGCACCATTTTTGAGTGAATTGCCAAAAGTCAGATTTTTGCTGAAATTGTGACCCCGGGGTTAGGGATTTTTTCAAAAAAACAATTCCGCTGGGTAAGTTTCTGAGGGCTGATTTCTTGTCCTTTGATAAAAAGCCTTCTGTTTTGACTGCCAAACCTTTCAGGGGAGAAGTTGCAAGCATTTGGCACCATTTTTGAGTGAATTGCCAAAAGTCAGATTTTTGCTGAAATTGTGACCCTTAGGGTTGTGAAATTGTGGCTTAGGGATTTTTTCAAAAAAAAAAATTTTCGCTGGGTAAGTTGTTGAGGGCTGATTTCTTGTCCTGTGATAAAAAGCCTTCTGTTTTGACTTCCAAACCTTTCAGGGGAGCATTTGCAAGCTTTTGGCACCATTTTTGAGTGAATTGCCAAAAGTCAGATTTTTGCTGAAATTGTGATCCCGATTCGGCCGGATTATTTGTCGAGGGCTGATTTCTTGTCCTGTGATAAAAAGCCTTCTGTTTTGACTGCCAAACCTTTCAGGGGAGCATTTGCAAGCTTTTGCCACCATTTTTGAGTGAATTGCCAAAAGTCTGATTTTTGCTGAAATTGTGACCCCGGGGCTTAGGGATTTTTTCAAAAAAAAAATTCCGCCGGGTAAGTTGCTGAGGGCTGATTTCTTGTCCTGTGATAAAAAGCCTTCTGTTTTGACTGCCAAACCTTTCAGGGGAGTATTTGCAAGCTTTTGGCACCATTTTTGAGTGAATTGCCAAAAGTCAGATTTTTGCTGAAATTGAGACCCCGGGGCTTAGGGTTTTTTTCAAAAAAAAAATTCCGCTGGGTAAGTTGTTGACGGCTGATTTCTTGTCCTGTGATAAAAGGCCTTCTGTTTTGACTGCCAAACCTTTCAGGGGAGCATTTGCAAGCTTTTGGCACCATTTTTGAGTGAATTGCAAAAAGTCAGATTCTTGCTGAAATTGTGACCCCTGGGCTTATGGATTTTTTCAAAAAAACAATTCCGCCGGGCAAGTAGCTGAGGGCTGATTTCTTGTCCTATGATAAAAAGCCTTCTGTTTTGACTGCCAAACCTTTCAGGGGAGCATTTGCAAGCTTTTGGCACCATTTTTGCGTGAATTGCCAAAAGTCAGATTTTTGCTGAAATTGTGACCCCGGGGCTTAGGGATTTTTTCAAAAAAAAAATTCCGCCGGGTAAGTTGTTGAGGGCTGATTTCTTGTCCTGTGATACAAAGCCTTCTGTTTTGACTGCCAAACCTTTCAGGGGAGCATTTGCAAGCTTTTGGCACCGTTTTTGAGTGAATTGCAAAAAGTCAGATTCTTGCTGAAATTGTGACCCCGGGGCTTATGGATTTTTTCAAAAAAACAATTCCGCCGGGTAAGTAGCTGAGGGCTGATTTCTTGTCCTATGATAAAAAGCCTTCTGTTTTGACTGCCAAACCTTTCACGGGAGCATTTGCAAGCTTTTGGCACCATTTTTGAGTGAATTGCCAAAAGTCAGATTTTTGCTGAAATTGTGACCCCGGGGCTTAGGGATTTTTTCAAAAAAAAAATTCCGCCGGGTAAGTTGCTGAGGGCTGATTTCTTGTCCTGTGATAAAAAGCCTTCTTTTTCGACATCCAAACCTTTCGGGGAGCATTTGCAAGCTTTTGGCACCATTTTTGAGTGAATTGCCAAAAGTCAGATTTTTGTTGAAATTGTGACCCCGGGGCTTAGGGATTTTTTCAAAAAAAAAAATTCCACCGGGTAAGTTGCTGAGGGCTGATTTCTTGTCCTGTGATAAAAAGCCTTCTGTTTTGACTGCCAAACCTTTCAGGGGAGCATTTGCAAGCTTTTGGCACCATTTTTGAGTGAATTGCCAAAAGTCTGATTTTTGCTGAAATTGTGACCCCGGGGCTTAGGGATTTTTTCAAAAAAAAAATTCCGCCGGGTAAGTAGCTGAGGGCTGATTTCTTGTGCTATGATAAAAAGCCTTCTGTTTTGACTGCCAAACCTTTCAGGGGAGCATTTGCAAGCTTTTGGCACCATTTTTGAGTGAATTGCCAAAAGTCAGTTTTTTGCTGAAATTGTGACCCCGGGGCTTAGGGATTTTTTCAAAAAAACAATTCCGCTGGGTAAGTTGCTGAGGGCTGATTTCTTGTCCTGTGATAAAAAGCCTTCTGTTTTGACTGCCAAACCTTTCAGGGGAGAAGTTGCAAGCATTTGGCACCATTTTTGAGTGAATTGCCAAAAGTCAGATTTTTGCTGAAATTGTGACCCCGGGGCTTAGGGATTTTTTCAAAAAAAAATATTTCCGCTGGGTAAGTTGTTGAGGGCTGATTTCTTGTCCTGTGATAAAAAGCCTTCTGTTTTGACTTCCAAACCTTTCAGGGGAGCATTTGCAAGCTTTTGGCACCATTTTTGAGTGAATTGCCAAAAGTCAGATTTTTGCTGAAATTGTGACCCCGGGGCTTAGGGATTTTTTCAAAAAAAAAAATTCCGCTGGGTAAGTAGCTGAGGGCTGATTTCTTGTCCTGTGATAAAAAGCCTTCTGTTTTGACTGCCAAACCTTTCAGGGGAGCATTTGCAAGCTTTTGGCACCATTTTTGAGTGAATTGCCAAAAGTCAGATTTTTGCTGAAATTGTGACCCCGGGGCTTAGGGATTTTTTCAAAAAAAAAAATCCGCCGGGTAAGTTGCTGAGGGCTGATTTCTTGTCCTGTGATAAAAAGCCTTCTTTTTCGACAGCCAAACCTTTCGGGGAGCATTTGCAAGCTTTTGGCACCATTTTTGAGTGAATTGCCAAAAGTCAGATTTTTGTTGAAATTGTGACCCCGGGGCTTAGGGATTTTTTCAAAAAAAAAAATTCCGCCGGGTAAGTAGCTGAGGGCTGATTTCTTGTCCTGTGAAAAAAGCCTTCTGTTTTGACTGCCAAACCTTTCAGGGGAGCATTTGCAAGCATTTGGCACCATTTTTGAGTGAACTGTCAAAAGTCAGATTTTTGCTGAAATTGTGATCCCGATTCGGCCGGATTATTTGTCGAGGGCTGATTTCTTGTCCTGTGATAAAAAGCCTTCTGTTTTGACTGCCAAACCTTTCAGGGGAGCATTTGCAAGCTTTTGGCACCGTTTTTGAGTGAATTGCCAAAAGTCTGATTTTTGCTGAAATTGTGACCCCGGGGCTTAGGGATTTTTTCAAAAAAAAAATTCCGCCGGGTAAGTTGTTGAGGGCTGATTTCTTGTCCTGTGATACAAAGCCTTCTGTTTTGACTGCCAAACCTTTCAGGGGAGCATTTGCAAGCTTTTGGCACCATTTTTGAGTGAATTGCCAAAAGTCAGATTTTTGCTGAAATTGTGACCCCGGGGCTTAGGGATTTTTTCAAAAAAAAAAATTCCGCCGGGTAAGTAGCTGAGGGCTGATTTCTTGTCCTGTGATAAAAGCCTTCTGTTTTGACTGCCAAACCTTTCAGGGGAGCATTTGCAAGCTTTTGGCACCATTTTTGAGTGAATTGCCAAAAGTCAGATTTTTTCTGAAATTGTGACCCCGGGGCTTAGGGATTTTTTCAAAAAAAAAAAAATTCCGCCGGGCAAGTTGCTGAGGGCTGATTTCTTGTCCTGTGATAAAAAGCCTTCTTTTTCGACAGCGAAACCTTTCGGGGAGCATTTGCAAGCTTTTGGCACCATTTTTGAGTGAATTGCCAAAAGTCAGATTTTTGCTGAAATTGTGACCCCGGGGCTTAGGGATTTTTTCAAAAAAAAAAATTCCGCCGGGTAAGTAGCTGAGGGCTGATTTCTTGTCCTGTGATAAAAGCCTTCTGTTTTGACTGCCAAACCTTTCAGGGGAGCATTTGCAAGCTTTTGGCACCATTTTTGAGTGAATTGCCAAAAGTCAGATTTTTTCTGAAATTGTGACCCCGGGGCTTAGGGATTTTTTCAAAAAAAAAAAAATTCCGCCGGGCAAGTTGCTGAGGGCTGATTTCTTGTCCTGTGATAAAAAGCCTTCTTTTTCGACAGCGAAACCTTTCGGGGAGCATTTGCGAGCTTTTGGCACCATTTTTGAGTGAATTGCCAAAAGTCTGATTTTTGCTGAAATTGTGACCCCGGGGCTTAGGGATTTTTTCAAAAAAACAATTCCGCTGGGTAAGTTGCTGAGGGCTGATTTCTTGTCCTGTGATAAAAAGCCTTCTGTTTTGACTGCCAAACCTTTCAGGGGAGAAGTTGCAAGCATTTGGCACCATTTTTGAGTGAATTGCCAAAAGTCAGATTTTTGCTGAAATTGTGACCCCGGGGGCTTAGGGATTTTTTCAAAAAAAAAAATTTTCGCTGGGTAAGTTGTTGAGGGCTGATTTCTTGTCCTGTGATAAAAAGCCTTCTGTTTTGACTGCCAAACCTTTCAGGGGAGCATTTGCAAGCTTTTGGCACCATTTTTGAGTGAATTGCCAAAAGTCAGTTTTTTGCTGAAATTGTGACCCCGGGGCTTAGGGATTTTTTCAAAAAAACAATTCCGCTGGGTAAGTTGCTGAGGGCTGATTTCTTGTCCTGTGATAAAAAGCCTTCTGTTTTGACTGCCAAACCTTTCAGGGGAGAAGTTGCAAGCATTTGGCACCATTTTTGAGTGAATTGCCAAAAGTCAGATTTTTGCTGAAATTGTGACCCCGGGGCTTAGGGATTTTTTCAAAAAAAAATATTTCCGCTGGGTAAGTTGTTGAGGGCTGATTTCTTGTCCTGTGATAAAAAGCCTTCTGTTTTGACTTCCAAACCTTTCAGGGGAGCATTTGCAAGCTTTTGGCACCATTTTTGAGTGAATTGCCAAAAGTCAGATTTTTGCTGAAATTGTGACCCCGGGGCTTAGGGATTTTTTCAAAAAAAAAAAATCCGCTGGGTAAGTAGCTGAGGGCTGATTTCTTGTCCTGTGATAAAAAGCCTTCTGTTTTGACTGCCAAACCTTTCAGGGGAGCATTTGCAAGCTTTTGGCACCATTTTTGAGTGAATTGCCAAAAGTCAGATTTTTGCTGAAATTGTGACCCCGGGGCTTAGGGATTTTTTCAAAAAAAAAAATCCGCCGGGTAAGTTGCTGAGGGCTGATTTCTTGTCCTGTGATAAAAAGCCTTCTTTTTCGACAGCCAAACCTTTCGGGGAGCATTTGCAAGCTTTTGGCACCATTTTTGAGTGAATTGCCAAAAGTCAGATTTTTGTTGAAATTGTGACCCCGGGGCTTAGGGATTTTTTCAAAAAAAAAAATTCCGCCGGGTAAGTAGCTGAGGGCTGATTTCTTGTCCTGTGAAAAAAGCCTTCTGTTTTGACTGCCAAACCTTTCAGGGGAGCATTTGCAAGCATTTGGCACCATTTTTGAGTGAACTGTCAAAAGTCAGATTTTTGCTGAAATTGTGATCCCGATTCGGCCGGATTATTTGTCGAGGGCTGATTTCTTGTCCTGTGATAAAAAGCCTTCTGTTTTGACTGCCAAACCTTTCAGGGGAGCATTTGCAAGCTTTTGGCACCGTTTTTGAGTGAATTGCCAAAAGTCTGATTTTTGCTGAAATTGTGACCCCGGGGCTTAGGGATTTTTTCAAAAAAAAAATTCCGCCGGGTAAGTTGTTGAGGGCTGATTTCTTGTCCTGTGATACAAAGCCTTCTGTTTTGACTGCCAAACCTTTCAGGGGAGCATTTGCAAGCTTTTGGCACCATTTTTGAGTGAATTGCCAAAAGTCAGATTTTTGCTGAAATTGTGACCCCGGGGCTTAGGGATTTTTTCAAAAAAAAAAATTCCGCCGGGTAAGTAGCTGAGGGCTGATTTCTTGTCCTGTGATAAAAGCCTTCTGTTTTGACTGCCAAACCTTTCAGGGGAGCATTTGCAAGCTTTTGGCACCATTTTTGAGTGAATTGCCAAAAGTCAGATTTTTTCTGAAATTGTGACCCCGGGGCTTAGGGATTTTTTCAAAAAAAAAAAAATTCCGCCGGGCAAGTTGCTGAGGGCTGATTTCTTGTCCTGTGATAAAAAGCCTTCTTTTTCGACAGCGAAACCTTTCGGGGAGCATTTGCAAGCTTTTGGCACCATTTTTGAGTGAATTGCCAAAAGTCAGATTTTTGCTGAAATTGTGACCCCGGGGCTTAGGGATTTTTTCAAAAAAAAAAATTCCACCGGGTAAGTTGCTGAGGGCTGATTTCTTGTCCTGTGATAAAAAGCCTTCTGTTTTGACTGCCAAACCTTTCAGGGGAGCATTTGCAAGCTTTTGGCACCATTTTTGAGTGAATTGCCAAAAGTCTGTTTTTTCTGAAATTGTGACCCCGGGGCTTAGGGATTTTTTCAAAAAAAAAATTCCGCCGGTTAAGTAGCTGAGGGCTGATTTCTTGTCCTGTGATAAAAGCCTTCTGTTTTGACTGCCAAACCTTTCGGGGAGCATTTGCAAGCTTTTGGCACCATTTTTGAGTGAATTGCCAAAAGTCAGATTTTTGCTGAAATTGTGACCCCGGGGCTTAGGGATTTTTTTTTAAAAAAATTCCGCCGGGTAAGTTGCTGAGGGCTGATTTCTTGTCCTGTGATAAAAAGCCTTCTTTTTCGACAGCCAAACCTTTCGGGGAGCATTTGCAAGCTGTTGGCACCATTTTTGAGTGAATTGCCAAAAGTCAGATTTTTGCTGAAATTGTGACCCCGGGGCTTAGGGATTTTTTTAAAAAAAAAAATTCCACCGGGTAAGTTGCTGAGGGCTGATTTCTTGTCCTGTGATAAAAAGCCTTCTGTTTTGACTGCCAAACCTTTCAGGGGAGCATTTGCAAGCTTTTGGCACCATTTTTGAGTGAATTGCCAAAAGTCTGTTTTTTCTGAAATTGTGACCCCGGGGCTTAGGGATTTTTTTAAAAAAAAATTCCGCCGGGTAAGTTGCTGAGGGCTGATTTCTTGTCGTGTGATAAAAGCCTTCTTTTTCGACAGCCAAACCTTTCAGGGGAGCATTTGCAAGCTTTTGGCACCATTTTTGAGTGAATTGCCAAAAGTCAGATTTTTGCTGAAATTGTGACCCCGGGGCTTAGGGATTTTTTCAAAAAAAAAAATCCGCCGGGTAAGTTGCTGAGGGCTGATTTCTTGTCCTGTGATAAAAAGCCTTCTTTTTCGACAGCCAAACCTTTCGGGGAGCATTTGCAAGCTTTTGGCACCATTTTTGAGTGAATTGCCAAAAGTCTGATTTTTGCTGAAATTGTGACCCCGGGGCTTAGGGATTTTTTCAAAAAAACAATTCCGCTGGGTAAGTTGCTGAGGGCTGATTTCTTGTCCTGTGATAAAAAGCCTTCTGTTTTGACTGCCAAACCTTTCAGAGGAGAAGTTGCAAGCATTTGGCACCATTTTTGAGTGAATTGCCAAAAGTCAGATTTTTGCTGAAATTGTGACCCCGGGGCTTAGGGATTTTTTCAAAAAAAAATATTTCCGCTGCGTAAGTTGTTGAGGGCTGATTTCTTGTCCTGTGATAAAAAGCCTTCTGTTTTGACTTCCAAACCTTTCAGGGGAGCATTTGCAAGCTTTTGGCACCATTTTTGAGTGAATTGCCAAAAGTCAGATTTTTGCTGAAATTGTGACCCCGGGGCTTAGGGATTTTTTCAAAAAAAAAAATTCCGCTGGGTAAGTAGATGAGGGCTGATTTCTTGTCCTGTGATAAAAAGCCTTCTGTTTTGACTGCCAAACCTTTCAGGGGAGCATTTGCAAGCTTTTGGCACCATTTTTGAGTGAATTGCCAAAAGTCAGATTTTTGCTGAAATTGTGACCCCGGGGCTTAGGGATTTTTTCAAAAAAAAAATTCCGCCGGGTAAGTTGCTGAGGGCTGATTTCTTGTCCTGTGATAAAAAGCCTTCTTTTTCGACAGCCAAACCTTTCGCGGAGCATTTGCAAGCTTTTGGCACCATTTTTGAGTGAATTGCCAAAAGTCAGATTTTTGCTGAAATTGTGACCCCGGGGTTAGGGATTTTTTCAAAAAAACAATTCCGCTGGGTAAGTTGCTGAGGGCTGATTTCTTGTCCTGTGATAAAAAGCCTTCTGTTTTGACTGCCAAACCTTTCAGGGGAGAAGTTGCAAGCATTTGGCACCATTTTTGAGTGAATTGCCAAAAGTCAGATTTTTGCTGAAATTGTGACCCCGGGGGCTTAGGGATTTTTTCAAAAAAAAAAATTTTCGCTGGGTAAGTTGTTGAGGGCTGATTTCTTGTCCTGTGATAAAAAGCCTTCTGTTTTGACTGCCAAACCTTTCAGGGGAGCATTTGCAAGCTTTTGGCACCATTTTTGAGTGAATTGCCAAAAGTCAGTTTTTTGCTGAAATTGTGACCCCGGGGCTTAGGGATTTTTTCAAAAAAACAATTCCGCTGGGTAAGTTGCTGAGGGCTGATTTCTTGTCCTGTGATAAAAAGCCTTCTGTTTTGACTGCCAAACCTTTCAGGGGAGAAGTTGCAAGCATTTGGCACCATTTTTGAGTGAATTGCCAAAAGTCAGATTTTTGCTGAAATTGTGACCCCGGGGCTTAGGGATTTTTTCAAAAAAAAATATTTCCGCTGGGTAAGTTGTTGAGGGCTGATTTCTTGTCCTGTGATAAAAAGCCTTCTGTTTTGACTTCCAAACCTTTCAGGGGAGCATTTGCAAGCTTTTGGCACCATTTTTGAGTGAATTGCCAAAAGTCAGATTTTTGCTGAAATTGTGACCCCGGGGCTTAGGGATTTTTTCAAAAAAAAAAATTCCGCTGGGTAAGTAGCTGAGGGCTGATTTCTTGTCCTGTGATAAAAAGCCTTCTGTTTTGACTGCCAAACCTTTCAGGGGAGCATTTGCAAGCTTTTGGCACCATTTTTGAGTGAATTGCCAAAAGTCAGATTTTTGCTGAAATTGTGACCCCGGGGCTTAGGGATTTTTTCAAAAAAAAAAATCCGCCGGGTAAGTTGCTGAGGGCTGATTTCTTGTCCTGTGATAAAAAGCCTTCTTTTTCGACAGCCAAACCTTTCGGGGAGCATTTGCAAGCTTTTGGCACCATTTTTGAGTGAATTGCCAAAAGTCAGATTTTTGTTGAAATTGTGACCCCGGGGCTTAGGGATTTTTTCAAAAAAAAAAATTCCGCCGGGTAAGTAGCTGAGGGCTGATTTCTTGTCCTGTGAAAAAAGCCTTCTGTTTTGACTGCCAAACCTTTCAGGGGAGCATTTGCAAGCATTTGGCACCATTTTTGAGTGAACTGTCAAAAGTCAGATTTTTGCTGAAATTGTGATCCCGATTCGGCCGGATTATTTGTCGAGGGCTGATTTCTTGTCCTGTGATAAAAAGCCTTCTGTTTTGACTGCCAAACCTTTCAGGGGAGCATTTGCAAGCTTTTGGCACCGTTTTTGAGTGAATTGCCAAAAGTCTGATTTTTGCTGAAATTGTGACCCCGGGGCTTAGGGATTTTTTCAAAAAAAAAATTCCGCCGGGTAAGTTGTTGAGGGCTGATTTCTTGTCCTGTGATACAAAGCCTTCTGTTTTGACTGCCAAACCTTTCAGGGGAGCATTTGCAAGCTTTTGGCACCATTTTTGAGTGAATTGCCAAAAGTCAGATTTTTGCTGAAATTGTGACCCCGGGGCTTAGGGATTTTTTCAAAAAAAAAAATTCCGCCGGGTAAGTAGCTGAGGGCTGATTTCTTGTCCTGTGATAAAAGCCTTCTGTTTTGACTGCCAAACCTTTCAGGGGAGCATTTGCAAGCTTTTGGCACCATTTTTGAGTGAATTGCCAAAAATCAGATTTTTGCTGAAATTGTGACCCCGGGGCTTAGGGATTTTTTCAAAAAAAAAAATTCCACCGGGTAAGTTGCTGAGGGCTGATTTCTTGTCCTGTGATAAAAAGCCTTCTGTTTTGACTGCCAAACCTTTCAGGGGAGCATTTGCAAGCTTTTGGCACCATTTTTGAGTGAATTGCCAAAAGTCTGTTTTTTCTGAAATTGTGACCCCGGGGCTTAGGGATTTTTTCAAAAAAAAAATTCCGCCGGTTAAGTAGCTGAGGGCTGATTTCTTGTCCTGTGATAAAAGCCTTCTGTTTTGACTGCCAAACCTTTCGGGGAGCATTTGCAAGCTTTTGGCACCATTTTTGAGTGAATTGCCAAAAGTCAGATTTTTGCTGAAATTGTGACCCCGGGGCTTAGGGATTTTTTTTAAAAAAAATTCCGCCGGGTAAGTTGCTGAGGGCTGATTTCTTGTCCTGTGATAAAAAGCCTTCTTTTTCGACAGCCAAACCTTTCGGGGAGCATTTGCAAGCTTTTGGCACCATTTTTGAGTGAATTGCCAAAAGTCAGATTTTTGCTGAAATTGTGACCCCGGGGCTTAGGGATTTTTTCAAAAAAAAAATTCCGCCGGGTAAGTTGCTGAGGGCTGATTTCTTGTCCTGTGATAAAAAGACTTCTTTTTCGACAGCCAAACCTTTCGGGGAGCATTTGCAAGCTTTTGGCACCATTTTTGAGTGAATTGCCAAAAGTCAGATTTTTGCTGAAATTGTGACCCCGGGGCTTAGGGATTTTTTCAAAATAAAAATTCCACCGGGTAAGTTGCTGAGGGCTGATTTCTTGTCCTGTGATAAAAAGCCTTCTGTTTTGACTGCCAAACCTTTCAGGGGAGTATTTGCAAGCTTTTGGCACCATTTTTGAGTGAATTGCCAAAAGTCTGATTTTTGCTGAAATTGTGACCCCCGGGCTTAGGGATTTTTTTTAAAAAAAAAATTCCACCGGGTAAGTTGCTGAGGGCTGATTTCTTGTCCTGTGATAAAAAGCCTTCATTTCGACAGCCAAACCTTTCGGGGAGCATTTGCAAGCTTTTGGCACCATTTTTGAGTGAATTGCCAAAAGTCAGATTTTTGCTGAAATTGTGACCCCGGGGCTTAGGGATTTTTTAAAAAAAAAAAATTCCACCGGGTAAGTTGCTGAGGGCTGATTTCTTGTCCTGTGATAAAAAGCCTTCTGTTTTGACTGCCAAACCTTTCAGGGGAGCATTTGCAAGCTTTTGGCACCATTTTTGAGTGAATTGCCAAAAGTCTGTTTTTTCTGAAATTGTGACCCCGGGGCTTAGGGATTTTTTTAAAAAAAAATTCCGCCGGGTAAGTTGCTGAGGGCTGATTTCTTGTCGTGTGATAAAAGCCTTCTTTTTCGACAGCCAAACCTTTTGTGGAGCATTTGCAAGCTTTTGGCACCATTTTTGAGTGAATTGCCAAAAGTCAGATTTTTGCTGAAATTGTGACCCCGGGGCTTAGGGATTTTTTCAAAAAAAAAATTCCGCCGGGTAAGTTGCTGAGGGCTGATTTCTTGTCCTGTGATAAAAAGCCTTCTTTTTCGACAGCCAAACCTTTCGGGGAGCATTTGCAAGCTTTTGGCACCATTTTTGAGTGAATTGCCAAAAGTCAGATTTTTGCTGAAATTGTGACCCCGGGGTTAGGGATTTTTTCAAAAAAACAATTCCGCTGGGTAAGTTGCTGAGGGCTGATTTCTTGTCCTGTGATAAAAAGCCTTCTGTTTTGACTGCCAAACCTTTCAGGGGAGAAGTTGCAAGCATTTGGCACCATTTTTGAGTGAATTGCCAAAAGTCAGATTTTTGCTGAAATTGTGACCCCGGGGGCTTAGGGATTTTTTCAAAAAAAAAAATTTTCGCTGGGTAAGTTGTTGAGGGCTGATTTCTTGTCCTGTGATAAAAAGCCTTCTGTTTTGACTGCCAAACCTTTCAGGGGAGCATTTGCAAGCTTTTGGCACCATTTTTGAGTGAATTGCCAAAAGTCAGTTTTTTGCTGAAATTGTGACCCCGGGGCTTAGGGATTTTTTCAAAAAAACAATTCCGCTGGGTAAGTTGCTGAGGGCTGATTTCTTGTCCTGTGATAAAAAGCCTTCTGTTTTGACTGCCAAACCTTTCAGGGGAGAAGTTGCAAGCATTTGGCACCATTTTTGAGTGAATTGCCAAAAGTCAGATTTTTGCTGAAATTGTGACCCCGGGGCTTAGGGATTTTTTCAAAAAAAAATATTTCCGCTGGGTAAGTTGTTGAGGGCTGATTTCTTGTCCTGTGATAAAAAGCCTTCTGTTTTGACTTCCAAACCTTTCAGGGGAGCATTTGCAAGCTTTTGGCACCATTTTTGAGTGAATTGCCAAAAGTCAGATTTTTGCTGAAATTGTGACCCCGGGGCTTAGGGATTTTTTCAAAAAAAAAAATTCCGCTGGGTAAGTAGCTGAGGGCTGATTTCTTGTCCTGTGATAAAAAGCCTTCTGTTTTGACTGCCAAACCTTTCAGGGGAGCATTTGCAAGCTTTTGGCACCATTTTTGAGTGAATTGCCAAAAGTCAGATTTTTGCTGAAATTGTGACCCCGGGGCTTAGGGATTTTTTCAAAAAAAAAAATCCGCCGGGTAAGTTGCTGAGGGCTGATTTCTTGTCCTGTGATAAAAAGCCTTCTTTTTCGACAGCCAAACCTTTCGGGGAGCATTTGCAAGCTTTTGGCACCATTTTTGAGTGAATTGCCAAAAGTCAGATTTTTGTTGAAATTGTGACCCCGGGGCTTAGGGATTTTTTCAAAAAAAAAAATTCCGCCGGGTAAGTAGCTGAGGGCTGATTTCTTGTCCTGTGAAAAAAGCCTTCTGTTTTGACTGCCAAACCTTTCAGGGGAGCATTTGCAAGCATTTGGCACCATTTTTGAGTGAACTGTCAAAAGTCAGATTTTTGCTGAAATTGTGATCCCGATTCGGCCGGATTATTTGTCGAGGGCTGATTTCTTGTCCTGTGATAAAAAGCCTTCTGTTTTGACTGCCAAACCTTTCAGGGGAGCATTTGCAAGCTTTTGGCACCGTTTTTGAGTGAATTGCCAAAAGTCTGATTTTTGCTGAAATTGTGACCCCGGGGCTTAGGGATTTTTTCAAAAAAAAAATTCCGCCGGGTAAGTTGTTGAGGGCTGATTTCTTGTCCTGTGATACAAAGCCTTCTGTTTTGACTGCCAAACCTTTCAGGGGAGCATTTGCAAGCTTTTGGCACCATTTTTGAGTGAATTGCCAAAAGTCAGATTTTTGCTGAAATTGTGACCCCGGGGCTTAGGGATTTTTTCAAAAAAAAAAATTCCGCCGGGTAAGTAGCTGAGGGCTGATTTCTTGTCCTGTGATAAAAGCCTTCTGTTTTGACTGCCAAACCTTTCAGGGGAGCATTTGCAAGCTTTTGGCACCATTTTTGAGTGAATTGCCAAAAATCAGATTTTTGCTGAAATTGTGACCCCGGGGCTTAGGGATTTTTTCAAAAAAAAAAATTCCACCGGGTAAGTTGCTGAGGGCTGATTTCTTGTCCTGTGATAAAAAGCCTTCTGTTTTGACTGCCAAACCTTTCAGGGGAGCATTTGCAAGCTTTTGGCACCATTTTTGAGTGAATTGCCAAAAGTCTGTTTTTTCTGAAATTGTGACCCCGGGGCTTAGGGATTTTTTCAAAAAAAAAATTCCGCCGGTTAAGTAGCTGAGGGCTGATTTCTTGTCCTGTGATAAAAGCCTTCTGTTTTGACTGCCAAACCTTTCGGGGAGCATTTGCAAGCTTTTGGCACCATTTTTGAGTGAATTGCCAAAAGTCAGATTTTTGCTGAAATTGTGACCCCGGGGCTTAGGGATTTTTTTTTTAAAAAATTCCGCCGGGTAAGTTGCTGAGGGCTGATTTCTTGTCCTGTGATAAAAAGCCTTCTTTTTCGACAGCCAAACCTTTCGGGGAGCATTTGCAAGCTTTTGGCACCATTTTTGAGTGAATTGCCAAAAGTCAGATTTTTGCTGAAATTGTGACCCCGGGGCTTAGGGATTTTTTCAAAAAAAAAATTCCGCCGGGTAAGTTGCTGAGGGCTGATTTCTTGTCCTGTGATAAAAAGACTTCTTTTTCGACAGCCAAACCTTTCGGGGAGCATTTGCAAGCTTTTGGCACCATTTTTGAGTGAATTGCCAAAAGTCAGATTTTTGCTGAAATTGTGACCCCGGGGCTTAGGGATTTTTTCAAAATAAAAATTCCACCGGGTAAGTTGCTGAGGGCTGATTTCTTGTCCTGTGATAAAAAGCCTTCTGTTTTGACTGCCAAACCTTTCAGGGGAGCATTTGCAAGCTTTTGGCACCATTTTTGAGTGAATTGCCAAAAGTCTGATTTTTGCTGAAATTGTGACCCCCGGGCTTAGGGATTTTTTTAAAAAAAAAAATTCCACCGGGTAAGTTGCTGAGGGCTGATTTCTTGTCCTGTGATAAAAAGCCTTCATTTCGACAGCCAAACCTTTCGGGGAGCATTTGCAAGCTTTTGGCACCATTTTTGAGTGAATTGCCAAAAGTCAGATTTTTGCTGAAATTGTGACCCCGGGGCTTAGGGATTTTAAAAAAAAAAAAAATTCCACCGGGTAAGTTGCTGAGGGCTGATTTCTTGTCCTGTGATAAAAAGCCTTCTGTTTTGACTGCCAAACCTTTCAGGGGAGCATTTGCAAGCTTTTGGCACCATTTTTGAGTGAATTGCCAAAAGTCTGTTTTTTCTGAAATTGTGACCCCGGGGCTTAGGGATTTTTTTAAAAAAAAATTCCGCCGGGTAAGTTGCTGAGGGCTGATTTCTTGTCGTGTGATAAAAGCCTTCTTTTTCGACAGCCAAACCTTTTGTGGAGCATTTGCAAGCTTTTGGCACCATTTTTGAGTGAATTGCCAAAAGTCAGATTTTTGCTGAAATTGTGACCCCGGGGCTTAAGGATTTTTTCAAAAAAAAAATTCCGCTGGGTAAGTTGTTGAGGGCTGATTTCTTGTCCTGTGATAAAAAGCCTTCTGTTTTGACTTCCAAACCTTTCAGGGGAGCATTTGCAAGCTTTTGGCACCATTTTTGAGTGAATTGCCAAAAGTCAGATTTTTGCTGAAATTGTGACCCCGGGGCTTAGGGATTTTTTCCAAAAAAAAATTCCGCCGGGTAAGTAGCTGAGGGCTGATTTCTTGTCCTGTGATAAAAGCCTTCTGTTTTGACTGCCAAACCTTTCAGGGGAGCAGTTCCAAGCTTTTGGCACCATTTTTGAGTGAATTGCCAAAAGTCAGATTTTTACTGAAATTGTGACCCCGGGGCTTAGGGATTTTTTCAAAAAAAAAATTCCGCCGGGTAAGTTGCTGAGGGCTGATTTCTTGTCCTGTGATAAAAAGCCTTCTTTTTCGACAGCCAAACCTTTCGGGGAGCATTTGCAAGCTTTTGGCACCATTTTTGAGTGAATTGCCAAAAGTCAGATTTTTGCTGAAATTGTGACCCCGGGGCTTAGGGATTTTTTCAAAATAAAAATTCCACCGGGTAAGTTGCTGAGGGCTGATTTCTTGTCCTGTGATAAAAAGCCTTCTGTTTTGACTGCCAAACCTTTCAGGGGAGCATTTGCAAGCTTTTGGCACCATTTTTGAGTGAATTGCCAAAAGTCAGATTTTTGCTGAAATTGTGACCCCGGGGCTTAGGGATTTTTTCAAAAAAAAAATTCCGCCGGGTAAGTTGCTGAGGGCTGATTTCTTGTCCTGTGACAAAAAGCCTTCTTTTTCGACAGCCAAACCTTTCAGGGGAGCATTTGCAAGCTTTTGGCACCATTTTTGAGTGAATTGCCAAAAGTCAGATTTTTGCTGAAATTGTGACCCCGGGGCTTAGGGATTTTTTCAAAAAAAAAAATCCGCCGGGTAAGTTGCTGAGGGCTGATTTCTTGTCCTGTGATAAAAAGCCTTCTTTTTCGACAGCCAAACCTTTCGGGGAGCATTTGCAAGCTTTTGGCACCATTTTTGAGTGAATTGCCAAAAGTCAGATTTTTGCTGAAATTGTGACCCCGGGGCTTAGGGATTTTTTCAAAATAAAAATTCCACCGGGTAAGTTGCTGAGGGCTGATTTCTTGTCCTGTGATAAAAAGCCTTCTCTTTTGACTGCCAAACCTTTCAGGGGAGCATTTGCAAGCTTTTGGCACCGTTTTTGAGTGAATTGCCAAAAGTCAGATTTTTGCTGAAATTGTGACCCCGGGGCTTAGGGATTTTTTCCAAAAAAAAATTCCGCCGGGTAAGTAGCTGAGGGCTGATTTCTTGTCCTGTGATAAAAAGCCTTCTTTTTCGACAGCCAAAGCTTTCGGGGAGCATTTGCAAGCTTTTGGCACCATTTTTGAGTGAATTGCCAAATTTCAGATTTTTGCTGAAATTGTGACCCCGGGGCTTAGGGATTTTTTCAAAAAAAAAAAATCCACCGGGTAAGTTGCTGAGGGCTGATTTCTTTTTTTTTTTTTTTTTATAAATATTTATTAAAGTTTTTAAATATAAATGCACAAATAATAAACAATCTTACTTCTATCACAGACATAGTTTCATCACTTCTTTGGACTCCCTCACGTCTCCCGCTCCCATTTACATCGTTAAAAGTTTTTTCCAAACAAATTATCAACTTGTTTACAATCTCATGTCCACTCATTCAAATATAATCTAACACTTCTTCCAAAAATTTTTTTATATTTTCTTTAGTCTCACTTATCATCAAATTTCAAATCTAATTTAGTGGTGGCCAGTTTTTTATAATCTAGCATCCTTCTTAACATTCAATCTAATTACAATGTTTTTGTAGATACTTCTTGAATTTCTCCCAGTCTTCCTCCATCTTCTCTTCTCCCAGGTCACGGACTCTGCCAGTCATCTCGGCCAGTTGCATATAGTCCATCAGTTGCATCTGCCACTCTTCCAGTGTGGGTAGATCTTGAGTTTTCCAGTTTTTTGCGATGAGTATCCTTGTTGCCGTTGTTGCATACATAAAGAATGTTCGGTCCTTCTTTAACACCTTCTGGCCGACAATACCCAGAAGGAAGGCCTCTGGTTTCTTAGTGAAGGTATACTTAAATACCTTTTTCAGCTCATTATATATCATTTCCCAGAAGACCTTCACCTTAGGGCATGTCCACCAGAGGTGAAAGAATGTTCCTTCATTTTCTTTACATTTCCAACATTTATTATCAGACGAATGGTATATTTTGGCAAGTTTAACTGGGGTCATGTACCATCTATATATCATTTTCATTACATTTTCCTTCAGAGCATTACATGCGGTGAAGTTCAGCCCAGTGGTCCACAACCTTTCCCAGTCCTCAAACATAATATTATGCCCAATGTCCTGTGCCCATTTTATCATAGCCGATTTAACCATTTCGTCTTGTGTATTCCATTTTATGCTGAGGGCTGATTTCTTGTCCTGTGATAAAAAGCCTTCTGTTTTGACTGCCAAACCTTTCAGGGGAGCATTTGCAAGCTTTTGGCACCATTTTTGAGTGAATTGCGAAAAGTCTGATTTTTGCTGAAATTGTGACCCCTGGGCTTAGGGATTTTTTTTTTAAAAAAAATTCCACCGGGTAAGTTGCTGAGGGCTGATTTCTTGTCCTGTGATAAAAAGCCTTCATTTCGACAGCCAAACCTTTCGGGGAGCATTTGCAAGCTTTTGGCACCATTTTTGAGTGAATTGCCAAAAGTCAGATTTTTGCTGAAATTGTGACCCCGGGGCTTAGGGATTTTTTCAAAAAAAAAATTCCGCTGGGTAAGTTGTTGAGGGCTGATTTCTTGTCCTGTGATAAAAAGCCTTCTGTTTTGACTGCCAAACCTTTCAGGGGAGCATTTGCAAGCATTTGGCACCATTTTTGAGTGAATTGCCAAAAGTCAGATTTTTGATGAAATTGTGACCCCGGGGCTTAGGGATTTTTTCAAAAAAAAAATTCCGCTGGGTAAGTTGCTGAGGGCTGATTTCTTGTCCTGTGACAAAAAGCCTTCTTTTTCGACAGCCAAACCTTTCAGGGGAGCATTTGCAAGCTTTTGGCACCATTTTTGAGTGAATTGCCCAAAGTCAGATTTTTGCTGAAATTGTGACCCCGGGGCTTAGGGATTTTTTCAAAAAAAAAAATCCGCCGGGTAAGTTGCTGAGGGCTGATTTCTTGTCCTGTGATAAAAAGCCTTCTTTTTCGACAGCCAAACCTTTCGGGGAGCATTTGCAAGCTTTTGGCACCATTTTTGAGTGAATTGCCAAAAGTCAGATTTTTGCTGAAATTGTGACCCCGGGGCTTAGGGATTTTTTCAAAAAAAAAATTCCACCGGGTAAGTTGCTGAGGGCTGATTTCTTGTCCTGTGATAAAAAGCCTTCTGTTTTGACTGCCAAACCTTTCAGGGGAGCATTTGCAAGCTTTTGGCACCATTTTTGAGTGAATTGCCAAAAGTCAGATTTTTGCTGAAATTGTGACCCCGGGGCTTAGGGATTTTTTTAAAAAAAAATTCCGCCGGGTAAGTTGCTGAGGGCTGATTTCTTGTCCTGTGATAAAAAGCCTTCTTTTTCGACAGCCAAACCTTTTGTGGAGCATTTGCAAGCTTTTGGCACCATTTTTGAGTGAATTGCCAAAAGTCAGATTTTTGCTGAAATTGTGACCCCGGGGCTTAGGGATTTTTTCAAAAAAAAAATTCCGCCGGGTAAGTAGCTGAGGGCTGATTTCTTGTCCTGTGATAAAAGCCTTCTGTTTTGACTGCCAAACCTTTCAGGGGAGCATTTGCAAGTATTTGGCACCATTTTTGAGTGAATTGCCAAAAGTCAGATTTTTGCTGAAATTGTGATCCCGATTCGGCCGGATTATTTGTCGAGGGCTGATTTCTTGTCTTGTGATAAAAAGCCTTCTTTTTCGACAGCCAAACCTTTCAGGGGAGCATTTGCCAGCTTTTAGCACCATTTTTGAGTGAATTGCCAAAAGTCAGATTTTTGCTGAAATTGTGACCCCGGGGCTTAGGGATTTTTTTAAAAAAAAAAAAATCCGCCGGGTAAGTTGCTGAGGGCTGATTTCTTGTCCTGTGATGAAATGCCTTCTGTTTTGACTGCCAAACCTTTCAGGGGAGCAGTTCCAAGCTTTTGGCACCATTTTTGAGTGAATTGCCAAAAGTCAGATTTTTGCTGAAATTGTGACCCCGGGGCTTAGGGATTTTTTCAAAAAAAAAATTCCACTGGGTAAGTTGCTGAGGGCTGATTTCTTGTCCTGTGATAAAAAGCCTTCTGTTTTGACTGCCAAACCTTTCAGCGGAGCATTTGCAAGCTTTTGGCACCATTTTTGAGTGAATTGCCAAAAGTCTGTTTTTTGCTGAAATTGTGACCCCGGGGCTTAGGGATTTTTTTAAAAAAAAATTCCGCCGGGTAAGTTGCTGAGGGCTGATTTCTTGTCCTGTGATAAAAAGCCTTCTTTTTCGACAGCCAAACCTTTTGTGGAGCATTTGCAAGCTTTTGGCACCATTTTTGAGTGAATTGCCAAAAGTCAGATTTTTGCTGAAATTGTGACCCCGGGGCTTAGGGATTTTTTTTAAAAAAAAAAAAATCCGCCGGGTAAGTTGCTGAGGGCTGATTTCTTGTCCTGTGATGAAAAGCCTTCTGTTTTGACTGCCAAACCTTTCAGGGGAGCAGTTCCAAGCTTTTGGCACCATTTTTGAGTGAATTGCCAAAAGTCAGATTTTGGCTGAAATTGTGACCCCGGGGCTTAGGGATTTTTTCAAAAAAAAAAATCCGCCGGGTAAGTTGCTGAGGGCTGATTTCTTGTCCTGTGATAAAAAGCCTTCTTTTTCGACAGCCAAACCTTTCGGGGAGCATTTGCAAGCTTTTGGCACCATTTTTGAGTGAATTGCCAAAAGTCAGATTTTTGCTGAAATTGTGACCCCGGGGCTTAGGGATTTTTTCAAAAAAAAAATTCCACCGGGTAAGTTGCTGAGGGCTGATTTCTTGTCCTGTGATAAAAAGCCTTCTGTTTTGACTGCCAAACCTTTCAGGGGAGCATTTGCAAGCTTTTGGCACCATTTTTGAGTGAATTGCCAAAAGTCAGATTTTTGCTGAAATTGTGACCCCGGGGCTTAGGGATTTTTTTAAAAAAAAATTCCGCCGGGTAAGTTGCTGAGGGCTGATTTCTTGTCCTGTGATAAAAAGCCTTCTTTTTCGACAGCCAAACCTTTTGTGGAGCATTTGCAAGCTTTTGGCACCATTTTTGAGTGAATTGCCAAAAGTCAGATTTTTGCTGAAATTGTGACCCCGGGGCTTAGGGATTTTTTCAAAAAAAAAATTCCGCCGGGTAAGTAGCTGAGGGCTGATTTCTTGTCCTGTGATAAAAGCCTTCTGTTTTGACTGCCAAACCTTTCAGGGGAGCATTTGCAAGTATTTGGCACCATTTTTGAGTGAATTGCCAAAAGTCAGATTTTTGCTGAAATTGTGATCCCGATTCGGCCGGATTATTTGTCGAGGGCTGATTTCTTGTCTTGTGATAAAAAGCCTTCTTTTTCGACAGCCAAACCTTTCAGGGGAGCATTTGCCAGCTTTTAGCACCATTTTTGAGTGAATTGCCAAAAGTCAGATTTTTGCTGAAATTGTGACCCCGGGGCTTAGGGATTTTTTTAAAAAAAAAAAATCCGCCGGGTAAGTTGCTGAGGGCTGATTTCTTGTCCTGTGATGAAATGCCTTCTGTTTTGACTGCCAAACCTTTCAGGGGAGCAGTTCCAAGCTTTTGGCACCATTTTTGAGTGAATTGCCAAAAGTCAGATTTTTGCTGAAATTGTGACCCCGGGGCTTAGGGATTTTTTCAAAAAAAAAATTCCACTGGGTAAGTTGCTGAGGGCTGATTTCTTGTCCTGTGATAAAAAGCCTTCTGTTTTGACTGCCAAACCTTTCAGCGGAGCATTTGCAAGCTTTTGGCACCATTTTTGAGTGAATTGCCAAAAGTCTGTTTTTTGCTGAAATTGTGACCCCGGGGCTTATGGATTTTTTTAAAAAAAAATTCCGCCGGGTAAGTTGCTGAGGGCTGATTTCTTGTCCTGTGATAAAAAGCCTTCTTTTTCGACAGCCAAACCTTTTGTGGAGCATTTGCAAGCTTTTGGCACCATTTTTGAGTGAATTGCCAAAAGTCAGATTTTTGCTGAAATTGTGACCCCGGGGCTTAGGGATTTTTTCAAAAAAAAAATTCCGCTGGGTAAGTTGTTGAGGGCTGATTTCTTGTCGTGTGATAAAAAGCCTTCTGTTTTGACTTCCAAACCTTTCAGGGGAGCATTTGCAAGCTTTTGGCACCATTTTTGAGTGAATTGCCAAAAGTCAGATTTTTGCTGAAATTGTGACCCCGGGGCTTAGGGATTTTTTCAAAAAAAAATTCCGCCGGGTAAGTAGCTGAGGGCTGATTTCTTGTCCTGTGATAAAAGCCTTCTGTTTTGACTGCCAAACCTTTCAGGGGAGCATTTGCAAGCATTTGGCACCATTTTTGAGTGAATTGCCAAAAGTCAGATTTTTGCTGAAATTGTGACCCCGGGGCTTAGGGATTTTTTCAAAAAAAAAAATCCGCCGGGTAAGTTGCTGAGGGCTGATTTCTTGTCCTGTGATGAAAAGCCTTCTGTTTTGACTGCCAAACCTTTCAGGGGAGCAGTTCCAAGCTTTTGGCACCATTTTTGAGTGAATTGCCAAAAGTCAGATTTTTGCTGAAATTGTGACCCCGGGGCTTAGGGATCTTTTTTTAAAAAAATTCCGCCGGGTAAGTTGCTGAGGGCTGATTTCTTGTCCTGTGATAAAAAGCCTTCTTTTTCGACAGCCAAACCTTTTCTGGAGCATTTGCAAGCTTTTGGCACCATTTTTGAGTGAATTGCCAAAAGTCAGATTTTTGCTGAAATTGTGACCCCGGGGCTTAGGGATTTTTTCAAAAAAAAAATTCCGCTGGGTAAGTTGCTGAGGGCTGATTTCTTGTCCTGTGATAAAAAGCCTTCATTTCGACAGCCAAACCTTTCAGGGGAGCATTTGCCAGCTTTTAGCACCATTTTTGAGTGAATTGCCAAAAGTCAGATTTTTGCTGAAATTGTGACCCCGGGGCTTAGGGATTTTTTTAAAAAAAAAAAAATCCGCCGGGTAAGTTGCTGAGGGCTGATTTCTTGTCCTGTGATAACAAGCCTTCTGTTTTGACTGCCAAACCTTTCAGCGGAGCATTTGCAAGCTTTTGGCACCATTTTTGAGTGAATTGCCAAAAGTCAGATTTTTGCTGAAATTGTGACCCCGGGGCTTAGGGATTTTTTCAAAAAAAATATTCCGCCGGGTAAGTAGCTGAGGGCTGATTTCTTGTCCTGTGATAAAAGCCTTCTGTTTTGACTGCCAAACCTTTCAGGGGAGCATTTGCAAGTATTTGGCACCATTTTTGAGTGAATTGCCAAAAGTCAGATTTTTGCTGGAATTGTGATCCCGATTCGGCCGGATTATTTGTCGAGGGCTGATTTCTTGTCTTGTGATAAAAAGCCTTCTTTTTCGACAGCCAAACCTTTCAGGGGAGCATTTGCCAGCTTTTAGCACCATTTTTGAGTGAATTGCCAAAAGTCAGATTTTTGCTGAAATTGTGACCCCGGGGCTTAGGGATTTTTAAAAAAAAAAAAAAATCCGCCGGGTAAGTTGCTGAGGGCTGATTTCTTGTCCTGTGATAAAAGCCTTCTGTTTTGACTTCCAAACCTTTCAGGGGAGCATTTGCAAGCTTTTGGCACCATTTTTGAGTGAATTGCCAAAAGTCAGATTTTTGCTGAAATTGTGACCCCGGGGCTTAGGGATTTTTTAAAAAAAAAAATTCCGCCGGGAAAGTAGCTGAGGGCTGATTTCTTGTCCTGTGATAAAAGCCTTCTGTTTTGACTGCCAAACCTTTCAGGGGAGCATTTGCAAGCATTTGGCACCATTTTTGAGTGAATTGCCAAAAGTCAGATTTTTGCTGAAATTGTGATCCCGATTCGGCCGGATTATTTGTCGAGGGCTGATTTCTTGTCTTGTGATAAAAAGCCTTCTTTTTCGACAGCCAAACCTTTCAGGGGAGCATTTGCAAGCTTTTGGCACCATTTTTGAGTGAATTGCCAAAAGTCTGTTTTTTGCTGAAATTGTGACCCCGGGGCTTAGGGATTTTTTAAAAAAAAAATTCCGCCGGGTAAGTTGCTGAGGGCTGATTTCTTGTCCTGTGATAAAAAGCCTTCTTTTTCGACAGCCAAACCTTTTGTGGAGCATTTGCAAGCTTTTGGCACCATTTTTGAGTGAATTGCCAAAAGTCAGATTTTTGCTGAAATTGTGACCCCGGGGCTTAGGGATTTTTTCAAAAAAAAAATTCCGCCGGGTAAGTAGCTGAGGGCTGATTTCTTGTCCTGTGATAAAAGCCTTCTGTTTTGACTGCCAAACCTTTCAGGGGAGCATTTGCAAGTATTTGGCACCATTTTTGAGTGAATTGCCAAAAGTCAGATTTTTGCTGGAATTGTGATCCCGATTCGGCCGGATTATTTGTCGAGGGCTGATTTCTTGTCTTGTGATAAAAAGCCTTCTTTTTCGACAGCCAAACCTTTCAGGGGAGCATTTGCCAGCTTTTAGCACCATTTTTGAGTGAATTGCCAAAAGTCAGATTTTTGCTGAAATTGTGACCCCGGGGCTTAGGGATTTTTTAAAAAAAAAAAAAATCCGCCGGGTAAGTTGCTGAGGGCTGATTTCTTGTCCTGTGATAACAAGCCTTCTGTTTTGACTGCCAAACCTTTCAGCGGAGCATTTGCAAGCTTTTGGCACCATTTTTGAGTGAATTGCCAAAAGTCAGATTTTTGCTGAAATTGTGACCCCGGGGCTTAGGGATTTTTTCAAAAAAAAAATTCCACTGGGTAAGTTGCTGAGGGCTGATTTCTTGTCCTGTGATAAAAAGCCTTCTGTTTTGACTGCCAAACCTTTCAGCGGAGCATTTGCAAGCTTTTGGCACCATTTTTGAGTGAATTGCCAAAAGTCTGTTTTTTGCTGAAATTGTGACCCCGGGGCTTAGGGATTTTTTTAAAAAAAAATTCCGCCGGGTAAGTTGCTGAGGGCTGATTTCTTGTCCTGTGATAAAAAGCCTTCTTTTTCGACAGCCAAACCTTTTGTGGAGCATTTGCAAGCTTTTGGCACCATTTTTGAGTGAATTGCCAAAAGTCAGATTTTTGCTGAAATTGTGACCCCGGGGCTTAGGGATTTTTTCAAAAAAAAAATTCCGCTGGGTAAGTTGTTGAGGGCTGATTTCTTGTCGTGTGATAAAAAGCCTTCTGTTTTGACTTCCAAACCTTTCAGGGGAGCATTTGCAAGCTTTTGGCACCATTTTTGAGTGAATTGCCAAAAGTCAGATTTTTGCTGAAATTGTGACCCCGGGGCTTAGGGATTTTTTCAAAAAAAAATTCCGCCGGGTAAGTAGCTGAGGGCTGATTTCTTGTCCTGTGATAAAAGCCTTCTGTTTTGACTGCCAAACCTTTCAGGGGAGCATTTGCAAGCATTTGGCACCATTTTTGAGTGAATTGCCAAAAGTCAGATTTTTGCTGAAATTGTGACCCCGGGGCTTAGGGATTTTTTCAAAAAAAAAAATCCGCCGGGTAAGTTGCTGAGGGCTGATTTCTTGTCCTGTGATGAAAAGCCTTCTGTTTTGACTGCCAAACCTTTCAGGGGAGCAGTTCCAAGCTTTTGGCACCATTTTTGAGTGAATTGCCAAAAGTCAGATTTTTGCTGAAATTGTGACCCCGGGGCTTAGGGATCTTTTTTTAAAAAAATTCCGCCGGGTAAGTTGCTGAGGGCTGATTTCTTGTCCTGTGATAAAAAGCCTTCTTTTTCGACAGCCAAACCTTTTCTGGAGCATTTGCAAGCTTTTGGCACCATTTTTGAGTGAATTGCCAAAAGTCAGATTTTTGCTGAAATTGTGACCCCGGGGCTTAGGGATTTTTTCAAAAAAAAAATTCCGCTGGGTAAGTTGCTGAGGGCTGATTTCTTGTCCTGTGATAAAAAGCCTTCATTTCGACAGCCAAACCTTTCGGGGAGCATTTGCAAGCTTTTGGCACCATTGTTGAGTGAATTGCCAAAAGTCAGATTTTTGCTGAAATTGTGACCCCGGGGCTTAGGGATTTTTTCAAAAAAAAAATTCCGCCGGGTAAGTTGTTGAGGGCTGATTTCTTGTCCTGTGATAAAAAGCCTTCTGTTTTGACTTCCAAACCTTTCAGGGGAGCATTTGCAAGCTTTTGGCACCATTTTTGAGTGAATTGCCAAAAGTCAGATTTTTGCTGAAATTGTGACCCCGGGGCTTAGGGATTTTTTAAAAAAAAAAATTCCGCCGGGAAAGTAGCTGAGGGCTGATTTCTTGTCCTGTGATAAAAGCCTTCTGTTTTGACTGCCAAACCTTTCAGGGGAGCATTTGCAAGCATTTGGCACCATTTTTGAGTGAATTGCCAAAAGTCAGATTTTTGCTGAAATTGTGATCCCGATTCGGCCGGATTATTTGTCGAGGGCTGATTTCTTGTCTTGTGATAAAAAGCCTTCTTTTTCGACAGCCAAACCTTTCAGGGGAGCATTTGCAAGCTTTTGGCACCATTTTTGAGTGAATTGCCAAAAGTCTGTTTTTTGCTGAAATTGTGACCCCGGGGGCTTAGGGATTTTTTAAAAAAAAAATTCCGCCGGGTAAGTTGCTGAGGGCTGATTTCTTGTCCTGTGATAAAAAGCCTTCTTTTTCGACAGCCAAACCTTTTGTGGAGCATTTGCAAGCTTTTGGCACCATTTTTGAGTGAATTGCCAAAAGTCAGATTTTTGCTGAAATTGTGACCCCGGGGCTTAGGGATTTTTTCAAAAAAAAAATTCCGCCGGGTAAGTAGCTGAGGGCTGATTTCTTGTCCTGTGATAAAAGCCTTCTGTTTTGACTGCCAAACCTTTCAGGGGAGCATTTGCAAGTATTTGGCACCATTTTTGAGTGAATTGCCAAAAGTCAGATTTTTGCTGAAATTGTGATCCCGATTCGGCCGGATTATTTGTCGAGGGCTGATTTCTTGTCTTGTGATAAAAAGCCTTCTTTTTCGACAGCCAAACCTTTCAGGGGAGCATTTGCCAGCTTTTAGCACCATTTTTGAGTGAATTGCCAAAAGTCAGATTTTTGCTGAAATTGTGACCCCGGGGCTTAGGGATTTTTTTAAAAAAAAAAAATCCGCCGGGTAAGTTGCTGAGGGCTGATTTCTTGTCCTGTGATGAAATGCCTTCTGTTTTGACTGCCAAACCTTTCAGGGGAGCAGTTCCAAGCTTTTGGCACCATTTTTGAGTGAATTGCCAAAAGTCAGATTTTTGCTGAAATTGTGACCCCGGGGCTTAGGGATTTTTTCAAAAAAAAAATTCCACTGGGTAAGTTGCTGAGGGCTGATTTCTTGTCCTGTGATAAAAAGCCTTCTGTTTTGACTGCCAAACCTTTCAGCGGAGCATTTGCAAGCTTTTGGCACCATTTTTGAGTGAATTGCCAAAAGTCTGTTTTTTGCTGAAATTGTGACCCCGGGGCTTAGGGATTTTTTTTAAAAAAAATTCCGCCGGGTAAGTTGCTGAGGGCTGATTTCTTGTCCTGTGATAAAAAGCCTTCTTTTTCGACAGCCAAACCTTTTGTGGAGCATTTGCAAGCTTTTGGCACCATTTTTGAGTGAATTGCCGAAAGTCAGATTTTTGCTGAAATTGTGACCCCGGGGCTTAGGGATTTTTTCAAAAAAAAAATTCCGCTGGGTAAGTTGTTGAGGGCTGATTTCTTGTCGTGTGATAAAAAGCCTTCTGTTTTGACTTCCAAACCTTTCAGGGGAGCATTTGCAAGCTTTTGGCACCATTTTTGAGTGAATTGCCAAAAGTCAGATTTTTGCTGAAATTGTGACCCCGGGGCTTAGGGATTTTTTCAAAAAAAAATTCCGCCGGGTAAGTAGCTGAGGGCTGATTTCTTGTCCTGTGATAAAAGCCTTCTGTTTTGACTGCCAAACCTTTCAGGGGAGCATTTGCAAGCATTTGGCACCATTTTTGAGTGAATTGCCAAAAGTCAGATTTTTGCTGAAATTGTGACCCCGGGGCTTAGGGATTTTTTCAAAAAAAAAAATCCGCCGGGTAAGTTGCTGAGGGCTGATTTCTTGTCCTGTGATGAAAAGCCTTCTGTTTTGACTGCCAAACCTTTCAGGGGAGCAGTTCCAAGCTTTTGGCACCATTTTTGAGTGAATTGCCAAAAGTCAGATTTTTGCTGAAATTGTGACCCCGGGGCTTAGGGATGTTTTTTAAAAAAATTCCGCCGGGTAAGTTGCTGAGGGCTGATTTCTTGTCCTGTGATAAAAAGCCTTCTTTTTCGACAGCCAAACCTTTTGTGGAGCATTTGCAAGCTTTTGGCACCATTTTTGAGTGAATTGCCAAAAGTCAGATTTTTGCTGAAATTGTGACCCCGGGGCTTAGGGATTTTTTCAAAAAAAAAATTCCGCTGGGTAAGTTGTTGAGGGCTGATTTCTTGTCCTGTGATAACAAGCCTTCTGTTTTGACTTCCAAACCTTTCAGGGGAGCATTTGCAAGCTTTTGGCACCATTTTTGAGTGAATTGCCAAAAGTCAGATTTTTGCTGAAATTGTGACCCCTGGGCTTAGGGATTTTTTCAAAAAAAAAATTCCGCTGGGTAAGTAGCTGAGGGCTGATTTCTTGTCCTGTGATAAAAGCCTTCTGTTTTGACTGCCAAACCTTTCAGGGGAGCATTTGCAAGCATTTGGCACCATTTTTGAGTGAATTGCCAAAAGTCAGATTTTTGCTGAAATTGTGACCCCGGGGCTTAGGGATTTTTTCAAAAAAAAATATCCGCCGGGTAAGTTGCTGAGGGCTGATTTCTTGTCCTGTGATGAAAAGCCTTCTGTTTTGACTGCCAAACCTTTCAGGGGAGCAGTTCCAAGCTTTTGGCACCATTTTTGAGTGAATTGCCAAAAGTCTGTTTTTTGCTGAAATTGTGACCCCCGGGCTTAGGGATTTTTTTAAAAAAAAATTCCGCCGGGTAAGTTGCTGAGGGCTGATTTCTTGTCCTGTGACAAAAAGCCTTCTTTTTCGACAGCCAAACCTTTCAGGGGAGCATTTGCAAGCTTTTGGCACCATTTTTGAGTGAATTGCCCAAAGTCAGATTTTTGCTGAAATTGTGACCCCGGGGCTTAGGGATTTTTTCAAAAAAAAAAATCCGCCGGGTAAGTTGCTGAGGGCTGATTTCTTGTCCTGTGATAAACAGCCTTCTTTTTCGACAGCCAAACCTTTCGGGGAGCATTTGCAAGCTTTTGGCACCATTTTTGAGTGAATTGCCAAAAGTCAGATTTTTGCTGAAATTGTGACCCCGGGGCTTAGGGATTTTTTCAAAAAAAAAATTCCACCGGGTAAGTTGGTGAGGGCTGATTTCTTGTCCTGTGATAAAAAGCCTTCTGTTTTGACTGCCAAACCTTTCAGGGGAGCATTTGCAAGCTTTTGGCACCATTTTTGAGTGAATTGCCAAAAGTCTGTTTTTTGCTGAAATTGTGACCCCGGGGCTTAGGGATTTTTTTAAAAAAAAATTCCGCCGGGTAAGTTGCTGAGGGCTGATTTCTTGTCCTGTGATGAAAAGCCTTCTGTTTTGACTGCCAAACCTTTCAGGGGAGCAGTTCCAAGCTTTTGGCACCATTTTTGAGTGAATTGCCAAAAGTCAGATTTTTGCTGAAATTGTGACCCCGGGGCTTAGGGATTTTTTCAAAAAAAAAAATTCCACCGGGTAAGTTGCTGAGGGCTGATTTCTTGTCCTGTGATAAAAAGCCTTCTGTTTTGACTGCCAAACCTTTCAGGGGAGCATTTGCAAGCTTTTGGCACCATTTTTGAGTGAATTGCCAAAAGTCTGTTTTTTGCTGAAATTGTGACCCCCGGGCTTAGGGATTTTTTTAAAAAAAAATTCCGCCGGGTAAGTTGCTGAGGGCTGATTTCTTGTCCTGTGATAAAAAGCCTTCATTTCGACAGCCAAACCTTTCGGGGAGCATTTGCAAGCTTTTGGCACCATTTTTGAGTGAATTGCCAAAAGTCAGATTTTTGCTGAAATTGTGACCCCGGGGCTTAGGGATTTTTTCAAAAAAAAAATTCCGCTGGGTAAGTTGTTGAGGGCTGATTTCTTGTCCTGTGATAAAAAGCCTTCTGTTTTGACTTCCAAACCTTTCAGGGGAGCATTTGCAAGCTTTTGGCACCATTTTTGAGTGAATTGCCAAAAGTCAGATTTTTGCTGAAATTGTGACCCCGGGGCTTAGGGATTTTTTCAAAAAAAAAATTCCGCCGGGAAAGTAGCTGAGGGCTGATTTCTTGTCCTGTGATAAAAGCCTTCTGTTTTGACTGCCAAACCTTTCAGGGGAGCATTTGCAAGCATTTGGCACCATTTTTGAGTGAATTGCCAAAAGTCAGATTTTTGCTGAAATTGTGATCCCAATTCGGCCGGATTATTTGTCGAGGGCTGATTTCTTGTCTTGTGATAAAAAGCCTTCTTTTTCGACAGCCAAACCTTTCAGGGGAGCATTTGCAAGCTTTTGGCACCATTTTTGAGTGAATTGCCAAAAGTCAGATTTTTGCTGAAATTGTGACCCCGGGGCTTAGGGATTTAAAAAAAAAAAAAAAAAATCCGCCGGGTAAGTTGCTGAGGGCTGATTTCTTGTCCTTTGATGAAAAGCCTTCTGTTTTGACTGCCAAACCTTTCAGGGGAGCAGTTCCAAGCTTTTGGCACCATTTTTGAGTGAATTGCCAAAAGTCTGATTTTTGCTGAAATTGTGACCCCGGGGCTTAGGGATTTTTTCAAAAAAAAAATTCCGCTGGGTAAGTTGCTGAGGGCTGATTTCTTGTCCTGTGACAAAAAGCCTTCTTTTTCGACAGCCAAACCTTTCAGGGGAGCATTTGCAAGCTTTTGGCACCATTTTTGAGTGAATTGCCCAAAGTCAGATTTTTGCTGAAATTGTGACCCCGGGGCTTCGGGATTTTTTCAAAAAAAAAAATCCGCCGGGTAAGTTGCTGAGGGCTGATTTCTTGTCCTGTGATAAAAAGCCTTCTGTTTTGACTGCCAAAACTTTCAGGGGAGCATTTGCAAGCTTTTGGCACCATTTTTGAGTGAATTGCCAAAAGTCTGTTTTTTGCTGAAATTGTGACCCCGGGGCTTAGGGATTTTTTTAAAAAAAAATTCCGCCGGGTAAGTAGCTGAGGGCTGATTTCTTGTCCTGTGATAAAAGCCTTCTGTTTTGACTGCCAAACCTTTCAGGGGAGCATTTGCAAGCATTTGGCACCATTTTTGAGTGAATTGCCAAAAGTCAGATTTTTGCTGAAATTGTGATCCCGATTCGGCCGGATTATTTGTCGAGGGCTGATTTCTTGTCATGTGATAAAAAGCCTTCTTTTTCGACAGCCAAACCTTTCAGGGGAGCATTTGCAAGCTTTTGGCACCATTTTTGAGTGAATTGCCAAAAGTCAGATTTTTGCTGAAATTGTGACCCCGGGGCTTAGGGATTTTTTTAAAAAAAAAAAAAATCCGCCGGGTAAGTTGCTGAGGGCTGATTTCTTGTCCTGTGATGAAAAGCCTTCTGTTTTGACTGCCAAACCTTTCAGGGGAGCAGTTCCAAGCTTTTGGCACCATTTTTGAGTGAATTGCCAAAAGTCAGATTTTTGCTGAAATTGTGACCCCGGGGCTTAGGGATTTTTTCAAAAAAAAAAATCCGCCGGGTAAGTTGCTGAGGGCTGATTTCTTGTCCTGTGATAAAAAGCCTTCTTTTTCGACAGCCAAACCTTTCGGGGAGCATTTGCAAGCTTTTGGCACCATTTTTGAGTGAATTGCCAAAAGTCAGATTTTGGCTGAAATTGTGACCCCGGGGCTTAGGGATTTTTTCAAAAAAAAAAATCCACTGGGTAAGTTGCTGAGGGCTGATTTCTTGTCCTGTGATAAAAAGCCTTCTGTTTTGACTGCCAAACCTTTCAGGGGAGCCTTTGCAAGCTTTTGGCACCATTTTTGAGTGAATTGCCAAAAGTCTGTTTTTTGCTGAAATTGTGACCCCGGGGCTTAGGGATTTTTTTTAAAAAAAATTCCGCCGGGTAAGTTGCTGAGGGCTGATTTCTTGTCCTGTGATAAAAAGCCTTCTTTTTCGACAGCCAAACCTTTTGTGGAGCCTTTGCAAGCTTTTGGCACCATTTTTGAGTGAATTGCCAAAAGTCAGATTTTTGCTGAAATTGTGACCCCGGGGCTTAGGGATTTTTTCAAAAAAAAAATTCCGCTGGGTAAGTTGTTGAGGGCTGATTTCTTGTCCTGTGATAAAAAGCCTTCTGTTTTGACTTCCAAACCTTTCAGGGGAGCATTTGCAAGCTTTTGGCACCATTTTTGAGTGAATTGCCAAAAGTCAGATTTTTGCTGAAATTGTGACCCCGGGGCTTAGGGATTTTTTCAAAAAAAAATTCCGCCGGGTAAGTAACTGAGGGCTGATTTCTTGTCCTGTGATAAAAGCCTTCTGTTTTGACTGCCAAACCTTTCAGGGGAGCATTTGCAAGCATTTGGCACCATTTTTGAGTGAATTGCCAAAAGTCAGATTTTTGCTGAAATTGTGACCCCGGGGCTTAGGGATTTTTTCAAAAAAAAAAATCCGCCGGGTAAGTTGCTGAGGGCTGATTTCTTGTCCTGTGATGAAAAGCCTTCTGTTTTGACTGCCAAACCTTTCAGGGGAGCAGTTCCAAGCTTTTGGCACCATTTTTGAATGAATTGCCAAAAGTCAGATTTTTGCTGAAATTGTGACCCCGGGGCTTAGGGATGTTTTTTTAAAAAAATTCCGCCGGGTATGTTGCTGAGGGCTGATTTCTTGTCCTGTGATAAAAAGCCTTCTTTTTCGACAGCCAAACCTTTTGTGGAGCATTTGCAAGCTTTTGGCACCATTTTTGAGTGAATTGCCAAAAGTCAGATTTTGGCTGAAATTGTGACCCCGGGGCTTAGGGATTTTTTCAAAAAAAAAAATCCACTGGGTAAGTTGCTGAGGGCTGATTTCTTGTCCTGTGATAAAAAGCCTTCTGTTTTGACTGCCAAACCTTTCAGGGGAGCATTTGCAAGCTTTTGGCACCATTTTTGAGTGAATTGCCAAAAGTCTGATTTTTGCTGAAATTGTGATCCCGGGGCTTAGGGATTTTTTCAAAAAAAAAATTCCGCTGGGTAAGTTGTTGAGGGCTGATTTCTTGTCGTGTGATAAAAAGCCTTCTGTTTTGACTTCCAAACCTTTCAGGGGAGCATTTGCAAGCTTTTGGCACCATTTTTGAGTGAATTGCCAAAAGTCAGATTTTTGCTGAAATTGTGACCCCGGGGCTTAGGGATGTTTTTTTAAAAAAATTCCGCCGGGTAAGTTGCTGAGGGCTGATTTCTTGTCCTGTGATAAAAAGCCTTCTTTTTCGACAGCCAAACCTTTTGTGGAGCATTTGCAAGCTTTTGGCACCATTTTTGAGTGAATTGCCAAAAGTCAGATTTTTGCTGAAATTGTGACCCCTGGGCTTAGGGATTTTTTCAAAAAAAAAATTCCGCTGGGTAAGTAGCTGAGGGCTGATTTCTTGTCCTGTGATAAAAGCCTTCTGTTTTGACTGCCAAACCTTTCAGGGGAGCATTTGCAAGCTTTTGGCACCATTTTTGAGTGAATTGCAAAAAGTCAGATTCTTGCTGAAATTGTGACCCCGGGGCTTATGGATTTTTTCAAAAAAACAATTCCGCCGGGTAAGTAGCTGAAGGCTGATTTCTTGTCCTATGATAAAAAGCCTTCTGTTTTGACTGCCAAACCTTTCAGGGGAGCATTTGCAAGCTTTTGGCACCATTTTTGAGTGAATTGCCAAAAGTCAGATTTTTGCTGAAATTGTGACCCCGGGGCTTAGGGATTTTTTCAAAAAAAAAATTCCGCCGGGTAAGTTGCTGAGGGCTGATTTCTTGTCCTCTGATAAAAAGCCTTCTTTTTCGACAGCCAAACCTTTCGGGGAGCATTTGCAAGCTTTTGGCACCATTTTTGAGTGAATTGCCAAAAGTCAGATTTTTGCTGAAATTGTGACCCCGGGGCTTAGGGATTTTTTCAAAAAAAAAAATTCCACCGGGTAAGTTGCTGAGGGCTGATTTCTTGTCCTGTGATAAAAAGCCTTCTGTTTTGACTGCCAAACCTTTCAGGGGAGCATTTGCAAGCTTTTGGCACCATTTTTGAGTGAATTGCCAAAAGTCTGATTTTTGCTGAAATTGTGACCCCGGGGCTTAGGGATTTTTTCAAAAAAAAAATTCCGCCGGGTAAGTAGCTGAGGGCTGATTTCTTGTGCTATGATAAAAAGCCTTCTGTTTTGACTGCCAAACCTTTCAGGGGAGCATTTGCAAGCTTTTGGCACCATTTTTGAGTGAATTGCCAAAAGTCAGATTTTTGCTGAAATTGTGACCCCGGGGCTTAGGGATTTTTTCAAAAAAAAAATTCCGCCGGGTAAGTTGCTGAGGGCTGATTCCTTGTCCTGTGATAAAAAGCCTTCTTTTTCGACAGCCAAACCTTTCGGGGAGCATTTGCAAGCTTTTGGCACCATTTTTGAGTGAATTGCCAAAAGTCTGATTTTTGCTGAAATTGTGACCCCGGGGCTTAGGGATTTTTTCAAAAAAACAATTCCGCTGGGTAAGTTGCTGAGGGCTGATTTCTTGTCCTGTGATAAAAAGCCTTCTGTTTTGACTGCCAAACCTTTCAGGGGAGAAGTTGCAAGCATTTGGCACCATTTTTGAGTGAATTGCCAAAAGTCAGATTTTTGCTGAAATTGTGACCCCGGGGCTTAGGGATTTTTTCAAAAAAAAATATTTCCGCTGGGTAAGTTGTTGAGGGCTGATTTCTTGTCCTGTGATAAAAAGCCTTCTGTTTTGACTTCCAAACCTTTCAGGGGAGCATTTGCAAGCTTTTGGCACCATTTTTGAGTGAATTGCCAAAAGTCAGATTTTTGCTGAAATTGTGACCCCGGGGCTTAGGGATTTTTTCAAAAAAAAAATTCCGCCGGGTAAGTTGCTGAGGGCTGATTCCTTGTCCTGTGATAAAAAGCCTTCTTTTTCGACAGCCAAACCTTTCGGGGAGCATTTGCAAGCTTTTGGCACCATTTTTGAGTGAATTGCCAAAAGTCAGATTTTTGCTGAAATTGTGACCCCGGGGCTTAGGGATTTTTTCAAAAAAAAATATTTCCGCTGGGTAAGTTGTTGAGGGCTGATTTCTTGTCCTGTGATAAAAAGCCTTCTGTTTTGACTTCCAAACCTTTCAGGGGAGCATTTGCAAGCTTTTGGCACCATTTTTGAGTGAATTGCCAAAAGTCAGATTTTTGCTGAAATTGTGACCCCGGGGCTTAGGGATTTTTTCAAAAAAAAAATTCCGCCGGGTAAGTTGCTGAGGGCTGATTTCTTGTCCTCTGATAAAAAGCCTTCTTTTTCGACAGCCAAACCTTTCGGGGAGCATTTGCAAGCTTTTGGCACCATTTTTGAGTGAATTGCCAAAAGTCAGATTTTTGCTGAAATTGTGACCCCGGGGTTAGGGATTTTTTCAAAAAAACAATTCCGCTGGGTAAGTTTCTGAGGGCTGATTTCTTGTCCTTTGATAAAAAGCCTTCTGTTTTGACTGCCAAACCTTTCAGGGGAGAAGTTGCAAGCATTTGGCACCATTTTTGAGTGAATTGCCAAAAGTCAGATTTTTGCTGAAATTGTGACCCTTAGGGTTGTGAAATTGTGGCTTAGGGATTTTTTCAAAAAAAAAAATTTTCGCTGGGTAAGTTGTTGAGGGCTGATTTCTTGTCCTGTGATAAAAAGCCTTCTGTTTTGACTTCCAAACCTTTCAGGGGAGCATTTGCAAGCTTTTGGCACCATTTTTGAGTGAATTGCCAAAAGTCAGATTTTTGCTGAAATTGTGATCCCGATTCGGCCGGATTATTTGTCGAGGGCTGATTTCTTGTCCTGTGATAAAAAGCCTTCTGTTTTGACTGCCAAACCTTTCAGGGGAGCATTTGCAAGCTTTTGCCACCATTTTTGAGTGAATTGCCAAAAGTCTGATTTTTGCTGAAATTGTGACCCCGGGGCTTAGGGATTTTTTCAAAAAAAAAATTCCGCCGGGTAAGTAGCTGAGGGCTGATTTCTTGTGCTATGATAAAAAGCCTTCTGTTTTGACTGCCAAACCTTTCAGGGGAGCATTTGCAAGCTTTTGGCACCATTTTTGAGTGAATTGCCAAAAGTCAGATTTTTGCTGAAATTGTGACCCCGGGGCTTAGGGATTTTTTCAAAAAAAAAATTCCGCCGGGTAAGTTGCTGAGGGCTGATTCCTTGTCCTGTGATAAAAAGCCTTCTTTTTCGACAGCCAAACCTTTCGGGGAGCATTTGCAAGCTTTTGGCACCATTTTTGAGTGAATTGCCAAAAGTCTGATTTTTGCTGAAATTGTGACCCCGGGGCTTAGGGATTTTTTCAAAAAAACAATTCCGCTGGGTAAGTTGCTGAGGGCTGATTTCTTGTCCTGTGATAAAAAGCCTTCTGTTTTGACTGCCAAACCTTTCAGGGGAGAAGTTGCAAGCATTTGGCACCATTTTTGAGTGAATTGCCAAAAGTCAGATTTTTGCTGAAATTGTGACCCCGGGGCTTAGGGATTTTTTCAAAAAAAAATATTTCCGCTGGGTAAGTTGTTGAGGGCTGATTTCTTGTCCTGTGATAAAAAGCCTTCTGTTTTGACTTCCAAACCTTTCAGGGGAGCATTTGCAAGCTTTTGGCACCATTTTTGAGTGAATTGCCAAAAGTCAGATTTTTGCTGAAATTGTGACCCCGGGGCTTAGGGATTTTTTCAAAAAAAAAATTCCGCCGGGTAAGTTGCTGAGGGCTGATTCCTTGTCCTGTGATAAAAAGCCTTCTTTTTCGACAGCCAAACCTTTCGGGGAGCATTTGCAAGCTTTTGGCACCATTTTTGAGTGAATTGCCAAAAGTCAGATTTTTGCTGAAATTGTGACCCCGGGGCTTAGGGATTTTTTCAAAAAAAAATATTTCCGCTGGGTAAGTTGTTGAGGGCTGATTTCTTGTCCTGTGATAAAAAGCCTTCTGTTTTGACTTCCAAACCTTTCAGGGGAGCATTTGCAAGCTTTTGGCACCATTTTTGAGTGAATTGCCAAAAGTCAGATTTTTGCTGAAATTGTGACCCCGGGGCTTAGGGATTTTTTCAAAAAAAAAATTCCGCCGGGTAAGTTGCTGAGGGCTGATTTCTTGTCCTCTGATAAAAAGCCTTCTTTTTCGACAGCCAAACCTTTCGGGGAGCATTTGCAAGCTTTTGGCACCATTTTTGAGTGAATTGCCAAAAGTCAGATTTTTGCTGAAATTGTGACCCCGGGGTTAGGGATTTTTTCAAAAAAACAATTCCGCTGGGTAAGTTTCTGAGGGCTGATTTCTTGTCCTTTGATAAAAAGCCTTCTGTTTTGACTGCCAAACCTTTCAGGGGAGAAGTTGCAAGCATTTGGCACCATTTTTGAGTGAATTGCCAAAAGTCAGATTTTTGCTGAAATTGTGACCCTTAGGGTTGTGAAATTGTGGCTTAGGGATTTTTTCAAAAAAAAAAATTTTCGCTGGGTAAGTTGTTGAGGGCTGATTTCTTGTCCTGTGATAAAAAGCCTTCTGTTTTGACTTCCAAACCTTTCAGGGGAGCATTTGCAAGCTTTTGGCACCATTTTTGAGTGAATTGCCAAAAGTCAGATTTTTGCTGAAATTGTGATCCCGATTCGGCCGGATTATTTGTCGAGGGCTGATTTCTTGTCCTGTGATAAAAAGCCTTCTGTTTTGACTGCCAAACCTTTCAGGGGAGCATTTGCAAGCTTTTGCCACCATTTTTGAGTGAATTGCCAAAAGTCTGATTTTTGCTGAAATTGTGACCCCGGGGCTTAGGGATTTTTTCAAAAAAAAAATTCCGCCGGGTAAGTTGCTGAGGGCTGATTTCTTGTCCTGTGATAAAAAGCCTTCTGTTTTGACTGCCAAACCTTTCAGGGGAGCATTTGCAAGCTTTTGGCACCATTTTTGAGTGAATTGCAAAAAGTCAGATTCTTGCTGAAATTGTGACCCCTGGGCTTATGGATTTTTTCAAAAAAACAATTCCGCCGGGCAAGTAGCTGAGGGCTGATTTCTTGTCCTATGATAAAAAGCCTTCTGTTTTGACTGCCAAACCTTTCAGGGGAGCATTTGCAAGCTTTTGGCACCATTTTTGCGTGAATTGCCAAAAGTCAGATTTTTGCTGAAATTGTGACCCCGGGGCTTAGGGATTTTTTCAAAAAAAAAATTCCGCCGGGTAAGTTGTTGAGGGCTGATTTCTTGTCCTTTGATAAAAAGCCTTCTTTTTCGACAGCCAAACCTTTCGGGGAGCATTTGCAAGCTTTTGGCACCATTTTTGAGTGAATTGCCAAAAGTCAGATTTTTGTTGAAATTGTGACCCCGGGGCTTAGGGATTTTTTCAAAAAAAAAATTCCACCGGGTAAGTTGCTGAGGGCTGATTTCTTGTCCTGTGATAAAAAGCCTTCTCTTTTGACTTCCAAACCTTTCAGGGGAGCATTTGCAAGCTTTTGGCACCGTTTTTGAGTGAATTGCCAAAAGTCAGATTTTTGCTGAAATTGTGACCCCGGGGCTTAGGGATTTTTTCAAAAAAAAAATTCCGCCGGGTAAGTTGTTGAGGGCTGATTTCTTGTCCTGTGATACAAAGCCTTCTGTTTTGACTGCCAAACCTTTCAGGGGAGCATTTGCAAGCTTTTGGCACCATTTTTGAGTGAATTGCAAAAAGTCAGATTCTTGCTGAAATTGTGACCCCGGGGCTTATGGATTTTTTCAAAAAAACAATTCCGCCGGGTAAGTAGCTGAGGGCTGATTTCTTGTCCTATGATAAAAAGCCTTCTGTTTTGACTGCCAAACCTTTCAGGGGAGCATTTGCAAGCTTTTGGCACCATTTTTGAGTGAATTGCCAAAAGTCAGATTTTTGCTGAAATTGTGACCCCGGGGCTTAGGGATTTTTTCAAAAAAAAAATTCCGCCGGGTAAGTTGCTGAGGGCTGATTTCTTGTCCTGTGATAAAAAGCCTTCTTTTTCGACATCCAAACCTTTCGGGGAGCATTTGCAAGCTTTTGGCACCATTTTTGAGTGAATTGCCAAAAGTCAGATTTTTGTTGAAATTGTGACCCCGGGGCTTAGGGATTTTTTCAAAAAAAAAAATTCCACCGGGTAAGTTGCTGAGGGCTGATTTCTTGTCCTGTGATAAAAAGCCTTCTGTTTTGACTGCCAAACCTTTCAGGGGAGCATTTGCAAGCTTTTGGCACCATTTTTGAGTGAATTGCCAAAAGTCTGATTTTTGCTGAAATTGTGACCCCGGGGCTTAGGGATTTTTTCAAAAAAAAAATTCCGCCGGGTAAGTAGCTGAGGGCTGATTTCTTGTGCTATGATAAAAAGCCTTCTGTTTTGACTGCCAAACCTTTCAGGGGAGCATTTGCAAGCTTTTGGCACCATTTTTGAGTGAATTGCCAAAAGTCAGATTTTTGCTGAAATTGTGACCCCGGGGCTTAGGGATTTTTTCAAAAAAAAAATTCCGCCGGGTAAGTTGCTGAGGGCTGATTCCTTGTCCTGTGATAAAAAGCCTTCTTTTTCGACAGCCAAACCTTTCGGGGAGCATTTGCAAGCTTTTGGCACCATTTTTGAGTGAATTGCCAAAAGTCTGATTTTTGCTGAAATTGTGACCCCGGGGCTTAGGGATTTTTTCAAAAAAACAATTCCGCTGGGTAAGTTGCTGAGGGCTGATTTCTTGTCCTGTGATAAAAAGCCTTCTGTTTTGACTGCCAAACCTTTCAGGGGAGAAGTTGCAAGCATTTGGCACCATTTTTGAGTGAATTGCCAAAAGTCAGATTTTTGCTGAAATTGTGACCCCGGGGCTTAGGGATTTTTTCAAAAAAAAATATTTCCGCTGGGTAAGTTGCTGAGGGCTGATTTCTTGTCCTGTGATAAAAAGCCTTCTGTTTTGACTGCCAAACCTTTCAGGGGAGAAGTTGCAAGCATTTGGCACCATTTTTGAGTGAATTGCCAAAAGTCAGATTTTTGCTGAAATTGTGACCCCGGGGCTTAGGGATTTTTTCAAAAAAAAAAATTCCGCTGGGTAAGTAGCTGAGGGCTGATTTCTTGTCCTGTGATAAAAAGCCTTCTGTTTTGACTGCCAAACCTTTCAGGGGAGCATTTGCAAGCTTTTGGCACCATTTTTGAGTGAATTGCCAAAAGTCAGATTTTTGCTGAAATTGTGACCCCGGGGCTTAGGGATTTTTTCAAAAAAAAAATTCCGCCGGGTAAGTTGCTGAGGGCTGATTTCTTGTCCTGTGATAAAAAGCCTTCTTTTTCGACAGCCAAACCTTTCGGGGAGCATTTGCAAGCTTTTGGCACCATTTTTGAGTGAATTGCCAAAAGTCAGATTTTTGCTGAAATTGTGACCCCGGGGTTAGGGATTTTTTCAAAAAAACAATTCCGCTGGGTAAGTTGCTGAGGGCTGATTTCTTGTCCTGTGATAAAAAGCCTTCTGTTTTGACTGCCAAACCTTTCAGGGGAGAAGTTGCAAGCATTTGGCACCATTTTTGAGTGAATTGCCAAAAGTCAGATTTTTGCTGAAATTGTGACCCCGGGGGCTTAGGGATTTTTTCAAAAAAAAAAATTTTCGCTGGGTAAGTTGTTGAGGGCTGATTTCTTGTCCTGTGATAAAAAGCCTTCTGTTTTGACTGCCAAACCTTTCAGGGGAGCATTTGCAAGCTTTTGGCACCATTTTTGAGTGAATTGCCAAAAGTCAGTTTTTTGCTGAAATTGTGACCCCGGGGCTTAGGGATTTTTTCAAAAAACAATTCCGCTGGGTAAGTTGCTGAGGGCTGATTTCTTGTCCTGTGATAAAAAGCCTTCTGTTTTGACTGCCAAACCTTTCAGGGGAGAAGTTGCAAGCATTTGGCACCATTTTTGAGTGAATTGCCAAAAGTCAGATTTTTGCTGAAATTGTGACCCCGGGGCTTAGGGATTTTTTCAAAAAAAAATATTTCCGCTGGGTAAGTTGTTGAGGGCTGATTTCTTGTCCTGTGATAAAAAGCCTTCTGTTTTGACTTCCAAACCTTTCAGGGGAGCATTTGCAAGCTTTTGGCACCATTTTTGAGTGAATTGCCAAAAGTCAGATTTTTGCTGAAATTGTACCCCGGGGCTTAGGGATTTTTTCAAAAAAAAAAATTCCGCTGGGTAAGTAGCTGAGGGCTGATTTCTTGTCCTGTGATAAAAAGCCTTCTGTTTTGACTGCCAAACCTTTCAGGGGAGCATTTGCAAGCTTTTGGCACCATTTTTGAGTGAATTGCCAAAAGTCAGATTTTTGCTGAAATTGTGACCCCGGGGCTTAGGGATTTTTTCAAAAAAAAAAATCCGCCGGGTAAGTTGCTGAGGGCTGATTTCTTGTCCTGTGATAAAAAGCCTTCTTTTTCGACAGCCAAACCTTTCGGGGAGCATTTGCAAGCTTTTGGCACCATTTTTGAGTGAATTGCCAAAAGTCAGATTTTTGTTGAAATTGTGACCCCGGAGCTTAGGGATTTTTTCAAAAAAAAAATTCCGCCGGGTAAGTAGCTGAGGGCTGATTTCTTGTCCTGTGAAAAAAGCCTTCTGTTTTGACTGCCAAACCTTTCAGGGGAGCATTTGCAAGCATTTGGCACCATTTTTGAGTGAACTGTCAAAAGTCAGATTTTTGCTGAAATTGTGATCCCGATTCGGCCGGATTATTTGTCGAGGGCTGATTTCTTGTCCTGTGATAAAAAGCCTTCTGTTTTGACTGCCAAACCTTTCAGGGGAGCATTTGCAAGCTTTTGGCACCGTTTTTGAGTGAATTGCCAAAAGTCTGATTTTTGCTGAAATTGTGACCCCGGGGCTTAGGGATTTTTTTCAAAAAAAAAATTCCGCCGGGTAAGTTGTTGAGGGCTGATTTCTTGTCCTGTGATACAAAGCCTTCTGTTTTGACTGCCAAACCTTTCAGGGGAGCATTGCAAGCTTTTGGCACCATTTTTGAGTGAATTGCCAAAAGTCAGATTTTTGCTGAAATTGTGACCCCGGGGCTTAGGGATTTTTTCAAAAAAAAAATTCCGCCGGGTAAGTAGCTGAGGGCTGATTTCTTGTCCTGTGATAAAAGCCTTCTGTTTTGACTGCCAAACCTTTCAGGGGAGCATTTGCAAGCTTTTGGCACCATTTTTGAGTGAATTGCCAAAAGTCAGATTTTTTCTGAAATTGTGACCCCGGGGCTTAGGGATTTTTTCAAAAAAAAAAAAATTCCGGCCGGGCAAGTTGCTGAGGGCTGATTTCTTGTCCTGTGATAAAAAGCCTTCTTTTTCGACAGCGAAACCTTTCGGGGAGCATTTGCAAGCTTTTGGCACCATTTTTGAGTGAATTGCCAAAAGTCAGATTTTTGCTGAAATTGTGACCCCGGGGCTTAGGGATTTTTTCAAAAAAAAAAATTCCGCCGGGTAAGTAGCTGAGGGCTGATTTCTTGTCCTGTGATAAAAGCCTTCTGTTTTGACTGCCAAACCTTTCAGGGGAGCATTTGCAAGCTTTTGGCACCATTTTTGAGTGAATTGCCAAAAGTCAGATTTTTTCTGAAATTGTGACCCCGGGGCTTAGGGATTTTTTCAAAAAAAAAAAAAATTCCGCCGGGCAAGTTGCTGAGGGCTGATTTCTTGTCCTGTGATAAAAAGCCTTCTTTTTCGACAGCGAAACCTTTCGGGGAGCATTTGCGAGCTTTTGGCACCATTTTTGAGTGAATTGCCAAAAGTCTGATTTTTGCTGAAATTGTGACCCCGGGGCTTAGGGATTTTTTCAAAAAAACAATTCCGCTGGGTAAGTTGCTGAGGGCTGATTTCTTGTCCTGTGATAAAAAGCCTTCTGTTTTGACTGCCAAACCTTTCAGGGGAGAAGTTGCAAGCATTTGGCACCATTTTTGAGTGAATTGCCAAAAGTCAGATTTTGCTGAAATTGTGACCCCGGGGCTTAGGGATTTTTTCAAAAAAAATATTTCCGCTGCGTAAGTTGTTGAGGGCTGATTTCTTGTCCTGTGATAAAAAGCCTTCTGTTTTGACTTCCAAACCTTTCAGGGGAGCATTTGCAAGCTTTTGGCACCATTTTTGAGTGAATTGCCAAAAGTCAGATTTTTGCTGAAATTGTGACCCCGGGGCTTAGGGATTTTTTCAAAAAAAAAAATTCTGCTGGGTAAGTAGCTGAGGGCTGATTTCTTGTCCTGTGATAAAAAGCCTTCTGTTTTGACTGCCAAACCTTTCAGGGGAGCATTTGCAAGCTTTTGGCACCATTTTTGAGTGAATTGCCAAAAGTCAGATTTTTGCTGAAATTGTGACCCCGGGGCTTAGGGATTTTTTCAAAAAAAAAATTCCGCCGGGTAAGTTGCTGAGGGCTGATTTCTTGTCCTGTGATAAAAAGCCTTCTTTTTCGACAGCCAAACCTTTCGGGGAGCATTTGCAAGCTTTTGGCACCATTTTTGAGTGAATTGCCAAAAGTCAGATTTTTGCTGAAATTGTGACCCCGGGGTTAGGGATTTTTTCAAAAAAACAATTCCGCTGGGTAAGTTGCTGAGGGCTGATTTCTTGTCCTGTGATAAAAAGCCTTCTGTTTTGACTGCCAAACCTTTCAGGGGAGAAGTTGCAAGCATTTGGCACCATTTTTGAGTGAATAGCCAAAAGTCAGATTTTTGCTGAAATTGTGACCCCGGGGGCTTAGGGATTTTTTTCAAAAAAAAAATTTTCGCTGGGTAAGTTGTTGAGGGCTGATTTCTTGTCCTGTGATAAAAAGCCTTCTGTTTTGACTGCCAAACCTTTCAGGGGAGCATTTGCAAGCTTTTGGCACCATTTTTGAGTGAATTGCCAAAAGTCAGTTTTTTGCTGAAATTGTGACCCCGGGGCTTAGGGATTTTTTCAAAAAAACAATTCCGCTGGGTAAGTTGCTGAGGGCTGATTTCTTGTCCTGTGATAAAAAGCCTTCTGTTTTGACTGCCAAACCTTTCAGGGGAGAAGTTGCAAGCATTTGGCACCATTTTTGAGTGAATTGCCAAAAGTCAGATTTTTGCTGAAATTGTGACCCCGGGGCTTAGGGATTTTTTCAAAAAAAAATATTTCCGCTGGGTAAGTTGTTGAGGGCTGATTTCTTGTCCTGTGATAAAAAGCCTTCTGTTTTGACTTCCAAACCTTTCAGGGGAGCATTTGCAAGCTTTTGGCACCATTTTTGAGTGAATTGCCAAAAGTCAGATTTTTGCTGAAATTGTGACCCCGGGGCTTAGGGATTTTTTCAAAAAAAAAAATTCCGCTGGGTAAGTAGCTGAGGGCTGATTTCTTGTCCTGTGATAAAAAGCCTTCTGTTTTGACTGCCAAACCTTTCAGGGGAGCATTTGCAAGCTTTTGGCACCATTTTTGAGTGAATTGCCAAAAGTCAGATTTTTGCTGAAATTGTGACCCCGGGGCTTAGGGATTTTTTCAAAAAAAAAAATCCGCCGGGTAAGTTGCTGAGGGCTGATTTCTTGTCCTGTGATAAAAAGCCTTCTTTTTCGACAGCCAAACCTTTCGGGGAGCATTTGCAAGCTTTTGGCACCATTTTTGAGTGAATTGCCAAAAGTCAGATTTTTGTTGAAATTGTGACCCCGGGGCTTAGGGATTTTTTCAAAAAAAAAAATTCCGCCGGGTAAGTAGCTGAGGGCTGATTTCTTGTCCTGTGAAAAAAGCCTTCTGTTTTGACTGCCAAACCTTTCAGGGGAGCATTTGCAAGCATTTGGCACCATTTTTGAGTGAACTGTCAAAAGTCAGATTTTTGCTGAAATTGTGATCCCGATTCGGCCGGATTATTTGTCGAGGGCTGATTTCTTGTCCTGTGATAAAAAGCCTTCTGTTTTGACTGCCAAACCTTTCAGGGGAGCATTTGCAAGCTTTTGGCACCGTTTTTGAGTGAATTGCCAAAAGTCTGATTTTTGCTGAAATTGTGACCCCGGGGCTTAGGGATTTTTTCAAAAAAAAAATTCCGCCGGGTAAGTTGTTGAGGGCTGATTTCTTGTCCTGTGATACAAAGCCTTCTGTTTTGACTGCCAAACCTTTCAGGGGAGCATTTGCAAGCTTTTGGCACCATTTTTGAGTGAATTGCCAAAAGTCAGATTTTTGCTGAAATTGTGACCCCGGGGCTTAGGGATTTTTTCAAAAAAAAAAATTCCGCCGGGTAAGTAGCTGAGGGCTGATTTCTTGTCCTGTGATAAAAGCCTTCTGTTTTGACTGCCAAACCTTTCAGGGGAGCATTTGCAAGCTTTTGGCACCATTTTTGAGTGAATTGCCAAAAGTCAGATTTTTTCTGAAATTGTGACCCCGGGGCTTAGGGATTTTTTCAAAAAAAAAAAAATTCCGCCGGGCAAGTTGCTGAGGGCTGATTTCTTGTCCTGTGATAAAAAGCCTTCTTTTTCGACAGCGAAACCTTTCGGGGAGCATTTGCAAGCTTTTGGCACCATTTTTGAGTGAATTGCCAAAAGTCAGATTTTTGCTGAAATTGTGACCCCGGGGCTTAGGGATTTTTTCAAAAAAAAAAATTCCACCGGGTAAGTTGCTGAGGGCTGATTTCTTGTCCTGTGATAAAAAGCCTTCTGTTTTGACTGCCAAACCTTTCAGGGGAGCATTTGCAAGCTTTTGGCACCATTTTTGAGTGAATTGCCAAAAGTCTGTTTTTTCTGAAATTGTGACCCCGGGGCTTAGGGATTTTTTCAAAAAAAAAAAAATTCCGCCGGGCAAGTTGCTGAGGGCTGATTTCTTGTCCTGTGATAAAAAGCCTTCTTTTTCGACAGCGAAACCTTTCGGGGAGCATTTGCAAGCTTTTGGCACCATTTTTGAGTGAATTGCCAAAAGTCAGATTTTTGCTGAAATTGTGACCCCGGGGCTTAGGGATTTTTTCAAAAAAAAAAATTCCACCGGGTAAGTTGCTGAGGGCTGATTTCTTGTCCTGTGATAAAAAGCCTTCTGTTTTGACTGCCAAACCTTTCAGGGGAGCATTTGCAAGCTTTTGGCACCATTTTTGAGTGAATTGCCAAAAGTCTGTTTTTTCTGAAATTGTGACCCCGGGGCTTAGGGATTTTTTCAAAAAAAAAATTCCGCCGGTTAAGTAGCTGAGGGCTGATTTCTTGTCCTGTGATAAAAGCCTTCTGTTTTGACTGCCAAACCTTTCGGGGAGCATTTGCAAGCTTTTGGCACCATTTTTGAGTGAATTGCCAAAAGTCAGATTTTTGCTGAAATTGTGACCCCGGGGCTTAGGGATTTTTTTTAAAAAAAATTCCGCCGGGTAAGTTGCTGAGGGCTGATTTCTTGTCCTGTGATAAAAAGCCTTCTTTTTCGACAGCCAAACCTTTCGGGGAGCATTTGCAAGCTTTTGGCACCATTTTTGAGTGAATTGCCAAAAGTCAGATTTTTGCTGAAATTGTGACCCCGGGGCTTAGGGATTTTTTAAAAAAAAAAAATTCCACCGGGTAAGTTGCTGAGGGCTGATTTCTTGTCCTGTGATAAAAAGCCTTCTGTTTTGACTGCCAAACCTTTCAGGGGAGCATTTGCAAGCTTTTGGCACCATTTTTGAGTGAATTGCCAAAAGTCTGTTTTTTCTGAAATTGTGACCCCGGGGCTTAGGGATTTTTTTAAAAAAAAATTCCGCCGGGTAAGTTGCTGAGGGCTGATTTCTTGTCGTGTGATAAAAGCCTTCTTTTTCGACAGCCAAACCTTTCAGGGGAGCATTTGCAAGCTTTTGGCACCATTTTTGAGTGAATTGCCAAAAGTCAGATTTTTGCTGAAATTGTGACCCCGGGGCTTAGGGATTTTTTCAAAAAAAAAAATCCGCCGGGTAAGTTGCTGAGGGCTGATTTCTTGTCCTGTGATAAAAAGCCTTCTTTTTCGACAGCCAAACCTTTCGGGGAGCATTTGCAAGCTTTTGGCACCATTTTTGAGTGAATTGCCAAAAGTCTGATTTTTGCTGAAATTGTGACCCCGGGGCTTAGGGATTTTTTCAAAAAAACAATTCCGCTGGGTAAGTTGCTGAGGGCTGATTTCTTGTCCTGTGATAAAAAGCCTTCTGTTTTGACTACCAAACCTTTCAGGGGAGAAGTTGCAAGCATTTGGCACCATTTTTGAGTGAATTGCCAAAAGTCAGATTTTTGCTGAAATTGTGACCCCGGGGCTTAGGGATTTTTTCAAAAAAAAATATTTCCGCTGCGTAAGTTGTTGAGGGCTGATTTCTTGTCCTGTGATAAAAAGCCTTCTGTTTTGACTTCCAAACCTTTCAGGGGAGCATTTGCAAGCTTTTGGCACCATTTTTGAGTGAATTGCCAAAAGTCAGATTTTTGCTGAAATTGTGACCCCGGGGCTTAGGGATTTTTTCAAAAAAAAAAATTCCGCTGGGTAAGTAGCTGAGGGCTGATTTCTTGTCCTGTGATAAAAAGCCTTCTGTTTTGACTGCCAAACCTTTCAGGGGAGCATTTGCAAGCTTTTGGCACCATTTTTGAGTGAATTGCCAAAAGTCAGATTTTTGCTGAAATTGTGACCCCGGGGCTTAGGGATTTTTTCAAAAAAAAAATTCCGCCGGGTAAGTTGCTGAGGGCTGATTTCTTGTCCTGTGATAAAAAGCCTTCTTTTTCGACAGCCAAACCTTTCGGGGAGCATTTGCAAGCTTTTGGCACCATTTTTGAGTGAATTGCCAAAAGTCAGATTTTTGCTGAAATTGTGACCCCGGGGTTAGGGATTTTTTCAAAAAAACAATTCCGCTGGGTAAGTTGCTGAGGGCTGATTTCTTGTCCTGTGATAAAAAGCCTTCTGTTTTGACTGCCAAACCTTTCAGGGGAGAAGTTGCAAGCATTTGGCACCATTTTTGAGTGAATTGCCAAAAGTCAGATTTTTGCTGAAATTGTGACCCCGGGGGCTTAGGGATTTTTTCAAAAAAAAAAATTTTCGCTGGGTAAGTTGTTGAGGGCTGATTTCTTGTCCTGTGATAAAAAGCCTTCTGTTTTGACTGCCAAACCTTTCAGGGGAGCATTTGCAAGCTTTTGGCACCATTTTTGAGTGAATTGCCAAAAGTCAGTTTTTTGCTGAAATTGTGACCCCGGGGCTTAGGGATTTTTTCAAAAAAACAATTCCGCTGGGTAAGTTGCTGAGGGCTGATTTCTTGTCCTGTGATAAAAAGCCTTCTGTTTTGACTGCCAAACCTTTCAGGGGAGAAGTTGCAAGCATTTGGCACCATTTTTGAGTGAATTGCCAAAAGTCAGATTTTTGCTGAAATTGTGACCCCGGGGCTTAGGGATTTTTTCAAAAAAAAATATTTCCGCTGGGTAAGTTGTTGAGGGCTGATTTCTTGTCCTGTGATAAAAAGCCTTCTGTTTTGACTTCCAAACCTTTCAGGGGAGCATTTGCAAGCTTTTGGCACCATTTTTGAGTGAATTGCCAAAAGTCAGATTTTTGCTGAAATTGTGACCCCGGGGCTTAGGGATTTTTTCAAAAAAAAAAATTCCGCTGGGTAAGTAGCTGAGGGCTGATTTCTTGTCCTGTGATAAAAAGCCTTCTGTTTTGACTGCCAAACCTTTCAGGGGAGCATTTGCAAGCTTTTGGCACCATTTTTGAGTGAATTGCCAAAAGTCAGATTTTTGCTGAAATTGTGACCCCGGGGCTTAGGGATTTTTTCAAAAAAAAAAATCCGCCGGGTAAGTTGCTGAGGGCTGATTTCTTGTCCTGTGATAAAAAGCCTTCTTTTTCGACAGCCAAACCTTTCGGGGAGCATTTGCAAGCTTTTGGCACCATTTTTGAGTGAATTGCCAAAAGTCAGATTTTTGTTGAAATTGTGACCCCGGGGCTTAGGGATTTTTTCAAAAAAAAAAATTCCGCCGGGTAAGTAGCTGAGGGCTGATTTCTTGTCCTGTGAAAAAAGCCTTCTGTTTTGACTGCCAAACCTTTCAGGGGAGCATTTGCAAGCATTTGGCACCATTTTTGAGTGAACTGTCAAAAGTCAGATTTTTGCTGAAATTGTGATCCCGATTCGGCCGGATTATTTGTCGAGGGCTGATTTCTTGTCCTGTGATAAAAAGCCTTCTGTTTTGACTGCCAAACCTTTCAGGGGAGCATTTGCAAGCTTTTGGCACCGTTTTTGAGTGAATTGCCAAAAGTCTGATTTTTGCTGAAATTGTGACCCCGGGGCTTAGGGATTTTTTCAAAAAAAAAATTCCGCCGGGTAAGTTGTTGAGGGCTGATTTCTTGTCCTGTGATACAAAGCCTTCTGTTTTGACTGCCAAACCTTTCAGGGGAGCATTTGCAAGCTTTTGGCACCATTTTTGAGTGAATTGCCAAAAGTCAGATTTTTGCTGAAATTGTGACCCCGGGGTTAGGGATTTTTTCAAAAAAACAATTCCGCTGGGTAAGTTGCTGAGGGCTGATTTCTTGTCCTGTGATAAAAAGCCTTCTGTTTTGACTGCCAAACCTTTCAGGGGAGAAGTTGCAAGCATTTGGCACCATTTTTGAGTGAATTGCCAAAAGTCAGATTTTTGCTGAAATTGTGACCCCGGGGGCTTAGGGATTTTTTCAAAAAAAAAAATTTTCGCTGGGTAAGTTGTTGAGGGCTGATTTCTTGTCCTGTGATAAAAAGCCTTCTGTTTTGACTGCCAAACCTTTCAGGGGAGCATTTGCAAGCTTTTGGCACCATTTTTGAGTGAATTGCCAAAAGTCAGTTTTTTGCTGAAATTGTGACCCCGGGGCTTAGGGATTTTTTCAAAAAAACAATTCCGCTGGGTAAGTTGCTGAGGGCTGATTTCTTGTCCTGTGATAAAAAGCCTTCTGTTTTGACTGCCAAACCTTTCAGGGGAGAAGTTGCAAGCATTTGGCACCATTTTTGAGTGAATTGCCAAAAGTCAGATTTTTGCTGAAATTGTGACCCCGGGGCTTAGGGATTTTTTCAAAAAAAAATATTTCCGCTGGGTAAGTTGTTGAGGGCTGATTTCTTGTCCTGTGATAAAAAGCCTTCTGTTTTGACTTCCAAACCTTTCAGGGGAGCATTTGCGAGCTTTTGGCACCATTTTTGAGTGAATTGCCAAAAGTCAGATTTTTGCTGAAATTGTGACCCCGGGGCTTAGGGATTTTTTCAAAAAAAAAAATTCCGCTGGGTAAGTAGCTGAGGGCTGATTTCTTGTCCTGTGATAAAAAGCCTTCTGTTTTGACTGCCAAACCTTTCAGGGGAGCATTTGCAAGCTTTTGGCACCATTTTTGAGTGAATTGCCAAAAGTCAGATTTTTGCTGAAATTGTGACCCCGGGGCTTAGGGATTTTTTCAAAAAAAAAAATCCGCCGGGTAAGTTGCTGAGGGCTGATTTCTTGTCCTGTGATAAAAAGCCTTCTTTTTCGACAGCCAAACCTTTCGGGGAGCATTTGCAAGCTTTTGGCACCATTTTTGAGTGAATTGCCAAAAGTCAGATTTTTGTTGAAATTGTGACCCCGGGGCTTAGGGATTTTTTCAAAAAAAAAAATTCCGCCGGGTAAGTAGCTGAGGGCTGATTTCTTGTCCTGTGAAAAAAGCCTTCTGTTTTGACTGCCAAACCTTTCAGGGGAGCATTTGCAAGCATTTGGCACCATTTTTGAGTGAACTGTCAAAAGTCAGATTTTTGCTGAAATTGTGATCCCGATTCGGCCGGATTATTTGTCGAGGGCTGATTTCTTGTCCTGTGATAAAAAGCCTTCTGTTTTGACTGCCAAACCTTTCAGGGGAGCATTTGCAAGCTTTTGGCACCGTTTTTGAGTGAATTGCCAAAAGTCTGATTTTTGCTGAAATTGTGACCCCGGGGCTTAGGGATTTTTTCAAAAAAAAAATTCCGCCGGGTAAGTTGTTGAGGGCTGATTTCTTGTCCTGTGATACAAAGCCTTCTGTTTTGACTGCCAAACCTTTCAGGGGAGCATTTGCAAGCTTTTGGCACCATTTTTGAGTGAATTGCCAAAAGTCAGATTTTTGCTGAAATTGTGACCCCGGGGCTTAGGGATTTTTTCAAAAAAAACAATTCCGCCGGGTAAGTAGCTGAGGGCTGATTTCTTGTCCTGTGATAAAAGCCTTCTGTTTTGACTGCCAAACCTTTCAGGGGAGCATTTGCAAGCTTTTGGCACCATTTTTGAGTGAATTGCCAAAAGTCAGATTTTTGCTGAAATTGTGACCCCGGGGCTTAGGGATTTTTTCAAAAAAAAAAAAATTCCGCCGGGCAAGTTGCTGAGGGCTGATTTCTTGTCCTGTGATAAAAAGCCTTCTTTTTCGACAGCGAAACCTTTCGGGGAGCATTTGCAAGCTTTTGGCACCATTTTTGAGTGAATTGCCAAAAGTCAGATTTTTGCTGAAATTGTGACCCCGGGGCTTAGGGATTTTTTCAAAAAAAAAAATTCCACCGGGTAAGTTGCTGAGGGCTGATTTCTTGTCCTGTGATAAAAAGCCTTCTGTTTTGACTGCCAAACCTTTCAGGGGAGCATTTGCAAGCTTTTGGCACCATTTTTGAGTGAATTGCCAAAAGTCTGTTTTTTCTGAAATTGTGACCCCGGGGCTTAGGGATTTTTTCAAAAAAAAAATTCCGCCGGTTAAGTAGCTGAGGGCTGATTTCTTGTCCTGTGATAAAAGCCTTCTGTTTTGACTGCCAAACCTTTCGGGGAGCATTTGCAAGCTTTTGGCACCATTTTTGAGTGAATTGCCAAAAGTCAGATTTTTGCTGAAATTGTGACCCCGGGGCTTAGGGATTTTTTTTTAAAAAAATTCCGCCGGGTAAGTTGCTGAGGGCTGATTTCTTGTCCTGTGATAAAAAGCCTTCTTTTTCGACAGCCAAACCTTTCGGGGAGCATTTGCAAGCTTTTGGCACCATTTTTGAGTGAATTGCCAAAAGTCAGATTTTTGCTGAAATTGTGACCCCGGGGCTTAGGGATTTTTTCAAAAAAAAAATTCCGCCGGGTAAGTTGCTGAGGGCTGATTTCTTGTCCTGTGATAAAAAGACTTCTTTTTCGACAGCCAAACCTTTCGGGGAGCATTTGCAAGCTTTTGGCACCATTTTTGAGTGAATTGCCAAAAGTCAGATTTTTGCTGAAATTGTGACCCCGGGGCTTAGGGATTTTTTCAAAATAAAAATTCCACCGGGTAAGTTGCTGAGGGCTGATTTCTTGTCCTGTGATAAAAAGCCTTCTGTTTTGACTGCCAAACCTTTCAGGGGAGCATTTGCAAGCTTTTGGCACCATTTTTGAGTGAATTGCCAAAAGTCTGATTTTTGCTGAAATTGTGACCCCCGGGCTTAGGGATTTTTTTTAAAAAAAAAATTCCACCGGGTAAGTTGCTGAGGGCTGATTTCTTGTCCTGTGATAAAAAGCCTTCATTTCGACAGCCAAACCTTTCGGGGAGCATTTGCAAGCTTTTGGCACCATTTTTGAGTGAATTGCCAAAAGTCAGATTTTTGCTGAAATTGTGACCCCGGGGCTTAGGGATTTTTTTAAAAAAAAAAATTCCACCGGGTAAGTTGCTGAGGGCTGATTTCTTGTCCTGTGATAAAAAGCCTTCTGTTTTGACTGCCAAACCTTTCAGGGGAGCATTTGCAAGCTTTTGGCACCATTTTTGAGTGAATTGCCAAAAGTCTGTTTTTTCTGAAATTGTGACCCCGGGGCTTAGGGATTTTTTTAAAAAAAAATTCCGCCGGGTAAGTTGCTGAGGGCTGATTTCTTGTCCTGTGATAAAAAGCCTTCTGTTTTGACTGCCAAACCTTTCAGGGGAGCATTTGCAAGCTTTTGGCACCATTTTTGAGTGAATTGCCAAAAGTCAGATTTTTGCTGAAATTGTGACCCCGGGGTTAGGGATTTTTTCAAAAAAACAATTCCGCTGGGTAAGTTGCTGAGGGCTGATTTCTTGTCCTGTGATAAAAAGCCTTCTGTTTTGACTGCCAAACCTTTCAGGGGAGAAGTTGCAAGCATTTGGCACCATTTTTGAGTGAATAGCCAAAAGTCAGATTTTTGCTGAAATTGTGACCCCGGGGCTTAGGGATTTTTTTTTAAAAAAATTCCGCCGGGTAAGTTGCTGAGGGCTGATTTCTTGTCCTGTGATAAAAAGCCTTCTTTTTCGACAGCCAAACCTTTCGGGGAGCATTTGCAAGCTTTTGGCACCATTTTTGAGTGAATTGCCAAAAGTCAGATTTTTGCTGAAATTGTGACCCCGGGGCTTAAGGATTTTTTCAAAAAAAAAATTCCGCTGGGTAAGTTGTTGAGGGCTGATTTCTTGTCCTGTGATAAAAAGCCTTCTGTTTTGACTTCCAAACCTTTCAGGGGAGCATTTGCAAGCTTTTGGCACCATTTTTGAGTGAATTGCCAAAAGTCAGATTTTTGCTGAAATTGTGACCCCGGGGCTTAGGGATTTTTTCCAAAAAAAAATTCCGCCGGGTAAGTAGCTGAGGGCTGATTTCTTGTCCTGTGATAAAAGCCTTCTGTTTTGACTGCCAAACCTTTCAGGGGAGCAGTTCCAAGCTTTTGGCACCATTTTTGAGTGAATTGCCAAAAGTCAGATTTTTACTGAAATTGTGACCCCGGGGCTTAGGGATTTTTTCAAAAAAAAAATTCCGCCGGGTAAGTTGCTGAGGGCTGATTTCTTGTCCTGTGATAAAAAGCCTTCTTTTTCGACAGCCAAACCTTTCGGGGAGCATTTGCAAGCTTTTGGCACCATTTTTGAGTGAATTGCCAAAAGTCAGATTTTTGCTGAAATTGTGACCCCGGGGCTTAGGGATTTTTTCAAAATAAAAATTCCACCGGGTAAGTTGCTGAGGGCTGATTTCTTGTCCTGTGATAAAAAGCCTTCTGTTTTGACTGCCAAACCTTTCAGGGGAGCATTTGCAAGCTTTTGGCACCATTTTTGAGTGAATTGCCAAAAGTCAGATTTTTGCTGAAATTGTGACCCCGGGGCTTAGGGATTTTTTCAAAAAAAAAATTCCGCCGGGTAAGTTGCTGAGGGCTGATTTCTTGTCCTGTGACAAAAAGCCTTCTTTTTCGACAGCCAAACCTTTCAGGGGAGCATTTGCAAGCTTTTGGCACCATTTTTGAGTGAATTGCCAAAAGTCAGATTTTTGCTGAAATTGTGACCCCGGGGCTTAGGGATTTTTTCAAAAAAAAAAATCCGCCGGGTAAGTTGCTGAGGGCTGATTTCTTGTCCTGTGATAAAAAGCCTTCTTTTTCGACAGCCAAACCTTTCGGGGAGCATTTGCAAGCTTTTGGCACCATTTTTGAGTGAATTGCCAAAAGTCAGATTTTTGCTGAAATTGTGACCCCGGGGCTTAGGGATTTTTTCAAAATAAAAATTCCACCGGGTAAGTTGCTGAGGGCTGATTTCTTGTCCTGTGATAAAAAGCCTTCTCTTTTGACTGCCAAACCTTTCAGGGGAGCATTTGCAAGCTTTTGGCACCGTTTTTGAGTGAATTGCCAAAAGTCAGATTTTTGCTGAAATTGTGACCCCGGGGCTTAGGGATTTTTTCCAAAAAAAAATTCCGCCGGGTAAGTAGCTGAGGGCTGATTTCTTGTCCTGTGATAAAAAGCCTTCTTTTTCGACAGCCAAAGCTTTCGGGGAGCATTTGCAAGCTTTTGGCACCATTTTTGAGTGAATTGCCAAAAGTCAGATTTTTGCTGAAATTGTGACCCCGGGGCTTAGGGATTTTTTCAAAAAAAAAAAATCCACCGGGTAAGTTGCTGAGGGCTGATTTCTTTTTTTTTTTTTTTATAAATATTTATTAAAGTTTTTAAATATAAATGCACAAATAATAAACAATCTTACTTCTATCACAGACATAGTTTCATCACTTCTTTGGACTCCCTCACGTCTCCCGCTCCCATTTACATCGTTAAAAGTTTTTTCCAAACAAATTATCAACTTGTTTACAATCTCATGTCCACTCATTCAAATATAATCTAACACTTCTTCCAAAAATTTTTTTATATTTTCTTTAGTCTCACTTATCATCAAATTTCAAATCTAATTTAGTGGTGGCCAGTTTTTTATAATCTAGCATCCTTCTTAACATTCAATCTAATTACAATGTTTTTGTAGATACTTCTTGAATTTCTCCCAGTCTTCCTCCATCTTCTCTTCTCCCAGGTCACGAACTCTGCCAGTCATCTCGGCCAGTTGCATATAGTCCATCAGTTGCATCTGCCACTCTTCCAGTGTGGGTAGATCTTGAGTTTTCCAGTTTTTTGCGATGAGTATCCTTGTTGCCGTTGTTGCATACATAAAGAATGTTCGGTCCTTCTTTAACACCTTCTGGCCGACAATACCCAGAAGGAAGGCCTCTGGTTTCTTAGTGAAGGTATACTTAAATACCTTTTTCAGCTCATTATATATCATTTCCCAGAAGACCTTCACCTTAGGGCATGTCCACCAGAGGTGAAAGAATGTTCCTTCATTTTCTTTACATTTCCAACATTTATTATCAGACGAATGGTATATTTTGGCAAGTTTAACTGGGGTCATGTACCATCTATATATCATTTTCATTACATTTTCCTTCAGAGCATTACATGCGGTGAAGTTCAGCCCAGTGGTCCACAACCTTTCCCAGTCCTCAAACATAATATTATGCCCAATGTCCTGTGCCCATTTTATCATAGCCGATTTAACCATTTCGTCTTGTGTATTCCATTTTATGCTGAGGGCTGATTTCTTGTCCTGTGATAAAAAGCCTTCTGTTTTGACTGCCAAACCTTTCAGGGGAGCATTTGCAAGCTTTTGGCACCATTTTTGAGTGAATTGCCAAAAGTCTGATTTTTGCTGAAATTGTGACCCCTGGGCTTAGGGATTTTTTTTTTTAAAAAAATTCCACCGGGTAAGTTGCTGAGGGCTGATTTCTTGTCCTGTGATAAAAAGCCTTCATTTCGACAGCCAAACCTTTCGGGGAGCATTTGCAAGCTTTTGGCACCATTTTTGAGTGAATTGCCAAAAGTCAGATTTTTGCTGAAATTGTGACCCCGGGGCTTAGGGATTTTTTCAAAAAAAAAATTCCGCTGGGTAAGTTGTTGAGGGCTGATTTCTTGTCCTGTGATAAAAAGCCTTCTGTTTTGACTGCCAAACCTTTCAGGGGAGCATTTGCAAGCATTTGGCACCATTTTTGAGTGAATTGCCAAAAGTCAGATTTTTGATGAAATTGTGACCCCAGGGCTTAGGGATTTTTTCAAAAAAAAAATTCCGCTGGGTAAGTTGCTGAGGGCTGATTTCTTGTCCTGTGACAAAAAGCCTTCTTTTTCGACAGCCAAACCTTTCAGGGGAGCATTTGCAAGCTTTTGGCACCATTTTTGAGTGAATTGCCCAAAGTCAGATTTTTGCTGAAATTGTGACCCCGGGGCTTAGGGATTTTTTCAAAAAAAAAAATCCGCCGGGTAAGTTGCTGAGGGCTGATTTCTTGTCCTGTGATAAAAAGCCTTCTTTTTCGACAGCCAAACCTTTCGGGGAGCATTTGCAAGCTTTTGGCACCATTTTTGAGTGAATTGCCAAAAGTCAGATTTTTGCTGAAATTGTGACCCCGGGGCTTAGGGATTTTTTCAAAAAAAAAATTCCACCGGGTAAGTTGCTGAGGGCTGATTTCTTGTCCTGTGATAAAAAGCCTTCTGTTTTGACTGCCAAACCTTTCAGGGGAGCATTTGCAAGCTTTTGGCACCATTTTTGAGTGAATTGCCAAAAGTCAGATTTTTGCTGAAATTGTGACCCCGGGGCTTAGGGATTTTTTTAAAAAAAAATTCCGCCGGGTAAGTTGCTGAGGGCTGATTTCTTGTCCTGTGATAAAAAGCCTTCTTTTTCGACAGCCAAACCTTTTGTGGAGCATTTGCAAGCTTTTGGCACCATTTTTGAGTGAATTGCCAAAAGTCAGATTTTTGCTGAAATTGTGACCCCGGGGCTTAGGGATTTTTTCAAAAAAAAAATTCCGCCGGGTAAGTAGCTGAGGGCTGATTTCTTGTCCTGTGATAAAAGCCTTCTGTTTTGACTGCCAAACCTTTCAGGGGAGCATTTGCAAGTATTTGGCACCATTTTTGAGTGAATTGCCAAAAGTCAGATTTTTGCTGAAATTGTGATCCCGATTCGGCCGGATTATTTGTCGAGGGCTGATTTCTTGTCTTGTGATAAAAAGCCTTCTTTTTCGACAGCCAAACCTTTCAGGGGAGCATTTGCCAGCTTTTAGCACCATTTTTGAGTGAATTGCCAAAAGTCAGATTTTTGCTGAAATTGTGACCCCGGGGCTTAGGGATTTTTTTAAAAAAAAAAAAATCCGCCGGGTAAGTTGCTGAGGGCTGATTTCTTGTCCTGTGATGAAATGCCTTCTGTTTTGACTGCCAAACCTTTCAGGGGAGCAGTTCCAAGCTTTTGGCACCATTTTTGAGTGAATTGCCAAAAGTCAGATTTTTGCTGAAATTGTGACCCCGGGGCTTAGGGATTTTTTCAAAAAAAAAATTCCACTGGGTAAGTTGCTGAGGGCTGATTTCTTGTCCTGTGATAAAAAGCCTTCTGTTTTGACTGCCAAACCTTTCAGCGGAGCATTTGCAAGCTTTTGGCACCATTTTTGAGTGAATTGCCAAAAGTCTGTTTTTTGCTGAAATTGTGACCCCGGGGCTTAGGGATTTTTTTAAAAAAAAATTCCGCCGGGTAAGTTGCTGAGGGCTGATTTCTTGTCCTGTGATAAAAAGCCTTCTTTTTCGACAGCCAAACCTTTTGTGGAGCATTTGCAAGCTTTTGGCACCATTTTTGAGTGAATTGCCGAAAGTCAGATTTTTGCTGAAATTGTGACCCCGGGGCTTAAGGATTTTTTCAAAAAAAAAATTCCGCTGGGTAAGTTGTTGAGGGCTGATTTCTTGTCGTGTGATAAAAAGCCTTCTGTTTTGACTTCCAAACCTTTCAGGGGAGCATTTGCAAGCTTTTGGCACCATTTTTGAGTGAATTGCCAAAAGTCAGATTTTTGCTGAAATTGTGACCCCGGGGCTTAGGGATTTTTTCAAAAAAAAATTCCGCCGGGTAAGTAGCTGAGGGCTGATTTCTTGTCCTGTGATAAAAGCCTTCTGTTTTGACTGCCAAACCTTTCAGGGGAGCATTTGCAAGCATTTGGCACCATTTTTGAGTGAATTGCCAAAAGTCAGATTTTTGCTGAAATTGTGACCCCGGGGCTTAGGGATTTTTTCAAAAAAAAAAATCCGCCGGGTAAGTTGCTGAGGGCTGATTTCTTGTCCTGTGATGAAAAGCCTTCTGTTTTGACTGCCAAACCTTTCAGGGGAGCAGTTCCAAGCTTTTGGCACCATTTTTGAGTGAATTGCCAAAAGTCAGATATTTGCTGAAATTGTGACCCCGGGGCTTAGGGATGTTTTTTTAAAAAAATTCCGCCGGGTAAGTTGCTGAGGGCTGATTTCTTGTCCTGTGATAAAAAGCCTTCTTTTTCGACAGCCAAACCTTTTGTGGAGCATTTGCAAGCTTTTGGCACCATTTTTGAGTGAATTGCCAAAAGTCAGATTTTTGCTGAAATTGTGACCCCGGGGCTTAGGGATTTTTTCAAAAAAAAATATCCGCCGGGTAAGTTGCTGAGGGCTGATTTCTTGTCCTGTGATGAAAAGCCTTCTGTTTTGACTGCCAAACCTTTCAGGGGAGCAGTTCCAAGCTTTTGGCACCATTTTTGAGTGAATTGCCAAAAGTCTGTTTTTTGCTGAAATTGTGACCCCCGGGCTTAGGGATTTTTTTAAAAAAAAATTCCGCCGGGTAAGTTGCTGAGGGCTGATTTCTTGTCCTGTGACAAAAAGCCTTCTTTTTCGACAGCCAAACCTTTCAGGAGAGCATTTGCAAGCTTTTGGCACCATTTTTGAGTGAATTGCCCAAAGTCAGATTTTTGCTGAAATTGTGACCCCGGGGCTTAGGGATTTTTTCAAAAAAAAAAATCCGCCGGGTAAGTTGCTGAGGGCTGATTTCTTGTCCTGTGATAAACAGCCTTCTTTTTCGACAGCCAAACCTTTCGGGGAGCATTTGCAAGCTTTTGGCACCATTTTTGAGTGAATTGCCAAAAGTCAGATTTTTGCTGAAATTGTGACCCCGGGGCTTAGGGATTTTTTCAAAAAAAAAATTCCACCGGGTAAGTTGGTGAGGGCTGATTTCTTGTCCTGTGATAAAAAGCCTTCTGTTTTGACTGCCAAACCTTTCAGGGGAGCATTTGCAAGCTTTTGGCACCATTTTTGAGTGAATTGCCAAAAGTCTGTTTTTTGCTGAAATTGTGACCCCGGGGCTTAGGGATTTTTTTAAAAAAAAATTCCGCCGGGTAAGTTGCTGAGGGCTGATTTCTTGTCCTGTGATGAAAAGCCTTCTGTTTTGACTGCCAAACCTTTCAGGGGAGCAGTTCCAAGCTTTTGGCACCATTTTTGAGTGAATTGCCAAAAGTCAGATTTTTGCTGAAATTGTGACCCCGGGGCTTAGGGATTTTTTCAAAAAAAAAAATTCCACCGGGTAAGTTGCTGAGGGCTGATTTCTTGTCCTGTGATAAAAAGCCTTCTGTTTTGACTGCCAAACCTTTCAGGGGAGCATTTGCAAGCTTTTGGCACCATTTTTGAGTGAATTGCCAAAAGTCTGTTTTTTGCTGAAATTGTGACCCCCGGGCTTAGGGATTTTTTTAAAAAAAAATTCCGCCGGGTAAGTTGCTGAGGGCTGATTTCTTGTCCTGTGATAAAAAGCCTTCATTTCGACAGCCAAACCTTTCGGGGAGCATTTGCAAGCTTTTGGCACCATTTTTGAGTGAATTGCCAAAAGTCAGATTTTTGCTGAAATTGTGACCCCGGGGCTTAGGGATTTTTTCAAAAAAAAAATTCCGCTGGGTAAGTTGTTGAGGGCTGATTTCTTGTCCTGTGATAACAAGCCTTCTGTTTTGACTTCCAAACCTTTCAGGGGAGCATTTGCAAGCTTTTGGCACCATTTTTGAGTGAATTGCCAAAAGTCAGATTTTTGCTGAAATTGTGACCCCGGGGCTTAGGGATTTTTTCAAAAAAAAAATTCCGCCGGGAAAGTAGCTGAGGGCTGATTTCTTGTCCTGTGATAAAAGCCTTCTGTTTTGACTGCCAAACCTTTCAGGGGAGCATTTGCAAGCATTTGGCACCATTTTTGAGTGAATTGCCAAAAGTCAGATTTTTGCTGAAATTGTGATCCCAATTCGGCCGGATTATTTGTCGAGGGCTGATTTCTTGTCTTGTGATAAAAAGCCTTCTTTTTCGACAGCCAAACCTTTCAGGGGAGCATTTGCAAGCTTTTGGCACCATTTTGGAGTGAATTGCCAAAAGTCAGATTTTTGCTGAAATTGTGACCCCGGGGCTTAGGGATTTTTAAAAAAAAAAAAAAAATCCGCCGGGTAAGTTGCTGAGGGCTGATTTCTTGTCCTTTGATGAAAAGCCTTCTGTTTTGACTGCCAAACCTTTCAGGGGAGCAGTTCCAAGCTTTTGGCACCATTTTTGAGTGAATTGCCAAAAGTCTGATTTTTGCTGAAATTGTGACCCCGGGGCTTAGGGATTTTTTCAAAAAAAAAATTCCGCTGGGTAAGTTGCTGAGGGCTGATTTCTTGTCCTGTGACAAAAAGCCTTCTTTTTCGACAGCCAAACCTTTCAGGGGAGCATTTGCAAGCTTTTGGCACCATTTTTGAGTGAATTGCCCAAAGTCAGATTTTTGCTGAAATTGTGACCCCGGGGCTTCGGGATTTTTTCAAAAAAAAAAATCCGCCGGGTAAGTTGCTGAGGGCTGATTTCTTGTCCTGTGATAAAAAGCCTTCTGTTTTGACTGCCAAACCTTTCAGGGGAGCATTTGCAAGCTTTTGGCACCATTTTTGAGTGAATTGCCAAAAGTCTGTTTTTTGCTGAAATTGTGACCCCGGGGCTTAGGGATTTTTTTAAAAAAAAATTCCGCCGGGTAAGTAGCTGAGGGCTGATTTCTTGTCCTGTGATAAAAGCCTTCTGTTTTGACTGCCAAACCTTTCAGGGGAGCATTTGCAAGCATTTGGCACCATTTTTGAGTGAATTGCCAAAAGTCAGATTTTTGCTGAAATTGTGACCCCGGGGCTTAGGGATTTTTTCAAAAAAAAAAATCCGCCGGGTAAGTTGCTGAGGGCTGATTTCTTGTCCTGTGATAAAAAGCCTTCTTTTTCGACAGCCAAACCTTTCGGGGAGCATTTGCAAGCTTTTGGCACCATTTTTGAGTGAATTGCCAAAAGTCAGATTTTGGCTGAAATTGTGACCCCGGGGCTTAGGGATTTTTTCAAAAAAAAAAATCCACTGGGTAAGTTGCTGAGGGCTGATTTCTTGTCCTGTGATAAAAAGCCTTCTGTTTTGACTGCCAAACCTTTCAGGGGAGCCTTTGCAAGCTTTTGGCACCATTTTTGAGTGAATTGCCAAAAGTCTGATTTTTGCTGAAATTGTGATCCCGGGGCTTAGGGATTTTTTCAAAAAAAAAATTCCGCTGGGTAAGTTGTTGAGGGCTGATTTCTTGTCGTGTGATAAAAAGCCTTCTGTTTTGACTTCCAAACCTTTCAGGGGAGCATTTGCAAGCTTTTGGCACCATTTTTGAGTGAATTGCCAAAAGTCAGATTTTTGCTGAAATTGTGACCCCGGGGCTTAGGGATGTTTTTTTAAAAAAATTCCGCCGGGTAAGTTGCTGAGGGCTGATTTCTTGTCCTGTGATAAAAAGCCTTCTTTTTCGACAGCCAAACCTTTTGTGGAGCATTTGCAAGCTTTTGGCACCATTTTTGAGTGAATTGCCAAAAGTCTGTTTTTTGCTGAAATTGTGACCCCGGGGCTTAGGGATTTTTTTTAAAAAAAATTCCGCCGGGTAAGTTGCTGAGGGCTGATTTCTTGTCCTGTGATAAAAAGCCTTCTTTTTCGACAGCCAAACCTTTTGTGGAGCCTTTGCAAGCTTTTGGCACCATTTTTGAGTGAATTGCCAAAAGTCAGATTTTTGCTGAAATTGTGACCCCGGGGCTTAGGGATGTTTTTTTAAAAAAATTCCGCCGGGTAAGTTGCTGAGGGCTGATTTCTTGTCCTGTGATAAAAAGCCTTCTTTTTCGACAGCCAAACCTTTTGTGGAGCATTTGCAAGCTTTTGGCACCATTTTTGAGTGAATTGCCAAAAGTCTGTTTTTTGCTGAAATTGTGACCCCGGGGCTTAGGGATTTTTTTTAAAAAAAATTCCGCCGGGTAAGTTGCTGAGGGCTGATTTCTTGTCCTGTGATAAAAAGCCTTCTTTTTCGACAGCCAAACCTTTTGTGGAGCCTTTGCAAGCTTTTGGCACCATTTTTGAGTGAATTGCCAAAAGTCAGATTTTTGCTGAAATTGTGACCCCGGGGCTTAGGGATTTTTTCAAAAAAAAAATTCCGCTGGGTAAGTTGTTGAGGGCTGATTTCTTGTCCTGTGATAAAAAGCCTTCTGTTTTGACTTCCAAACCTTTCAGGGGAGCATTTGCAAGCTTTTGGCACCATTTTTGAGTGAATTGCCAAAAGTCAGATTTTTGCTGAAATTGTGACCCCGGGGCTTAGGGATTTTTTCAAAAAAAAATTCCGCCGGGTAAGTAACTGAGGGCTGATTTCTTGTCCTGTGATAAAAGCCTTCTGTTTTGACTGCCAAACCTTTCAGGGGAGCATTTGCAAGCATTTGGCACCATTTTTGAGTGAATTGCCAAAAGTCAGATTTTTGCTGAAATTGTGACCCCGGGGCTTAGGGATTTTTTCAAAAAAAAAAATCCGCCGGGTAAGTTGCTGAGGGCTGATTTCTTGTCCTGTGATGAAAAGCCTTCTGTTTTGACTGCCAAACCTTTCAGGGGAGCAGTTCCAAGCTTTTGGCACCATTTTTGAATGAATTGCCAAAAGTCAGATTTTTGCTGAAATTGTGACCCCGGGGCTTAGGGATGTTTTTTTAAAAAAATTCCGCCGGGTATGTTGCTGAGGGCTGATTTCTTGTCCTGTGATAAAAAGCCTTCTTTTTCGACAGCCAAACCTTTTGTGGAGCATTTGCAAGCTTTTGGCACCATTTTTGAGTGAATTGCCAAAAGTCAGATTTTGGCTGAAATTGTGACCCCGGGGCTTAGGGATTTTTTCAAAAAAAAAAATCCACTGGGTAAGTTGCTGAGGGCTGATTTCTTGTCCTGTGATAAAAAGCCTTCTGTTTTGACTGCCAAACCTTTCAGGGGAGCATTTGCAAGCTTTTGGCACCATTTTTGAGTGAATTGCCAAAAGTCTGATTTTTGCTGAAATTGTGATCCCGGGGCTTAGGGATTTTTTCAAAAAAAAAATTCCGCTGGGTAAGTTGTTGAGGGCTGATTTCTTGTCGTGTGATAAAAAGCCTTCTGTTTTGACTTCCAAACCTTTCAGGGGAGCATTTGCAAGCTTTTGGCACCATTTTTGAGTGAATTGCCAAAAGTCAGATTTTTGCTGAAATTGTGACCCCGGGGCTTAGGGATGTTTTTTTAAAAAAATTCCGCCGGGTAAGTTGCTGAGGGCTGATTTCTTGTCCTGTGATAAAAAGCCTTCTTTTTCGACAGCCAAACCTTTCAGGGGAGCATTTGCAAGCTTTTGGCACCATTTTTGAGTGAATTGCCAAAAGTCAGATTTTTGCTGAAATTGTGACCCCTGGGCTTAGGGATTTTTTCAAAAAAAAAATTCCGCTGGGTAAGTAGCTGAGGGCTGATTTCTTGTCCTGTGATAAAAGCCTTCTGTTTTGACTGCCAAACCTTTCAGGGGAGCATTTGCAAGCATTTGGCACCATTTTTGAGTGAATTGCCAAAAGTCAGATTTTTGCTGAAATTGTGACCCCGGGGCTTAGGGATTTTTTCAAAAAAAAATATCCGCCGGGTAAGTTGCTGAGGGCTGATTTCTTGTCCTGTGATGAAAAGCCTTCTGTTTTGACTGCCAAACCTTTCAGGGGAGCAGTTCCAAGCTTTTGGCACCATTTTTGAGTGAATTGCCAAAAGTCTGTTTTTTGCTGAAATTGTGACCCCCGGGCTTAGGGATTTTTTTAAAAAAAAATTCCGCCGGGTAAGTTGCTGAGGGCTGATTTCTTGTCCTGTGACAAAAAGCCTTCTTTTTCGACAGCCAAACCTTTCAGGGGAGCATTTGCAAGCTTTTGGCACCATTTTTGAGTGAATTGCCCAAAGTCAGATTTTTGCTGAAATTGTGACCCCGGGGCTTAGGGATTTTTTCAAAAAAAAAAATCCGCCGGGTAAGTTGCTGAGGGCTGATTTCTTGTCCGGTGATAAAAAGCCTTCTTTTTCGACAGCCAAACCTTTTGGGGAGCATTTGCAAGCTTTTGGCACCATTTTTGAGTGAATTGCCAAAAGTCAGATTTTTGCTGAAATTGTGACCCCGGGGCTTAGGGATTTTTTCAAAAAAAAAATTCCACCGGGTAAGTTGGTGAGGGCTGATTTCTTGTCCTGTGATAAAAAGCCTTCTGTTTTGACTGCCAAACCTTTCAGGGGAGCATTTGCAAGCTTTTGGCACCATTTTTGAGTGAATTGCCAAAAGTCTGTTTTTTGCTGAAATTGTGACCCCGGGGCTTAGGGATTTTTTTAAAAAAAAATTCCGCCGGGTAAGTTGCTGAGGGCTGATTTCTTGTCCTGTGATGAAAAGCCTTCTGTTTTGACTGCCAAACCTTTCAGGGGAGCAGTTCCAAGCTTTTGGCACCATTTTTGAGTGAATTGCCAAAAGTCAGATTTTTGCTGAAATTGTGACCCCGGGGCTTAGGGATTTTTTCAAAAAAAAAAATTCCACCGGGTAAGTTGCTGAGGGCTGATTTCTTGTCCTGTGATAAAAAGCCTTCTGTTTTGACTGCCAAACCTTTCAGGGGAGCATTTGCAAGCTTTTGGCACCATTTTTGAGTGAATTGCCAAAAGTCTGTTTTTTGCTGAAATTGTGACCCCCGGGCTTAGGGATTTTTTTAAAAAAAAATTCCGCCGGGTAAGTTGCTGAGGGCTGATTTCTTGTCCTGTGATAAAAAGCCTTCATTTCGACAGCCAAACCTTTCGGGGAGCATTTGCAAGCTTTTGGCACCATTTTTGAGTGAATTGCCAAAAGTCAGATTTTTGCTGAAATTGTGACCCCGGGGCTTAGGGATTTTTTCAAAAAAAAAATTCCGCTGGGTAAGTTGTTGAGGGCTGATTTCTTGTCCTGTGATAAAAAGCCTTCTGTTTTGACTTCCAAACCTTTCAGGGGAGCATTTGCAAGCTTTTGGCACCATTTTTGAGTGAATTGCCAAAAGTCAGATTTTTGCTGAAATTGTGACCCCGGGGCTTAGGGATTTTTTCAAAAAAAAAATTCCGCCGGGAAAGTAGCTGAGGGCTGATTTCTTGTCCTGTGATAAAAGCCTTCTGTTTTGACTGCCAAACCTTTCAGGGGAGCATTTGCAAGCATTTGGCACCATTTTTGAGTGAATTGCCAAAAGTCAGATTTTTGCTGAAATTGTGATCCCAATTCGGCCGGATTATTTGTCGAGGGCTGATTTCTTGTCTTGTGATAAAAAGCCTTCTTTTTCGACAGCCAAACCTTTCAGGGGAGCATTTGCAAGCTTTTGGCACCATTTTTGAGTGAATTGCCAAAAGTCAGATTTTTGCTGAAATTGTGACCCCGGGGCTTAGGGATTTTTAAAAAAAAAAAAAAAATCCGCCGGGTAAGTTGCTGAGGGCTGATTTCTTGTCCTGTGATGAAAAGCCTTCTGTTTTGACTGCCAAACCTTTCAGGGGAGCAGTTCCAAGCTTTTGGCACCATTTTTGAGTGAATTGCCAAAAGTCTGATTTTTGCTGAAATTGTGACCCCGGGGCTTAGGGATTTTTTCAAAAAAAAAATTCCGCTGGGTAAGTTGCTGAGGGCTGATTTCTTGTCCTGTGACAAAAAGCCTTCTTTTTCGACAGCCAAACCTTTCAGGGGAGCATTTGCAAGCTTTTGGCACCATTTTTGAGTGAATTGCCCAAAGTCAGATTTTTGCTGAAATTGTGACCCCGGGGCTTAGGGATTTTTTCAAAAAAAAAAATCCGCCGGGTAAGTTGCTGAGGGCTGATTTCTTGTCCTGTGATAAAAAGCCTTCTGTTTTGACTGCCAAACCTTTCAGGGGAGCATTTGCAAGCTTTTGGCACCATTTTTGAGTGAATTGCCAAAAGTCTGTTTTTTGCTGAAATTGTGACCCCGGGGCTTAGGGATTTTTTTAAAAAAAAAATTCCGCCGGGTAAGTAGCTGAGGGCTGATTTCTTGTCCTGTGATAAAAGCCTTCTGTTTTGACTGCCAAACCTTTCAGGGGAGCATTTGCAAGCATTTGGCACCATTTTTGAGTGAATTGCCAAAAGTCAGATTTTTGCTGAAATTGTGATCCCGATTCGGCCGGATTATTTGTCGAGGGCTGATTTCTTGTCATGTGATAAAAAGCCTTCTTTTTCGACAGCCAAACCTTTCAGGGGAGCATTTGCAAGCTTTTGGCACCATTTTTGAGTGAATTGCCAAAAGTCAGATTTTTGCTGAAATTGTGACCCCGGGGCTTAGGGATTTTTTTTTAAAAAAAAAAATCCGCCGGGTAAGTTGCTGAGGGCTGATTTCTTGTCCTGTGATGAAAAGCCTTCTGTTTTGACTGCCAAACCTTTCAGGGGAGCAGTTCCAAGCTTTTGGCACCATTTTTGAGTGAATTGCCAAAAGTCAGATTTTTGCTGAAATTGTGACCCCGGGGCTTAGGGATTTTTTCAAAAAAAAAAATCCACTGGGTAAGTTGCTGAGGGCTGATTTCTTGTCCTGTGATAAAAAGCCTTCTGTTTTGACTGCCAAACCTTTCAGGGGAGCCTTTGCAAGCTTTTGGCACCATTTTTGAGTGAATTGCCAAAAGTCTGATTTTTGCTGAAATTGTGATCCCGGGGCTTAGGGATTTTTTCAAAAAAAAAATTCCGCTGGGTAAGTTGTTGAGGGCTGATTTCTTGTCGTGTGATAAAAAGCCTTCTGTTTTGACTTCCAAACCTTTCAGGGGAGCATTTGCAAGCTTTTGGCACCATTTTTGAGTGAATTGCCAAAAGTCAGATTTTTGCTGAAATTGTGACCCCGGGGCTTAGGGATGTTTTTTTAAAAAAATTCCGCCGGGTAAGTTGCTGAGGGCTGATTTCTTGTCCTGTGATAAAAAGCCTTCTTTTTCGACAGCCAAACCTTTTGTGAAGCATTTGCAAGCTTTTGGCACCATTTTTGAGTGAATTGCCAAAAGTCTGTTTTTTGCTGAAATTGTGACCCCGGGGCTTAGGGATTTTTTTAAAAAAAATTCCGCCGGGTAAGTTGCTGAGGGCTGATTTCTTGTCCTGTGATAAAAAGCCTTCTTTTTCGACAGCCAAACCTTTTGTGGAGCCTTTGCAAGCTTTTGGCACCATTTTTGAGTGAATTGCCAAAAGTCAGATTTTTGCTGAAATTGTGACCCCGGGGCTTAGGGATTTTTTCAAAAAAAAAATTCCGCTGGGTAAGTTGTTGAGGGCTGATTTCTTGTCGTGTGATAAAAAGCCTTCTGTTTTGACTTCCAAACCTTTCAGGGGAGCATTTGCAAGCTTTTGGCACCATTTTTGAGTGAATTGCCAAAAGTCAGATTTTTGCTGAAATTGTGACCCCGGGGCTTAGGGATTTTTTCAAAAAAAAATTCCGCCGGGTAAGTAACTGAGGGCTGATTTCTTGTCCTGTGATAAAAGCCTTCTGTTTTGACTGCCAAACCTTTCAGGGGAGCATTTGCAAGCATTTGGCACCATTTTTGAGTGAATTGCCAAAAGTCAGATTTTTGCTGAAATTGTGACCCCGGGGCTTAGGGATTTTTTCAAAAAAAAATATCCGCCGGGTAAGTTGCTGAGGGCTGATTTCTTGTCCTGTGATGAAAAGCCTTCTGTTTTGACTGCCAAACCTTTCAGGGGAGCAGTTCCAAGCTTTTGGCACCATTTTTGAATGAATTGCCAAAAGTCAGATTTTTGCTGAAATTGTGACCCCGGGGCTTAGGGATGTTTTTTTAAAAAAATTCCGCCGGGTATGTTGCTGAGGGCTGATTTCTTGTCCTGTGATAAAAAGCCTTCTTTTTCGACAGCCAAACCTTTTGTGGAGCATTTGCAAGCTTTTGGCACCATTTTTGAGTGAATTGCCAAAAGTCAGATTTTGGCTGAAATTGTGACCCCGGGGCTTAGGGATTTTTTCAAAAAAAAAAATCCACTGGGTAAGTTGCTGAGGGCTGATTTCTTGTCCTGTGATAAAAAGCCTTCTGTTTTGACTGCCAAACCTTTCAGGGGAGCCTTTGCAAGCTTTTGGCACCATTTTTGAGTGAATTGCCAAAAGTCTGATTTTTGCTGAAATTGTGATCCCGGGGCTTAGGGATTTTTTCAAAAAAAAAATTCCGCTGGGTAAGTTGTTGAGGGCTGATTTCTTGTCGTGTGATAAAAAGCCTTCTGTTTTGACTTCCAAACCTTTCAGGGGAGCATTTGCAAGCTTTTGGCACCATTTTTGAGTGAATTGCCAAAAGTCAGATTTTTGCTGAAATTGTGACCCCGGGGCTTAGGGATGTTTTTTTAAAAAAATTCCGCCGGGTAAGTTGCTGAGGGCTGATTTCTTGTCCTGTGATAAAAAGCCTTCTTTTTCGACAGCCAAACCTTTTGTGGAGCATTTGCAAGCTTTTGGCACCATTTTTGAGTGAATTGCCAAAAGTCTGTTTTTTGCTGAAATTGTGACCCCGGGGCTTAGGGATTTTTTTTAAAAAAAATTCCGCCGGGTAAGTTGCTGAGGGCTGATTTCTTGTCCTGTGATAAAAAGCCTTCTTTTTCGACAGCCAAACCTTTTGTGGAGCATTTGCAAGCTTTTGGCACCATTTTTGAGTGAATTGCCAAAAGTCAGATTTTTGCTGAAATTGTGACCCCGGGGCTTAGGGATTTTTTTAAAAAAAAAATTCCGCTGGGTAAGTAGCTGAGGGCTGATTTCTTGTCCTGTGATAAAAGCCTTCTGTTTTGACTGCCAAACCTTTCAGGGGAGCATTTGCAAGCATTTGGCACCATTTTTGAGTGAATTGCCAAAAGTCAGATTTTTGCTGAAATTGTGACCCCGGGGCTTAGGGATTTTTTCAAAAAAAAATATCCGCCGGGTAAGTTGCTGAGGGCTGATTTCTTGTCCTGTGATGAAAAGCCTTCTGTTTTGACTGCCAAACCTTTCAGGGGAGCAGTTCCAAGCTTTTGGCACCATTTTTGAGTGAATTGCCAAAAGTCAGATTTTTGCTGAAATTGTGACCCCGGGGCTTAGGGATTTTTTCAAAAAAAAAATTCCACCGGGTAAGTTGCTGAGGGCTGATTTCTTGTCCTGTGATAAAAAGCCTTCTGTTTTGACTGCCAAACCTTTCAGGGGAGCATTTGCAAGCTTTTGGCACCATTTTTGAGTGAATTGCCAAAAGTCTGTTTTTTGCTGAAATTGTGACCCCGGGGCTTAGGGATTTTTTTTAAAAAAAAATTCCGCCGGGTAAGTTGCTGAGGGCTGATTTCTTGTCCTGTGATAAAAAGCCTTCTTTTTCGACAGCCAAACCTTTTGTGGAGCATTTGCAAGCTTTTGGCACCATTTTTGAGTGAATTGCCAAAAGTCAGATTTTTGCTGAAATTGTGACCCCGGGGCTTAGGGATTTTTTCAAAAAAAAAATTCCGCTGGGTAAGTTGTTGAGGGCTGATTTCTTGTCCTGTGATAAAAAGCCTTCTGTTTTGACTTCCAAACCTTTCAGGGGAGCATTTGCAAGCTTTTGGCACCATTTTTGAGTGAATTGCCAAAAGTCAGATTTTTGCTGAAATTGTGACCCCGGGGCTTAGGGATTTTTTCAAAAAAAAAATTCTGCCGGGTAAGTAGCTGAGGGCTGATTTCTTGTCCTGTGATAAAAGCCTTCTGTTTTGACTGCCAAACCTTTCAGGGGAGCATTTCCAAGCATTTGGCACCATTTTTGAGTGAATTGCCAAAAGTCAGATTTTTGCTGAAATTGTGACCCCGGGGCTTAGGGATTTTTTAAAAAAAAAAAATCCGCCGGGTAAGTTGCTGAGGGCTGATTTCTTGTCCTGTGATGAAAAGCCTTCTGTTTTGACTGCCAAACCTTTCAGGGGAGCAGTTCCAAGCTTTTGGCACCATTTTTGAGTGAATTGCCAAAAGTCAGATTTTTGCTGAAATTGTGACCCCGGGGCTTAGGGATTTTTTCAAAAAAAAATATCCGCCGGGTAAGTTGCTGAGGGCTGATTTCTTGTCCTGTGATGAAAAGCCTTCTGTTTTGACTGCCAAACCTTTTAGGGGAGCAGTTCCAAGCTTTTGGCACCATTTTTGAGTGACTTGCCAAAAGTCAGATTTTTGCTGAAATTGTGACCCCGGGGCTTAGGGATTTTTTCAAAAAAAAAATTCCGCTGGGTAAGTTGTTGAGGGCTGATTTCTTGTCCTGTGATAACAAGCCTTCTGTTTTGACTTCCAAACCTTTCAGGGGAGCATTTGCAAGCTTTTGGCACCATTTTTGAGTGAATTGCCAAAAGTCAGATTTTTGCTGAAATTGTGACCCCGGGGCTTAGGGATTTTTTCAAAAAAAAAATTCCGCTGGGTAAGTAGCTGAGGGCTGATTTCTTGTCCTGTGATAAAAGCCTTCTGTTTTGACTGCCAAACCTTTCAGGGGAGCATTTGCAAGCATTTGGCACCATTTTTGAGTGAATTGCCAAAAGTCAGATTTTTGCTGAAATTTTGACCCCGGGGCTTAGGGATTTTTTCAAAAAAAAATATCCGCCGGGTAAGTTGCTGAGGGCTGATTTCTTGTCCTGTGATGAAAAGCCTTCTGTTTTGACTGCCAAACCTTTCAGGGGAGCAGTTCCAAGCTTTTGGCACCATTTTTGAGTGAATTGCCAAAAGTCAGATTTTTGCTGAAATTGTGACCCAGGGGCTTAGGGATTTTTTCAAAAAAAAAATTCCACCGGGTAAGTTGCTGAGGGCTGATTTCTTGTCCTGTGATAAAAAGCCTTCTGTTTTGACTGCCAAACCTTTCAGGGGAGCATTTGCAAGCTTTTGGCACCATTTTTGAGTGAATTGCCAAAAGTCTGTTTTTTGCTGAAATTGTGACCCCGGGGCTTAGGGATTTTTTTAAAAAAAAATTCCGCCGGGTAAGTTGCTGAGGGCTGATTTCTTGTCCTGTGATAAAAAGCCTTCATTTCGACAGCCAAACCTTTCGGGGAGCATTTGCAAGCTTTTGGCACCATTTTTGAGTGAATTGCCAAAAGTCAGATTTTTGCTGAAATTGTGACCCCGGGGCTTAGGGATTTTTTCAAAAAAAAAATTCCGCTGGGTAAGTTGTTGAGGGCTGATTTCTTGTCCTGTGATAAAAAGCCTTCTGTTTTGACTTCCAAACCTTTCAGGGGAGCATTTGCAAGCTTTTGGAACCATTTTTGAGTGAATTGCCAAAAGTCAGATTTTTGCTGAAATTGTGACCCCGGGGCTTAGGGATTTTTTCAAAAAAAAAATTCCGCCGGGAAAGTAGCTGACGGCTGATTTCTTGTCCTGTGATAAAAGCCTTCTGTTTTGACTGCCAAACCTTTCAGGGGAGCATTTGCAAGCATTTGGCACCATTTTTGAGTGAATTGCCAAAAGTCAGATTTTTGCTGAAATTGTGATCCCGATTCGGCCGGATTATTTGTCGAGGGCTGATTTCTTGTCTTGTGATAAAAAGCCTTCTTTTTCGACAGCCAAACCTTTCAGGGGAGCATTTGCAAGCTTTTGGCACCATTTTTGAGTGAATTGCCCAAAGTCAGATTTTTGCTGAAATTGTGACCCCGGGGCTTAGGGATTTTTTTAAAAAAAAAAAAATCCGCCGGGTAAGTTGCTGAGGGCTGATTTCTTGTCCTGTGATGAAAAGCCTTCTGTTTTGACTGCCAAACCTTTAGGGGAGCAGTTCCAAGCTTTTGGCACCATTTTTGAGTGAATTGCCAAAAGTCAGATTTTTGCTGAAATTGTGACCCCGGGGCTTAGGGATTTTTTCAAAAAAAAAATCCGCCGGGTAAGTTGCTGAGGGCTGATTTCTTGTCCTGTGATAAAAAGCCTTCTTTTTCGACAGCCAAACCTTTCGGGGAGCATTTGCAAGCTTTTGGCACCATTTTTGAGTGAATTGCCAAAAGTCAGATTTTTGCTGAAATTGTGACCCCGGGGCTTAGGGATTTTTTCAAAAAAAAAATTCCACTGGGTAAGTTGCTGAGGGCTGATTTCTTGTCCTGTGATAAAAAGCCTTCTGTTTTGACTGCCAAACCTTTCAGGGGAGCATTTGCAAGCTTTTGGCACCATTTTTGAGTGAATTGCCAAAAGTCTGTTTTTTGCTGAAATTGTGACCCCGGGGCTTAGGGATTTTTTTTAAAAAAAATTCCGCCGGGTAAGTTGCTGAGGGCTGATTTCTTGTCCTGTGATAAAAAGCCTTCTTTTTCGACAGCCAAACCTTTTGTGGAGCATTTGCAAGCTTTTGGCACCATTTTTGAGTGAATTGCCAAAAGTCAGATTTTTGCTGAAATTGTGACCCCGGGGCTTAGGGATTTTTTCAAAAAAAAAATTCCGCTGGGTAAGTAGCTGAGGGCTGATTTCTTTTCCTGTGATAAAAGCCTTCTGTTTTGACTGCCAAACCTTTCAGGGGAGCATTTGCAAGCATTTGGCACCATTTTTGAGTGAATTTCCAAAAGTCAGATATTTGCTGAAATTGTGACCCCGATTCGGCCGGTTTATTTGTCGAGGGCTGATTTCTTGTCCTGTGATAAAAACCCTTCTATTTCAACAGCGAAACCTTTCAGGGGAGCATTTGCAAGCTTTTGGCACCATTTTTGAGTGAATTGCCAAAAGTCAGATTTTTGCTGAAATTGTGACCCCAGGGCTTAGGGATTTTTTCAAAAAAAAAAAAACCGCCGGGTAAGTTGCTGAGGGCTGATTTCTTGTCCTGTGATAAAAAGCCTTCTGTTTTGACTGCCAAAACTTTCAGGGGAGCATTTGCGAGCTTTTGGCACCATTTTTTAGTGAATTGCCAAAAGTCAGATTTTTGCTGAAATTGTGACCCCGGGGCTTAGGGATTTTTTCAAAAAAAAAATTCCACCGGGTAAGTTGCTGAGGGCTGATTTCTTGTCCTGTGATAAAAAGCCTTCTGTTTTGACTGCCAAACCTTTCAGGGGAGCATTTGCAAGCATTTGGCACCATTTTTGAGTGAATTGCCTAAAGTCAGATTTTTGCTGAAATTGTGACCCCGATTCGGCCGGTTTATTTGTCGAGGGCTGATTTCTTGTCCTGTGATAAAAAGCCTTCTGTTTTGACTGCCAAACCTTTCAGGGGAGCATTTGCAAGCTTTTGGCACCATTTTTGAGTGAATTGCCAAAAGTCAGATTTTTGCTGAAATTGTGACCCCGGGGCTTAGGGATTTTTTCAAAAAAAAAATTCCTCTGGGTAAGTTGTTGAGGGCTGATTTCTTGTCGTGTGATACAAAGCCTTCTGTTTTGACTTCCAAACCTTTCAGGGGAGCATTTGCAAGCTTTTGGCACCATTTTTGAGTGAATTGCCAAAAGTCAGATTTTTGCTGAAATTGTGACCCCGGGGCTTAGGGATTTTTTCAAAAAAAAAATTCCGCTGGGTAAGTAGCTGAGGGCTGATTTCTTGTCCTGTGATAAAAGCCTTCTGTTTTGACTGCCAAACCTTTCAGGGGAGCATTTGCAAGCATTTGGCACCATTTTTGAGTGAATTTCCAAAAGTCAGATATTTGCTGAAATTGTGACCCCGATTCGGCCGGTTTATTTCTCGAGGGCTGATTTCTTGTCCTGTGATAAAAACCCTTCTTTTTCAACAGCGAAACCTTTCAGGGGAGCATTTGCAAGCTTTTGGCACCATTTTTGAGTGAATTGCCAAAAGTCAGATTTTTGCTGAAATTGTGACCCCAGGGCTTAGGGATTTTTTCAAAAAAAAAAAAAAACCGCCGGGTAAGTTGCTGAGGGCTGATTTCTTGTCCTGTGATAAAAAGCCTTCTGTTTTGACTGCCAAAACTTTCAGGGGAGCATTTGCGAGCTTTTGGCACCATTTTTGAGTGAATTGCCAAAAGTCAGATTTTTGCTGAAATTGTGACCCCGGGGCTTAGGGATTTTTTCAAAAAAAAAATTCCACCGGGTAAGTTGCTGAGGGCTGATTTCTTGTCCTGTGATAAAAAGCCTTCTGTTTTGACTGCCAAACCTTTCAGGGGAGCATTTGCAAGCATTTGGCACCATTTTTGAGTGAATTGCCTAAAGTCAGATTTTTGCTGAAATTGTGACCCCGATTCGGCCGGTTTATTTGTCGAGGGCTGATTTCTTGTCCTGTGATAAAAAGCCTTCTGTTTTGACTGCCAAACCTTTCAGGGGAGCATTTGCAAGCTTTTGGCACCATTTTTGAGTGAATTGCCAAAAGTCAGATTTTTGCTGAAATTGTGACCCCGGGGCTTAGGGATTTTTTCAAAAAAAAAATTCCTCTGGGTAAGTTGTTGAGGGCTGATTTCTTGTCGTGTGATAAAAAGCCTTCTGTTTTGACTTCCAAACCTTTCAGGGGAGCATTTGCAAGCTTTTGGCACCATTTTTGAGTGAATTGCCAAAAGTCAGATTTTTGCTGAAATTGTGACCCCGGGGCTTAGGGATTTTTTCAAAAAAAAAATTCCGCTGGGTAAGTAGCTGAGGGCTGATTTCTTGTCCTGTGATAAAAGCCTTCTGTTTTGACTGCCAAACCTTTCAGGGGAGCATTTGCAAGCATTTGGCACCATTTTTGAGTGAATTTCCAAAAGTCAGATATTTGCTGAAATTGTGACCCCGATTCGGCCAGTTTATTTGTCGAGGTCTGATTTCTTGTCCTGTGATAAAAACCCTTCTTTTTCAACAGCGAAACCTTTCAGGGGAGCATTTGCAAGCTTTTGGCACCATTTTTGAGTGAATTGCCAAAAGTCAGATTTTTCCTGAAATTGTGACCCCAGGGCTTAGGGATTTTTTCAAAAAAAAAAAAAACCGCCGGGTAAGTTGCTGAGGGCTGATTTCTTGTCCTGTGATAAAAAGCCTTCTGTTTTGACTGCCAAAACTTTCAGGGGAGCATTTGCGAGCTTTTGGCACCATTTTTGAGTGAATTGCCAAAAGTCAGATTTTTGCTGAAATTGTGACCCCGGGGCTTAGGGATTTTTTCAAAAAAAAAATTCCACCGGGTAAGTTGCTGAGGGCTGATTTCTTGTCCTGTGATAAAAAGCCTTCTGTTTTGACTGCCAAACCTTTCAGGGGAGCATTTGCAAGCATTTGGCACCATTTTTGAGTGAATTGCCTAAAGTCAGATATTTGCTGAAATTGTGACCCCGATTCGGCCGGTTTATTTGTCGAGGGCTGATTTCTTGTCCTGTGATAAAAACCCTTCTTTTTCAACAGCGAAACCTTTCAGGGGAGCATTTGCAAGCTTTTGGCACCATTTTTGAGTGAATTGCCAAAAGTCAGATTTTTGCTGAAATTGTGACCCCAGGGATTAGGGATTTTTTCAAAAAAAAAAAAACCGCCGGGTAAGTTGCTGAGGGCTGATTTCTTGTCCTGTGATAAAAAGCCTTCTGTTTTGACTGCCAAAACTTTCAGGGGAGCATTTGCGAGCTTTTGGCACCATTTTTGAGTGAATTGCCAAAAGTCAGATTTTTGCTGAAATTGTGACCCCGGGGCTTAGGGATTTTTTCAAAAAAAAAATTCCACCGGGTAAGTTGCTGAGGGCTGATTTCTTGTCCTGTGATAAAAAGCCTTCTGTTTTGACTGCCAAACCTTTCAGGGGAGCATTTGCAAGCATTTGGCACCATTTTTGAGTGAATTGCCTAAAGTCAGATTTTTGCTGAAATTGTGACCCCGATTCGGCCGGTTTATTTGTCGAGGGCTGATTTCTTGTCCTGTGATAAAAAGCCTTCTGTTTTGACTGCCAAACCTTTCAGGGGAGCATTTGCAAGCTTTTGGCACCATTTTTGAGTGAATTGCCAAAAGTCAGATTTTTGCTGAAATTGTGACCCCGGGGCTTAGGGATTTTTTCAAAAAAAAAATTCCTCTGGGTAAGTTGTTGAGGGCTGATTTCTTGTCGTGTGATAAAAAGCCTTCTGTTTTGACTTCCAAACCTTTCAGGGGAGCATTTGCAAGCATTTGGCACCATTTTTGAGTGAATTGCCAAAAGTCAGATTTTTGATGAAATTGTGACCCCGGGGCTTAGGGATTTTTTCAAAAAAAAAATTCCGCTGGGTAAGTAGCTGAGGGCTGATTTCTTGTCCTGTGATAAAAGCCTTCTGTTTTGACTGCCAAACCTTTCAGGGGAGCATTTGCAAGCATTTGGCACCATTTTTGAGTGAATTTCCAAAAGTCAGATATTTGCTGAAATTGTGACCCCGATTCGGCCAGTTTATTTGTCGAGGGCTGATTTCTTGTCCTGTGATAAAAACCCTTCTTTTTCAACAGCGAAACCTTTCAGGGGAGCATTTGCAAGCTTTTGGCACCATTTTTGAGTGAATTGCCAAAAGTCAGATTTTTGCTGAAATTGTGACCCCAGGGCTTAGGGATTTTTTCAAAAAAAAAAAACCGCCGGGTAAGTTGCTGAGGGCTGATTTCTTGTCCTGTGATAAAAAGCCTTCTGTTTTGACTGCCAAAACTTTCAGGGGAGCATTTGCGAGCTTTTGGCACCATTTTTGAGTGAATTGCCAAAAGTCAGATTTTTGCTGAAATTGTGACCCCGGGGCTTAGGGATTTTTTCAAAAAAAAAATTCCACCGGGTAAGTTGCTGAGGGCTGATTTCTTGTCCTGTGATAAAAAGCCTTCTGTTTTGACTGCCAAACCTTTCAGGGGAGCATTTGCAAGCATTTGGCACCATTTTTGAGTGAATTGCCTAAAGTCAGATTTTTGCTGAAATTGTGACCCCGATTCGGCCGGTTTATTTGTCGAGGGCTGATTTCTTGTCCTGTGATAAAAAGCCTTCTGTTTTGACTGCCAAACCTTTCAGGGGAGCATTTGCAAGCTTTTGGCACCATTTTTGAGTGAATTGCCAAAAGTCAGATTTTTGCTGAAATTGTGACCCCGGGGCTTAGGGATTTTTTCAAAAAAAAAATTCCTCTGGGTAAGTTGTTGAGGGCTGATTTCTTGTCGTGTGATAAAAAGCCTTCTGTTTTGACTTCCAAACCTTTCAGGGGAGCATTTGCAAGCTTTTGGCACCATTTTTGAGTGAATTGCCAAAAGTCAGATTTTTGCTGAAATTGTGACCCCGGGGCTTAGGGATTTTTTCAAAAAAAAAATTCCGCTGGGTAAGTAGCTGAGGGCTGATTTCTTGTCCTGTGATAAAAGCCTTCTGTTTTGACTGCCAAACCTTTCAGGGGAGCATTTGCAAGCATTTGGCACCATTTTTGAGTGAATTTCCAAAAGTCAGATATTTGCTGAAATTGTGACCCCGATTCGGCCAGTTTATTTGTCGAGGGCTGATTTCTTGTCCTGTGATAAAAACCCTTCTTTTTCAACAGCGAAACCTTTCAGGGGAGCATTTGCAAGCTTTTGGCACCATTTTTGAGTGAATTGCCAAAAGTCAGATTTTTCCTGAAATTGTGACCCCAGGGCTTAGGGATTTTTTCAAAAAAAAAAAAAACCGCCGGGTAAGTTGCTGAGGGCTGATTTCTTGTCCTGTGATAAAAAGCCTTCTGTTTTGACTGCCAAAACTTTCAGGGGAGCATTTGCGAGCTTTTGGCACCATTTTTGAGTGAATTGCCAAAAGTCAGATTTTTGCTGAAATTGTGACCCCGGGGCTTAGGGATTTTTTCAAAAAAAAAATTCCACCGGGTAAGTTGCTGAGGGCTGATTTCTTGTCCTGTGATAAAAAGCCTTCTGTTTTGACTGCCAAACCTTTCAGGGGAGCATTTGCAAGCATTTGGCACCATTTTTGAGTGAATTGCCTAAAGTCAGATATTTGCTGAAATTGTGACCCCGATTCGGCCGGTTTATTTGTCGAGGGCTGATTTCTTGTCCTGTGATAAAAACCTTTCTTTTTCAACAGCGAAACCTTTCAGGGGAGCATTTGCAAGCTTTTGGCACCATTTTTGAGTGAATTGCCAAAAGTCAGATTTTTGCTGAAATTGTGACCCCAGGGCTTAGGGATTTTTTCAAAAAAAAAAAAACCGCCGGGTAAGTTGCTGAGGGCTGATTTCTTGTCCTGTGATAAAAAGCCTTCTGTTTTGACTGCCAAAACTTTCAGGGGAGCATTTGCGAGCTTTTGGCACCATTTTTGAGTGAATTGCCAAAAGTCAGATTTTTGCTGAAATTGTGACCCCGGGGCTTAGGGATTTTTTCAAAAAAAAAATTCCACCGGGTAAGTTGCTGAGGGCTGATTTCTTGTCCTGTGATAAAAAGCCTTCTGTTTTGACTGCCAAACCTTTCAGGGGAGCATTTGCAAGCATTTGGCACCATTTTTGAGTGAATTGCCTAAAGTCAGATTTTTGCTGAAATTGTGACCCCGATTCGGCCGGTTTATTTGTCGAGGGCTGATTTCTTGTCCTGTGATAAAAAGCCTTCTGTTTTGACTGCCAAACCTTTCAGGGGAGCATTTGCAAGCTTTTGGCACCATTTTTGAGTGAATTGCCAAAAGTCAGATTTTTGCTGAAATTGTGACCCCGGGGCTTAGGGATTTTTTCAAAAAAAAAATTCCTCTGGGTAAGTTGTTGAGGGCTGATTTCTTGTCGTGTGATAAAAAGCCTTCTGTTTTGACTTCCAAACCTTTCAGGGGAGCATTTGCAAGCATTTGGCACCATTTTTGAGTGAATTGCCAAAAGTCAGATTTTTGATGAAATTGTGACCCCGGGGCTTAGGGATTTTTTCAAAAAAAAAATTCCGCTGGGTAAGTAGCTGAGGGCTGATTTCTTGTCCTGTGATAAAAGCCTTCTGTTTTGACTGCCAAACCTTTCAGGGGAGCATTTGCAAGCATTTGGCACCATTTTTGAGTGAATTTCCAAAAGTCAGATATTTGCTGAAATTGTGACCCCGATTCGGCCAGTTTATTTGTCGAGGGCTGATTTCTTGTCCTGTGATAAAAACCCTTCTTTTTCAACAGCGAAACCTTTCAGGGGAGCATTTGCAAGCTTTTGGCACCATTTTTGAGTGAATTGCCAAAAGTCAGATTTTTCCTGAAATTGTGACCCCAGGGCTTAGGGATTTTTTCAAAAAAAAAAAAACCGCCGGGTAAGTTGCTGAGGGCTGATTTCTTGTCCTGTGATAAAAAGCCTTCTGTTTTGACTGCCAAAACTTTCAGGGGAGCATTTGCGAGCTTTTGGCACCATTTTTGAGTGAATTGCCAAAAGTCAGATTTTTGCTGAAATTGTGACCCCGGGGCTTAGGGATTTTTTCAAAAAAAAAATTCCACCGGGTAAGTTGCTGAGGGCTGATTTCTTGTCCTGTGATAAAAAGCCTTCTGTTTTGACCGCCAAACCTTTCAGGGGAGCATTTGCAAGCATTTGGCACCATTTTTGAGTGAATTGCCTAAAGTCAGATTTTTGCTGAAATTGTGACCCCGATTCGGCCGGTTTATTTGTCGAGGGCTGATTTCTTGTCCTGTGATAAAAAGCCTTCTGTTTTGACTGCCAAACCTTTCAGGGGAGCATTTGCAAGCTTTTGGCACCATTTTTGAGTGAATTGCCAAAAGTCAGATTTTTGCTGAAATTGTGACCCCGGGGCTTAGGGATTTTTTCAAAAAAAAAATTCCGCCGGGTAAGTTGCTCAGGGCTGATTTCTTGTCCTGTGATAAAAAGCCTTCTGTTTTGACTGCCAAACCTTTCGGGGGAGCATTTGCAAGCATTTGGCACCATTTTTGAGTGAATTGCCTAAAGTCAGATTTTTGCTGAAATTGTGACCCCGATTCGGCCGGTTTATTTGTCGAGGGCTGATTTCTTGTCCTGTGATAAAAAGCCTTCTGTTTTGACTGCCAAACATTTCAGGGGAGCATTTGCAAGCATTTGGCACCATTTTTGAGTGAATTGCCTAAAGTCAGATTTTTGCTGAAATTGTGACCCCGATTCGGCCGGTTTATTTGTCGAGGGCTGATTTCTTGTCCTGTGATAAAAAGCCTTCTGTTTTGACTGCCAAACCTTTCAGGGGAGCATTTGCAAGCATTTGGCACCATTTTTGAGTGAATTTCCAAAAGTCAGATATTTGCTGAAATTGTGACCCCGATTCGGCCGGTTTATTTGTCGAGGGCTGATTTCTTGTCCTGTGATAAAAAGCCTTCTTTTTCGACTCCGAAACCTTTCAGGGGAGCATTTGCAAGCTTTTGGCACCATTTTTGAGTGAATTGCCAAAAGTCAGATTTTTGCTGAAATTGTGACCCCGGGGCTTAGGGATTTTTTCAAAAAAAAAAATCCCTAAGCCCCGGGTAAGTTGCTGAGGGCTGATTTCTTGTCCTGTGATAAAAAGCCTTCTGTTTTGACTGCCAAACCTTTCAGGGGAGCATTTGCAAGCTTTTGGCACCATTTTTGAGTGAATTGCCAAAAGTCAGATTTTTGCTGAAATTGTGACCCCGGGGCTTAGGGATTTTTTCAAAAAAAAAAATTCCGCTGGGTAAGTTGCTGAGGGCTGATTTCTTGTCCTGTGATAAAAAGCCTTCTGTTTTGACTGCCAAACCTTTCAGGGGAGCATTTGCAAGCATTTGGCACCATTTTTGAGTGAATTGCCTAAAGTCAGATTTTTGCTGAAATTGTGACCCCGATTCGGCCGGTTTATTTGTCGAGGGCTGATTTCTTGTCCTGTGATAAAAACCCTTCTTTTTCGACAGCGAAACCTTTCAGGGGATCATTTGCAAGCTTTTGGCACCATTTGTGACTGAATTGCCAAAAGTCAGATTTTTGCTGAAATTGTGACCCTGGGGCTTAGGGATTTTTTCAAAAAAAAAAAAATCCGCCGGGTAAGTTGCTGAGGGCTGATTTCTTCTCCTGTGATAAAAAGCCTTCTGTTTTGACTGCCAAAACTTTCAGGGGAGCATTTGCAAGCTTTTGGCACCATTTTTGAGTGAATTGCCATAAGTCAGATTTTTGCTGAAATTGTGACCCCGGGGCTTAGGGATTTTTTCAAAAAAAAAATTCTGCTGGGTAAGTTGCTGAGGGCTGATTTCTTGTCCTGTGATAAAAAACCTTCTGTTTTGACCGCCAAACCTTTCAGGGGAGCATTTGCAAGCATTTGGCACCATTTTTGAGTGAATTGCCTAAAGTCAGATTTTTGCTGAAATTGTGACCCCGATTCGGCCGGTTTATTTGTCGAGGGCTGATTTCTTGTCCTGTGATAAAAAGCCTTCTGTTTTGACTGCCAAACCTTTCAGGGGAGCATTTGCAAGCTTTTGGCACCATTTTTGAGTGAATTGCCAAAAGTCAGATTTTTGCTGAAATTGTGACCCCGGGGCTTAGGGCCTTTTTCAAAAAAAAAATTCCGCTGGGTAAGTTGCTGACGGCTGATTTCTTGTCCTGTGATAAAAAGCCTTCTGTTTTGACTGCCAAACCTTTCAGGGGAGCATCTGCAAGCATTTGGCACCATTTTTGAGTGAATTGCCTAAAGTCAGATTTTTGCTGAAATTGTGACCCCGATTCGGCCGGTTTATTTGTCGAGGGCTGATTTCTTGTCCTGTGATAAAAAGCCTTCTGTTTTGACTGCCAAACCTTTCAGGGGAGCATTTGCAAGCATTTGGCACCATTTTTGAGTGAATTTCCAAAAGTCAGATATTTGCTGAAATTGTGACCCCGATTCGGCCGGTTTATTTGTCGAGGGCTGATTTCTTGTCCTGTGATAAAAAGCCTTCTTTTTCGACTCCGAAACCTTTCAGGGGAGCATTTGCAAGCTTTTGGCACCATTTTTGAGTGAATTGCCAAAAGTCAGATTTTTGCTGAAATTGTGACCCCGGGGCTTAGGGATTTTTTCAAAAAAAAAAATCCCTAAGCCCCGGGTAAGTTGCTGAGGGCTGATTTCTTGTCCTGTGATAAAAAGCCTTCTGTTTTGACTGCCAAACCTTTCAGGGGAGCATTTGCAAGCTTTTGGCACCATTTTTGAGTGAATTGCCAAAAGTCAGATTTTTGCTGAAATTGTGACCCCGGGGCTTAGGGATTTTTTCAAAAAAAAAAATTCCGCTGGGTAAGTTGCTGAGGGCTGATTTCTTGTCCTGTGATAAAAAGCCTTCTGTTTTGACTGCCAAACCTTTCAGGGGAGCATTTGCAAGCATTTGGCACCATTTTTGAGTGAATTGCCTAAAGTCAGATTTTTGCTGAAATTGTGACCCCGATTCGGCCGGTTTATTTGTCGAGGGCTGATTTCTTGTCCTGTGATAAAAACCCTTCTTTTTCGACAGCGAAACCTTTCAGGGGATCATTTGCAAGCTTTTGGCACCATTTGTGACTGAATTGCCAAAAGTCAGATTTTTGCTGAAATTGTGACCCTGGGGCTTAGGGATTTTTTCAAAAAAAAAAAAATCCGCCGGGTAAGTTGCTGAGGGCTGATTTCTTCTCCTGTGATAAAAAGCCTTCTGTTTTGACTGCCAAAACTTTCAGGGGAGCATTTGCAAGCTTTTGGCACCATTTTTGAGTGAATTGCCATAAGTCAGATTTTTGCTGAAATTGTGACCCCGGGGCTTAGGGATTTTTTCAAAAAAAAAATTCTGCTGGGTAAGTTGCTGAGGGCTGATTTCTTGTCCTGTGATAAAAAACCTTCTGTTTTGACCGCCAAACCTTTCAGGGGAGCATTTGCAAGCATTTGGCACCATTTTTGAGTGAATTGCCTAAAGTCAGATTTTTGCTGAAATTGTGACCCCGATTCGGCCGGTTTATTTGTCGAGGGCTGATTTCTTGTCCTGTGATAAAAAGCCTTCTGTTTTGACTGCCAAACCTTTCAGGGGAGCATTTGCAAGCTTTTGGCACCATTTTTGAGTGAATTGCCAAAAGTCAGATTTTTGCTGAAATTGTGACCCCGGGGCTTAGGGCCTTTTTCAAAAAAAAAATTCCGCTGGGTAAGTTGCTGACGGCTGATTTCTTGTCCTGTGATAAAAAGCCTTCTGTTTTGACTGCCAAACCTTTCAGGGGAGCATCTGCAAGCATTTGGCACCATTTTTGAGTGAATTGCCTAAAGTCAGATTTTTGCTGAAATTGTGACCCCGATTCGGCCGGTTTATTTGTCGAGGGCTGATTTCTTGTCCTGTGATAAAAAGCCTTCTGTTTTGACTGCCAAACCTTTCAGGGGAGCATTTGCAAGCATTTGGCACCATTTTTGAGTGAATTTCCAAAAGTCAGATATTTGCTGAAATTGTGACCCCGATTCGGCCGGTTTATTTGTCGAGGGCTGATTTCTTGTCCTGTGATAAAAAGCCTTCTTTTTCGACAGCGAAACCTTTCAGGGGAGCATTTGCAAGCTTTTGGCACCATTTTTGAGTGAATTGCCAAAAGTCAGATTTTTGCTGAAATTGTGACCCCGGGGCTTAGGGATTTTTTCAAAAAAAAAATTCCACCGGGTAAGTTGCTGAGGGCTGATTTCTTGTCCTGTGATAAAAAGCCTTCTGTTTTGACTGCCAAACCTTTCAGGGGAGCATTTGCAAGCATTTGGCACCATTTTTGAGTGAATTGCCTAAAGTCAGATTTTTGCTGAAATTGTGACCCCGATTCGGCCGGTTTATTTGTCGAGGGCTGATTTCTTGTCCTGTGATAAAAAGCCTTCTGTTTTGACTGCCAAACCTTTCAGGGGAGCATTTGCAAGCTTTTGGCACCATTTTTGAGTGAATTGCCAAAAGTCAGATTTTTGCTGAAATTGTGACCCCGGGGTTTAGGGATTTTTTCAAAAAAAAAATTCCGCCGGGTAAGTTGCTCAGGGCTGATTTCTTGTCCTGTGATAAAAAGCCTTCTGTTTTGACTGCCAAACCTTTCAGGGGAGCATTTGCAAGCTTTTGGCACCATTTTTGAGTGAATTGCCTAAAGTCAGATTTTTGCTGAAATTGTGACCCCGGGGCTTAGGGATTTTTTCAAAAAAAAAATTCCACCGGGTAAGTTGCTGAGGGCTGATTTCTTGTCCTGTGATAAAAAGCCTTCTGTTTTGACTGCCAAACCTTTCAGGGGAGCATTTGCAAGCATTTGGCACCATTTTTAAGTGAATTGCCTAAAGTCAGATTTTTGCTGAAATTGTGACACCGATTCGGCCGGTTTATTTGTCGAGGGCTGATTTCTTGTCCTGTGATAAAAAGCCTTCTGTTTTGACTGCCAAACCTTTCAGGGGAGCATTTGCAAGCTTTTGGCACCATTTTTGAGTGAATTGCCTAAAGTCAGATTTTTGCTGAAATTGTGACCCCGGGGCTTAGGGATTTTTTCAAAAAAAAAATTCCACCGGGTAAGTTGCTGAGGGCTGATTTCTTGTCCTGTGATAAAAAGCCTTCTGTTTTGACTGCCAAACCTTTCAGGGGAGCATTTGCAAGCATTTGGCACCATTTTTAAGTGAATTGCCTAAAGTCAGATTTTTGCTGAAATTGTGACCCCGATTCGGCCGGTTTATTTGTCGAGGGCTGATTTCTTGTCCTGTGATAAAAAGCCTTCTGTTTTGACTGCCAAACCTTTCAGGGGAGCATTTGCAAGCATTTGTCACCATTTTTGAGTGAATTTCCAAAAGTCAGATATTTGCTGAAATTGTGACCCCGATTCGGCCGGTTTATTTGTCGAGGGCTGATTTCTTGTCCTGTGATAAAAAACCTTCTGTTTTGACTGCCAAACCTTTCAGGGGAGCATTTGCAAACTTTTGGCACAAATTTTGAGTGAATTGCCAAAAGTCAGATTTTTGCTGAAATTGTGACCCCGGGGCTTAGGGATTTTTCAAAAAAAAAAATTCCGCCGGGAAAGTTGCTGAGGGCTGATTTCTTGTCCTGTGATAAAAAGCCTTCTGTTTTGACTGCCAAACCTTTCAGGGGAGCATTTGCAAGCTTTTGGCACCATTTTTGAGTGAATTGCCAAAAGTCAGATTTTTGCTGAAATTGTGACCCCGGGGCTTAGGGATTTTTTCAAAAAAAAAATTCCGCCAGGTAAGTTGCTGAGGGCTGATTTCTTGTCCTGTGATAAAAAGCCTTCTGTTTTGACTGCCAAACCTTTCATGGGAGCATTTGCAAGCATTTGGCACCATTTTTGAGTGAATTGCCTAAAGTCAGATTTTTGCTGAAATTGTGACCCCGATTCGGCCGGTTTATTTGTTGAGGGCTGATTTCTTGTCCTGTGATAAAAAGCCTTCTGTTTTGACTGCCAAACCTTTCAGGGGAGCATTTGCAAGCATTTGGCACCATTTTTGAGTGAATTTCCAAATGTCAGATTTTTGCTGAAATTGTGACCCCGATTCGGCCGGTTTATTTGTCGAGGGCTGATTTCTTGTCCTGTGATAAAAAACCTTCTGTTTTGACTGCCAAAGCTTTCAGGGGAGCATTTGCAAGCTTTTGGCACCATTTTTGAGTGAATTGCCAAAAGTCAGATTTTTACTGAAGTGGTGACCCCGGGGCTTAGGGATTTTTTCAAAAAAAAAATTCCGCCGGGTAAGTTGCTGAGGGCTGATTTCTTGTCCTGTGATAAAAAGCCTTCTGTTTTGACTGCCAAGACTTTCAGGGGAGCATTTGCAAACTTTTGGCACCATTTTTGAGTGAATTGCCAAAAGTCAGATTTTTGCTGAAATTGTGACCCCGGGGCTTAGGGATTTTTTCAAAAAAAAAATTCCGCCGGGTAAGTTGCTGAGGGCTGATTTCTTGTCCTGTGATAAAAAGCCTTCTGTTTCGATTGCCAAACCTTTCAGGGGAGCATTTGCAAGCTTCTGGCACCATTTTTGAGTGAATTGCCAAAAGTCAGATTTTTGCTGAAATTGTGACCCCGGGGCTTAGGGGTTTTTTTAAAAAAAACAATTTCTGCCGGGTAAGTTGCTGAGGGCTGATTTCTTGTCCTGTGAAAAAAGCCTTCTGTTTTGACTGCCAAACCTTTCAGGGGAGCATTTGCAAACTTTTGGCACCATTTTTGAGTGAATTGCTTAAAGTCAGACTTTTGCTGAAATTGTGACCCCAGGGCTTAGGGATTTTTTCAAAAAAAAAATTCCGCCGGGTAAGTTGCTCAGGGCTGATTTCTTGTCCTGTGATAAAAAGCCTTCTGTTTTGACTGCCAAACCTTTCGGGGGAGCATTTGCAAGCATTTGGCACCATTTTTGAGTGAATTGCCTAAAGTCAGATTTTTGCTGAAATTGTGACCCCGATTCGGCCGGTTTATTTGTCGAGGGCTGATTTCTTGTCCTGTGATAAAAAGCCTTCTGTTTTGACTGCCAAACATTTCAGGGGAGCATTTGCAAGCATTTGGCACCATTTTTGAGTGAATTGCCTAAAGTCAGATTTTTGCTGAAATTGTGACCCCGATTCGGCCGGTTTATTTGTCGAGGGCTGATTTCTTGTCCTGTGATAAAAAGCCTTCTGTTTTGACTGCCAAACCTTTCAGGGGAGCATTTGCAAGCATTTGGCACCATTTTTGAGTGAATTTCCAAAAGTCAGATATTTGCTGAAATTGTGACCCCGATTCGGCCGGTTTATTTGTCGAGGGCTGATTTCTTGTCCTGTGATAAAAAGCCTTCTTTTTCGACTGCGAAACCTTTCACGGGAGCATTTGCAAGCTTTTGGCACCATTTTTGAGTGAATTGCCAAAAGTCAGATTTTTGCTGAAATTGTGACCCCGGGGCTTAGGGATTTTTTCAAAAAAAAAAATCCCTAAGCCCCGGGTAAGTTGCTGAGGGCTGATTTCTTGTCCTGTGATAAAAAGCCTTCTGTTTTGACTGCCAAAACTTTCAGGGGAGCATTTGCAAGCTTTTGGCACCATTTTTGAGTGAATTGCCAAAAGTCAGATTTTTGCTGAAATTGTGACCACGGGGCTTAGGGATTTTTTCAAAAAAAAAAATTCCGCTGGGTAAGTTGCTGAGGGCTGATTTCTTGTCCTGTGATAAAAAGCCTTCTGTTTTGACTGCCAAACCTTTCAGGGGAGCATTTGCAAGCATTTGGCACCATTTTTGAGTGAATTGCCTAAAGTCAGATTTTTGCTGAAATTGTGACCCCGATTCGGCCGGTTTATTTGTCGAGGGCTGATTTCTTGTCCTGTGATAAAAAGCCTTCTGTTTTGACTGCCAAACCTTTCAGGGGAGCATTTGCAAGCTTTTGGCACCATTTTTGAGTGAATTGCCAAAAGTCAGATTTTTGCTGAAATTGTGACCCCGGGGCTTAGGGATTTTTTCAAAAAAAAAATTCCGCCGGGTAAGTTGCTCAGGGCTGATTTCTTGTCCTGTGATAAAAAGCCTTCTGTTTTGACTGCCAAACCTTTCAGGGGAGCATTTGCAAGCATTTGGCACCATTTTTGAGTGAATTGCCTAAAGTCAGATTTTTGCTGAAATTGTGACCCCGATTCGGCCGGTTTATTTGTCGAGGGCTGATTTCTTGTCCTGTGATAAAAAGCCTTCTGTTTTGACTGCCAAACCTTTCAGGGGAGCATTTGCAAGCATTTGGCACCATTTTTGAGTGAATTTCCAAAAGTCAGATATTTGCTGAAATTGTGACCCCGATTCGGCCGGTTTATTTGTTGAAGGCTGATTTCTTGTCCTGTGATAAAAAGCCTTCTGTTTTGACTGCCAAACCTTTCAGGGGAGCATTTGCAAGCATTTGGCACCATTTTTGAGTGAATTTCCAAAAGTCAGATATTTGCTGAAATTGTGACCCCGATTCGGCCGGTTTATTTGTCGAGGGCTGATTTCTTGTCCTGTGATAAAAACCCTTCTTTTTCGACAGCGAAACCTTTCAGGGGAGCATTTGCAAGCTTTTGGCACCATTTTTGAGTGAATTGCCAAAAGTCAGATTTTTGCTGAAATTGTGACCCTGGGGCTTAGGGACTTTTTCAAAAAAAAAAAAATCCGCCGGGTAAGTTGCTGAGGGCTGATTTCTTCTCCTGTGATAAAAAGCCTTCTGTTTTGACTGCCAAAACTTTCAGGGGAGCATTTGCAAGCTTTTGGCACCATTTTTGAGTGAATTGCCAAAAGTCAGATTTTTGCTGAAATTCTGCTGGGTAAGTTGCTGAGGGCTGATTTCTAGTCCTGTGATAAAAAACCTTCTGTTTTGACCGCCAAACCTTTCAGGGGAGCATTTGCAAGCATTTGGCACCATTTTTGAGTGAATTGCCTAAAGTCAGATTTTTGCTGAAATTGTGACCCCGATTCGGCCGGTTTATTTGTCGAGGGCTGATTTCTTGTCCTGTGATAAAAAGCCTTCTGTTTTGACTGCCAAACCTTTCAGGGGAGCATTTGCAAGCTTTTGGCACCATTTTTGAGTGAATTGCCAAAAGTCAGATTTTTGCTGAAATTGTGACCCCGGGGCTTAGGGATTTTTTCAAAAAAAAAATTCCGCTGGGTAAGTTGCTGAGGGCTGATTTCTTGTCCTGTGATAAAAAGCCTTCTGTTTTGACTGCCAAACCTTTCAGGGGAGCATCTGCAAGCATTTGGCACCATTTTTGAGTGAATTGCCTAAAGTCAGATTTTTGCTGAAATTGTGACCCCGATTCGGCCGGTTTATTTGTCGAGGGCTGATTTCTTGTCCTGTGATAAAAAGCCTTCTGTTTTGACTGCCAAACCTTTGAGGGGAGCATTTGCAAGCTTTTGGCACCATTTTTGAGTGAATTGCCAAAAGTCAGATTTTTGCTGAAATTGTGACCCCGGGGCTTAGGGATTTTTTCAAAAAAAAAATTCCGCTGGGTAAGTTGCTGAGGGCTGATTTCTTGTCCTGTGATAAAAAGCCTTCTGTTTTGACTGCCAAACCTTTCAGGGGAGCATCTGCAAGCATTTGGCACCATTTTTGAGTGAATTGCCTAAAGTCAGATTTTTGCTGAAATTGTGACCCCGATTCGGCCGGTTTATTTGTCGAGGGCTGATTTCTTGTCCTGTGATAAAAAGCCTTCTTTTTCGACAGCGAAACCTTTCAGGGGAGCATTTGCAAGCATTTGGCACCATTTTTGAGTGAATTTCCAAAAGTCAGATATTTGCTGAAATTGTGACCCCGATTCGGCCGGTTTATTTGTCGAGGGCTGATTTCTTGTCCTGTGATAAAAAGCCTTCTTTTTCGACAGCGAAACCTTTCAGGGGAGCATTTGCAAGCTTTTGGCACCATTTTTGAGTGAATTGCCAAAAGTCAGATTTTTGCTGAAATTGTGACCCCGGGGCTTAGGGATTTTTTCAAAAAAAAAATTCCGCTGGGTAAGTTGCTGAGGGCTGATTTCTTGTCCTGTGATAAAAAGCCTTCTGTTTTGACTGCCAAACCTTTCAGGGGAGCATTTGCAAGCATTTGGCACCATTTTTGAGTGAATTGCCTAAAGTCAGATTTTTGCTGAAATTGTGACCCCGATTCGGCCGGTTTATTTGTCGAGGGCTGATTTCTTGTCCTGTGATAAAAAGCCTTCTGTTTTGACTGCCAAACCTTTCATGGGAGCATTTGCAAGCTTTTGGCACCATTTTTGAGTGAATTGCCAAAAGTCAGATTTTTGCTGAAATTGTGACCCCGGGGCTTAGGGATTTTTTCAAAAAAAAAATTCCGCCGGGTAAGTTGCTCAGGGCTGATTTCTTGTCCTGTGATAAAAAGCCTTCTGTTTTGACTGCCAAACCTTTCAGGGGAGCATTTGCAAGCTTTTGGCACCATTTTTGAGTGAATTGCCAAAAGTCAGATTTTTGCTGAAATTGTGACCCCGGGGCTTAGGGATTTTTTCAAAAAAAAAATTCCACCGGGTAAGTTGCTGAGGGCTGATTTCTTGTCCTGTGATAAAAAGCCTTCTGTTTTGACTGCCAAACCTTTCAGGGGAGCATTTGCAAGCATTTGGCACCATTTTTAAGTGAATTGCCTAAAGTCAGATTTTTGCTGAAATTGTGACACCGATTCGGCCGGTTTATTTGTCGAGGGCTGATTTCTTGTCCTGTGATAAAAAGCCTTCTGTTTTGACTGCCAAACCTTTCAGGGGAGCATTTGCAAGCATTTGGCACCATTTTTGAGTGAATTTCCAAAAGTCAGATATTTGCTGAAATTGTGACCCCGATTCGGCCGGTTTATTTGTCGAGGGCTGATTTCTTGTCCTGTGATAAAAAACCTTCTGTTTTGACTGCCAAACCTTTCAGGGGAGCATTTGCAAACTTTTGGCACCATTTTTGAGTGAATTGCCAAAAGTCAGATTTTTGCTGAAATTGTGACCCCGGGGCTTAGGGATTTTTCAAAAAAAAAAATTCCGCCGGGCAAGTTGCTGAGGGCTGATTTCTTGTCCTGTGATAAAAAGCCTTCTGTTTTGACTGCCAAACCTTTCAGGGGAGCATTTGCAAGCTTTTGGCACCATTTTTGAGTGAATTGCCAAAAGTCAGATTTTTGCTGAAATTGTGACCCCGGGGCTTAGGGATTTTTTCAAAAAAAAAATTCCGCCAGGTAAGTTGCTGAGGACTGATTTCTTGTCCTGTGATAAAAAGCCTTCTGTTTTGACTGCCAAACCTTTCATGGGAGCATTTGCAAGCATTTGGCACCATTTTTGAGTGAATTGCCTAAAGTCAGATTTTTGCTGAAATTGTGACCCCGATTCGGCCGGTTTATTTGTTGAGGGCTGATTTCTTGTCCTGTGATAAAAAGCCTTCTGTTTTGACTGCCAAACCTTTCAGGGGAGCATTTGCAAGCATTTGGCACCATTTTTGAGTGAATTTCCAAAAGTCAGATATTTGCTGAAATTGTGACCCCGATTCGGCCGGTTTATTTGTCGAGGGCTGATTTCTTGTCCTGTGATAAAAAACCTTCTGTTTTGACTGCCAAAGCTTTCAGGGGAGCATTTGCAAGCTTTTGGCACCATTTTTGAGTGAATTGCCAAAAGTCAGATTTTTACTGAAGTGGTGACCCCGGGGCTTAGGGATTTTTTCAAAAAAAAAATTCCGCCGGGTAAGTTGCTGAGGGCTGATTTCTTGTCCTGTGATAAAAAGCCTTCTGTTTTGACTGCCAAGACTTTCAGGGGAGCATTTGCAAACTTTTGGCACCATTTTTGAGTGAATTGCCAAAAGTCAGATTTTTGCTGAAATTGTGACCCCGGGGCTTAGGGATTTTTTCAAAAAAAAAATTCCGCCGGGTAAGTTGCTGAGGGCTGATTTCTTGTCCTGTGATAAAAAGCCTTCTGTTTCGATTGCCAAACCTTTCAGGGGAGCATTTGCAAGCTTCTGGCACCATTTTTGAGTGAATTGCCAAAAGTCAGATTTTTGCTGAAATTGTGACCCCGGGGCTTAGGGGTTTTTTTAAAAAAAACAATTTCTGCCGGGTAAGTTGCTGAGGTCTGATTTCTTGTCCTGTGAAAAAAGCCTTCTGTTTTGACTGCCAAACCTTTCAGGGGAGCATTTGCAAACTTTTGGCACCATTTTTGAGTGAATTGCTTAAAGTCAGACTTTTGCTGAAATTGTGACCCCAGGGCTTAGGGATTTTTTCAAAAAAAAAATTCCGCCGGGTAAGTTGCTCAGGGCTGATTTCTTGTCCTGTGATAAAAAGCCTTCTGTTTTGACTGCCAAACCTTTCGGGGGAGCATTTGCAAGCATTTGGCACCATTTTTGAGTGAATTGCCTAAAGTCAGATTTTTGCTGAAATTGTGACCCCGATTCGGCCGGTTTATTTGTCGAGGGCTGATTTCTTGTCCTGTGATAAAAAGCCTTCTGTTTTGACTGCCAAACATTTCAGGGGAGCATTTGCAAGCATTTGGCACCATTTTTGAGTGAATTGCCTAAAGTCAGATTTTTGCTGAAATTGTGACCCCGATTCGGCCGGTTTATTTGTCGAGGGCTGATTTCTTGTCCTGTGATAAAAAGCCTTCTGTTTTGACTGCCAAACCTTTCAGGGGAGCATTTGCAAGCATTTGGCACCATTTTTGAGTGAATTTCCAAAAGTCAGATATTTGCTGAAATTGTGACCCCGATTCGGCCGGTTTATTTGTCGAGGGCTGATTTCTTGTCCTGTGATAAAAAGCCTTCTTTTTCGACTGCGAAACCTTTCAGGGGAGCATTTGCAAGCTTTTGGCACCATTTTTGAGTGAATTGCCAAACGTCAGATTTTTGCTGAAATTGTGACCCCGGGGCTTAGGGATTTTTTCAAAAAAAAAAATCCCTAAGCCCCGGGTAAGTTGCTGAGGGCTGATTTCTTGTCCTGTGATAAAAAGCCTTCTGTTTTGACTGCCAAACCTTTCAGGGGAGCATTTGCAAGCTTTTGGCACCATTTTTGAGTGAATTGCCAAAAGTCAGATTTTTGCTGAAATTGTGACCACGGGGCTTAGGGATTTTTTCAAAAAAAAAAATTCCGCTGGGTAAGTTGCTGAGGGCTGATTTCTTCTCCTGTGATAAAAAGCCTTCTGTTTTGACTGCCAAACCTTTCAGGGGAGCATTTGCAAGCATTTGGCACCATTTTTGAGTGAATTGCCTAAAGTCAGATTTTTGCTGAAATTGTGACCCCGATTCGGCCGGTTTATTTGTCGAGGGCTGATTTCTTGTCCTGTGATAAAAAGCCTTCTGTTTTGACTGCCAAACCTTTCAGGGGAGCATTTGCAAGCTTTTGGCACCATTTTTGAGTGAATTGCCAAAAGTCAGATTTTTGCTGAAATTGTGACCCCGGGGCTTAGGGATTTTTTCAAAAAAAAAATTCCGCCGGGTAAGTTGCTCAGGGCTGATTTCTTGTCCTGTGATAAAAAGCCTTCTGTTTTGACTGCCAAACCTTTCAGGGGAGCATTTGCAAGCATTTGGCACCATTTTTGAGTGAATTGCCTAAAGTCAGATTTTTGCTGAAATTGTGACCCCGATTCGGCCGGTTTATTTGTCGAGGGCTGATTTCTTGTCCTGTGATAAAAAGCCTTCTGTTTTGACTGCCAAACCTTTCAGGGGAGCATTTGCAAGCATTTGGCACCATTTTTGAGTGAATTTCCAAAAGTCAGATATTTGCTGAAATTGTGACCCCGATTCGGCCGGTTTATTTGTTGAAGGCTGATTTCTTGTCCTGTGATAAAAAGCCTTCTGTTTTGACTGCCAAACCTTTCAGGGGAGCATTTGCAAGCATTTGGCACCATTTTTGAGTGAATTTCCAAAAGTCAGATATTTGCTGAAATTGTGACCCCGATTCGGCCGGTTTATTTGTCGAGGGCTGATTTCTTGTCCTGTGATAAAAACCCTTCTTTTTCGACAGCGAAACCTTTCAGGGGAGCATTTGCAAGCTTTTGGCACCATTTTTGAGTGAATTTCCAAAAGTCAGATTTTTGCTGAAATTGTGACCCTGGGGCTTAGGGACGTTTTCAAAAAAAAAAAAATCCGCCGGGTAAGTTGCTGAGGGCTGATTTCTTCTCCTGTGATAAAAAGCCTTCTGTTTTGACTGCCAAAACTTTCAGGGGAGCATTTGCAAGCTTTTGGCACCATTTTTGAGTGAATTGCCAAAAGTCAGATTTTTGCTGAAATTCTGCTGGGTAAGTTGCTGAGGGCTGATTTCTAGTCCTGTGATAAAAAACCTTCTGTTTTGACCGCCAAACCTTTCAGGGGAGCATTTGCAAGCATTTGGCACCATTTTTGAGTGAATTGCCTAAAGTCAGATTTTTGCTGAAATTGTGACCCCGATTCGGCCGGTTTATTTGTCGAGGGCTGATTTCTTGTCCTGTGATAAAAAGCCTTCTGTTTTGACTGCCAAACCTTTCAGGGGAGCATTTGCAAGCTTTTGGCACCATTTTTGAGTGAATTGCCAAAAGTCAGATTTTTGCTGAAATTGTGACCCCGGGGCTTAGGGATTTTTTCAAAAAAAAAATTCCGCTGGGTAAGTTGCTGAGGGCTGATTTCTTGTCCTGTGATAAAAAGCCTTCTGTTTTGACTGCCAAACCTTTCAGGGGAGCATCTGCAAGCATTTGGCACCATTTTTGAGTGAATTGCCTAAAGTCAGATTTTTGCTGAAATTGTGACCCCGATTCGGCCGGTTTATTTGTCGAGGGCTGATTTCTTGTCCTGTGATAAAAAGCCTTCTGTTTTGACTGCCAAACCTTTGAGGGGAGCATTTGCAAGCTTTTGGCACCATTTTTGAGTGAATTGCCAAAAGTCAGATTTTTGCTGAAATTGTGACCCCGGGGCTTAGGGATTTTTTCAAAAAAAAAATTCCGCTGGGTAAGTTGCTGAGGGCTGATTTCTTGTCCTGTGATAAAAAGCCTTCTGTTTTGACTGCCAAACCTTTCAGGGGAGCATCTGCAAGCATTTGGCACCATTTTTGAGTGAATTGCCTAAAGTCAGATTTTTGCTGAAATTGTGACCCCGATTCGGCCGGTTTATTTGTCGAGGGCTGATTTCTTGTCCTGTGATAAAAAGCCTTCTGTTTTGACTGCCAAACCTTTCAGGGGAGCATTTGCAAGCATTTGGCACCATTTTTGAGTGAATTTCCAAAAGTCAGATATTTGCTAAAATTGTGACCCCGATTCGGCCGGTTTATTTGTCGAGGGCTGATTTCTTGTCCTGTGATAAAAAGCCTTCTTTTTCGACAGCGAAACCTTTCAGGGGAGCATTTGCAAGCTTTTGGCACCATTTTTGAGTGAATTGCCAAAAGTCAGATTTTTGCTGAAATTGTGACCCCGGGGCTTAGGGATTTTTTCAAAAAAAAAATTCCGCTGGGTAAGTTGCTGAGGGCTGATTTCTTGTCCTGTGATAAAAAGCCTTCTGTTTTGACTGCCAAACCTTTCAGGGGAGCATTTGCAAGCATTTGGCACCATTTTTGAGTGAATTGCCTAAAGTCAGATTTTTGCTGAAATTGTGACCCCGATTCGGCCGGTTTATTTGTCGAGGGCTGATTTCTTGTCCTGTGATAAAAAGCCTTCTGTTTTGACTGCCAAACCTTTCATGGGAGCATTTGCAAGCTTTTGGCACCATTTTTGAGTGAATTGCCAAAAGTCAGATTTTTGCTGAAATTGTGACCCTGGGGCTTAGGGATTTTTTCAAAAAAAAAATTCCGCCGGGTAAGTTGCTCAGGGCTGATTTCTTGTCCTGTGATAAAAAGCCTTCTGTTTTGACTGCCAAACCTTTCAGGGGAGCATTTGCAAGCTTTTGGCACCATTTTTGAGTGAATTGCCAAAAGTCAGATTTTTGCTGAAATTGTGACCCCGGGGCTTAGGGATTTTTTCAAAAAAAAAATTCCACCGGGTAAGTTGCTGAGGGCTGATTTCTTGTCCTGTGATAAAAAGCCTTCTGTTTTGACTGCCAAACCTTTCAGGGGAGCATTTGCAAGCATTTGGCACCATTTTTAAGTGAATTGCCTAAAGTCAGATTTTTGCTGAAATTGTGACACCGATTCGGCCGGTTTATTTGTCGAGGGCTGATTTCTTGTCCTGTGATAAAAAGCCTTCTGTTTTGACTGCCAAACCTTTCAGGGGAGCATTTGCAAGCATTTGGCACCATTTTTGAGTGAATTTCCAAAAGTCAGATATTTGCTGAAATTGTGACCCCGATTCGGCCGGTTTATTTGTCGAGGGCTGATTTCTTGTCCTGTGATAAAAAACCTTCTGTTTTGACTGCCAAACCTTTCAGGGGAGCATTTGCAAACTTTTGGCACCAATTTTGAGTGAATTGCCAAAAGTCAGATTTTTGCTGAAATTGTGACCCCGGGGCTTAGGGATTTTTCAAAAAAAAAAATTCCGCCGGGCAAGTTGCTGAGGGCTGATTTCTTGTCCTGTGATAAAAAGCCTTCTGTTTTGACTGCCAAACCTTTCAGGGGAGCATTTGCAAGCTTTTGGCACCATTTTTGAGTGAATTGCCAAAAGTCAGATTTTTGCTGAAATTGTGACCCCGGGGCTTAGGGATTTTTTCAAAAAAAAAATTCCGCCAGGTAAGTTGCTGAGGACTGATTTCTTGTCCTGTGATAAAAAGCCTTCTGTTTTGACTGCCAAACCTTTCATGGGAGCATTTGCAAGCATTTGGCACCATTTTTGAGTGAATTGCCTAAAGTCAGATTTTTGCTGAAATTGTGACCCCGATTCGGCCGGTTTATTTGTTGAGGGCTGATTTCTTGTCCTGTGATAAAAAGCCTTCTGTTTTGACTGCCAAACCTTTCAGGGGAGCATTTGCAAGCATTTGGCACCATTTTTGAGTGAATTTCCAAAAGTCAGATATTTGCTGAAATTGTGACCCCGATTCGGCCGGTTTATTTGTCGAGGGCTGATTTCTTGTCCTGTGATAAAAAACCTTCTGTTTTGACTGCCAAAGCTTTCAGGGGAGCATTTGCAAGCTTTTGGCACCATTTTTGAGTGAATTGCCAAAAGTCAGATTTTTGCTGAAGTTGTGACCCCGGGGCTTAGGGATTTTTTCAAAAAAAAAATTCCGCCGGGTAAGTTGCTGAGGGCTGATTTCTTGTCCTGTGATAAAAAGCCTTCTGTTTTGACTGCCAAGACTTTCAGGGGAGCATTTGCAAACTTTTGGCACCATTTTTGAGTGAATTGCCAAAAGTCAGATTTTTGCTGAAATTGTGACCCCGGGGCTTAGGGATTTTTTCAAAAAAAAAATTCCGCCGGGTAAGTTGCTGAGGGCTGATTTCTTGTCCTGTGATAAAAAGCCTTCTGTTTCGATTGCCAAACCTTTCAGGGGAGCATTTGCAAGCTTCTGGCACCATTTTTGAGTGAATTGCCAAAAGTCAGATTTTTGCTGAAATTGTGACCCCGGGGCTTAGGGGTTTTTTTTAAAAAAACAATTTCTGCCGGGTAAGTTGCTGAGGGCTGATTTCTTGTCCTGTGAAAAAAGCCTTCTGTTTTGACTGCCAAACCTTTCAGGGGAGCATTTGCAAACTTTTGGCACCGTTTTTGAGTGAATTGCTTAAAGTCAGACTTTTGCTGAAATTGTGACCCCAGGGCTTAGGGATTTTTTCAAAAAAAAAATTCCGCCGGGTAAGTTGCTCAGGGCTGATTTCTTGTCCTGTGATAAAAAGCCTTCTGTTTTGACTGCCAAACCTTTCGGGGGAGCATTTGCAAGCATTTGGCACCATTTTTAAGTGAATTGCCTAAAGTCAGATTTTTGCTGAAATTGTGACCCCGATTCGGCCGGTTTATTTGTCGAGGGCTGATTTCTTGTCCTGTGATAAAAAGCCTTCTGTTTTGACTGCCAAACATTTCAGGGGAGCATTTGCAAGCATTTGGCACCATTTTTGAGTGAATTGCCTAAAGTCAGATTTTTGCTGAAATTGTGACCCCGATTCGGCCGGTTTATTTGTCGAGGGCTGATTTCTTGTCCTGTGATAAAAAGCCTTCTGTTTTGACTGCCAAACATTTCAGGGGAGCATTTGCAAGCATTTGGCACCATTTTTGAGTGAATTGCCTAAAGTCAGATTTTTGCTGAAATTGTGACCCCGATTCGGCCGGTTTATTTGTCGAGGGCTGATTTCTTGTCCTGTGATAAAAAGCCTTCTTTTTCGACTGCGAAACCTTTCAGGGGAGCATTTGCAAGCTTTTGGCACCATTTTTGAGTGAATTGCCAAAAGTCAGATTTTTGCTGAAATTGTGACCCCGGGGCTTAGGGATTTTTT
>NC_138502.1:44822323-45084823 GCF_964252035.2 Podarcis erhardii
AAAGGTTTGGCAGTCAAAACAGAAAGCTTTTTATCACAGGACAAGAAATCAGCCCTCAGCAACTTACCCGGCGGAATTTTTTTTTTGAAAAAATCCCTAAGCCCCGGGGTCACAATTTCAGCAAAAATCTGACTTTTGGCGATTCACTCAAAAATGGTGCCAAAAGCTTGCAAATGCTCCCCTGAAAGGTTTTGCAGTCGAAACAGAAGGCTTTTTATCACAGGACAAGAAATCAGCCCTCAGCAAATTACACCGGCTGAATCGGGGTCACAATTTCAGCAAATATCTGACTTTTGGAAATTCACTCAAAAATGGTGCCAAACTCTTGCAAATACTCCCCTGAAAGGTTTGGCAGTCGAAACAGAAGGCTTTTTATCACAGGACAAGAAATGTGCCCTCAGCAACTTACCCGGCGGAATTTTTTTTTTTTTGAAAAAACCTCTAAGCCCCGGGGTCAAAATTTCAGCAAAAATCTGACTTTTGGCAATTCACTCAAAAATGGTGCCAAAAGCTTGCAAATACTCCCCTGAAAGGTTTGGCAGTCAAAACAGAAGGCTTTTTATCACAGGAAAAGAAATCAGCCCTCCACAATTACACCGGCTGAATCGGGGTCACAATTTCAGCAAATATCTGACTTTTGGAAATTCACTCAAAAATGGTGCCAAATACTTGCAAATGCTCCCCTGAAAGGTTTGGCAGTCGAAACAGAAGGCTTTTTATCACAGGACAAGAAATCAGCCCTCAGCAACTTACCCGGCGGAATTTTTTTTTTGAAAAAATCCCTAAGCCCCGGGGTCACAATTTCAGCAAAAATCTGACTTTTGGCAATTCACTCAAAAATGGTGCCAAATGCTTGCAAATGCTCCCCTGAAAGGTTTGGCAGTCAAAACAGAAGGCTTTTTATCACAGGACAAGAAATCAGCCCTCGACAAATAAACCGACCGAATCGGGGTCACAATTTCAGCAAAAATCTGACTTTTGGCAATTCACTCAAAAATGGTGCCAAACTCTTGCAAATACTCCCCTGAAAGGTTTGGCAGTCAAAACAGAAGGCTTTTTATCACAGGACAAGAAATCAGCCCTCAGCAAGTTACCCGGCGGAATTTTTTTTTTGAAAAAATCCCTAAGCCCCGGGGTCACAATTGCAGCAAAAATCTGACTTTTGGAAATTCGCTCAAAAATGGTGCCAAATGCTTGCAAATGCTCCCCTGAAAGGTTTGGCAGTCAAAACAGAAGGCTTTTTATCACAGGACAAGAAATCAGCCCTCGACAAATAAACCGACCGAATCGGGGTCACAATTTCAGCAAAAATCTGACTTTTGGCAATTCACTCAAAAATGGTGCCAAACTCTTGCAAATACTCCCCTGAAAGGTTTGGCAGTCAAAACAGAAGGCTTTTTATCACAGGACAAGAAATCAGCCCTCAGCAACTTACCCGGCGGAATTTTTTTTCTGAAAAAATCCCTAAGCCCCGGGGTCACAATTTCAGCAAAAATCTGACTTTTGGCAATTCACTCAAAAATGGTGCCAAATGCTTGCAAATGCTCCCCTGAAAGGTTTGGCAGTCAAAACAGAAGGCTTTTTATCACAGGACAAGAAATCAGCCCTCAGCAACTTACCCGGCGGAATTTTTTTTTTTTCAAAAAATCCCTAAGCCCCGGGGTCACAATTTCAGCAAAAATCTGACTTTTGGAAATTCGCTCAAAAATGGTGCCAAATGCTTGCAAATGCTCCCCTGAAAGGTTTGGCAGTCAAAACAGAAGGCTTTTTATCACAGGACAAGAAATCAGCCCTCAGCAAATTACACCGGCTGAATCGGGGTCACAATTTCAGCAAATATCTGACTTTTGGAAATTCACTCAAAAATGGTGCCAAATGCTTGCAAATGCTCCCCTGAAAGGTTTGGCAGTGGAAACAGAAGGCTTTTTATCACAGGACAAGAAATCAGCCCTCAGCAAATTACCCGGCGGAATTTTTTTTCTGAAAAAATCCCTAAGCCCCGGGGTCACAATTTCAGCAAAAATCTGACTTTTGGCAATTCACTCAAAAATGGTGCCAAATGCTTGCAAATGCTCCCCTGAAAGGTTTGGCAGTCAAAACAGAAGGCTTTTTATCACAGGACAAGAAATCAGCCCTCAGCAACTTACCCGGCGGAATTTTTTTTTTTTCAAAAAATCCCTAAGCCCCGGGGTCACAATTTCAGCAAAAATCTGACTTTTGGAAATTCGCTCAAAAATGGTGCCAAATGCTTGCAAATGCTCCCCTGAAAGGTTTGGCAGTCAAAACAGAAGGCTTTTTATCACAGGACAAGAAATCAGCCCTCAGCAAATTACCCGGCGGAATTTTTTTTTTGAAAAAATCCCTAAGCCCCGGGGTCACAATTTCAGCAAAAATCTGACTTTTGGCAATTCACTCAAAAATGGTGCCAAATGCTTGCAAATGCTCCCCTGAAAGGTTTGGCAGTCAAAACAGAAGGCTTTTTATCACAGGACAAGAAATCAGCCCTCAGCAACTTACCCGGCGGAATTTTTTTTTTTTCAAAAAATCCCTAAGCCCCGGGGTCACAATTTCAGCAAAAATCTGACTTTTGGAAATTCGCTCAAAAATGGTGCCAAATGCTTGCAAATGCTCCCCTGAAAGGTTTGGCAGTCAAAACAGAAGGCTTTTTATCACAGGACAAGAAATCAGCCCTCGACAAATAAACCGACCGAATCGGGGTCACAATTTCAGCAAAAATCTGACTTTTGGCAATTCACTCAAAAATGGTGCCAAACTCTTGCAAATACTCCCCTGAAAGGTTTGGCAGTCAAAACAGAAGGCTTTTTATCACAGGACAAGAAATCAGCCCTCAGCAAGTTACCCGGCGGAATTTTTTTTTTGAAAAAATCCCTAAGCCCCGGGGTCACAATTGCAGCAAAAATCTGACTTTTGGAAATTCGCTCAAAAATGGTGCCAAATGCTTGCAAATGCTCCCCTGAAAGGTTTGGCAGTCAAAACAGAAGGCTTTTTATCACAGGACAAGAAATCAGCCCTCGACAAATAAACCGACCGAATCGGGGTCACAATTTCAGCAAAAATCTGACTTTTGGCAATTCACTCAAAAATGGTGCCAAACTCTTGCAAATACTCCCCTGAAAGGTTTGGCAGTCAAAACAGAAGGCTTTTTATCACAGGACAAGAAATCAGCCCTCAGCAACTTACCCGGCGGAATTTTTTTTCTGAAAAAATCCCTAAGCCCCGGGGTCACAATTTCAGCAAAAATCTGACTTTTGGCAATTCACTCAAAAATGGTGCCAAATGCTTGCAAATGCTCCCCTGAAAGGTTTGGCAGTCAAAACAGAAGGCTTTTTATCACAGGACAAGAAATCAGCCCTCAGCAACTTACCCGGCGGAATTTTTTTTTTTTCAAAAAATCCCTAAGCCCCGGGGTCACAATTTCAGCAAAAATCTGACTTTTGGAAATTCGCTCAAAAATGGTGCCAAATGCTTGCAAATGCTCCCCTGAAAGGTTTGGCAGTCAAAACAGAAGGCTTTTTATCACAGGACAAGAAATCAGCCCTCGACAAATAAACCGACCGAATCGGGGTCACAATTTCAGCAAAAATCTGACTTTTGGCAATTCACTCAAAAATGGTGCCAAACTCTTGCAAATACTCCCCTGAAAGGTTTGGCAGTCAAAACAGAAGGCTTTTTATCACAGGACAAGAAATCAGCCCTCAGCAAGTTACCCGGCGGAATTTTTTTTTTGAAAAAATCCCTAAGCCCCGGGGTCACAATTTCAGCAAAAATCTGACTTTTGGCAATTCACTCATAAATGGTGCCAAACGCTTGCAAATACTCCCCTGAAAGGTTTGGCAGTCAAAACAGAAGGCTTTTTATCACAGGACAAGAAATCAGCTCTCAGCAACTTACCCGGCGGAATTTTTTTTTTGAAAAAATCCCTAAGCCCCGGGGTCACAATTTCAGCAAAAATCTGACTTTTGGCAATTCACTCAAAAATGGTGCCAAAAGCTTGCAAATGCTCCCCTGAAAGGTTTTGCAGTCGAAACAGAAGGCTTTTTATCACAGGACAAGAAATCAGCCCTCAGCAACTTACCCGTCGGAATTTTTTTTTTGAAAAAATCCCTAAGCCCCGGGGTCACAATTTCAGCAAAAATCTGACTTTTGGAAATTCACTCAAAAATGGTGCCAAATGCTTGCAAATGCTCCCCTGAAAGGTTTGGCAGTCAAAACAGAAGTCTTTTTATCACAGGACAAGAAATCAGCCCTCAGCAACTTACCCGGGGGAATTTTTTTTTTGAAAAAATCCCTAAGCCCCGGGGTCACAATTGCAGCAAAAATCTGACTTTTGGAAATTCACTCAAAAATGGTGCCAAATGCTTGCAAATGCTCCCCTGAAAGGTTTGGCAGTCAAAACAGAAGTCTTTTTATCACAGGACAAGAAATCAGCCCTCAGCAACTTACCCAGCGGAATTATTTTTTTTTGAAAAAACCTCTAAGCCCCGTGGTCAAAATTTCAGCAAAAATCTGACTTTTGGAAATTCACTGAAAAATGGTGCCAAACGCTTGCAAATACTCCCCTGAAAGGTTTGGCAGTCAAAACAGAAAGCTTTTTATCACAGGACAAGAAATCAGCCCTCAGCAACTTACCCGGCGGAATTTTTTTTTTGAAAAAATCCCTAAGCCCCGGGGTCACAATTTCAGCAAAAATCTGACTTTTGGAAATTCGCTCAAAAATGGTGCCAAATGCTTGCAAATGCTCCCCTGAAAGGTTTGGCAGTCAAAACAGAAGGCTTTTTATCACAGGACAAGAAATCAGCCCTCGACAAATAAACCGACCGAATCGGGGTCACAATTTCAGCAAAAATCTGACTTTTGGCAATTCACTCAAAAATGGTGCCAAACTCTTGCAAATACTCCCCTGAAAGGTTTGGCAGTCAAAACAGAAGGCTTTTTATCACAGGACAAGAAATCAGCCCTCAGCAAGTTACCCGGCGGAATTTTTTTTTTGAAAAAATCCCTAAGCCCCGGGGTCACTATTTCAGCAAAAATCTGACTTTTGGCAATTCGCTCAAAAATGGTGCCAAATGCTTGCAAATGCTCCCCTGAAAGGTTTGGCAGTCAAAACAGAAGGCTTTTTATCACAGGACAAGAAATCAGCCCTCAGCAACTTACCCGGCGGAATTTTTTTTTTGAAAAAATCCCTAAGCCCCGGGGTCACAATTTCAGCAAAAATCTGACTTTTGGCAATTCACTCAGAAATGATGCCCATAGCTTGCAAATGGTCCCCTGAAAGGTTTGGCAGTCGAAACAGAAGGCTTTTTCTCACAGGACAAGAAATCAGCCCTCCACAATTACACCGGCTGAATCGGGGTCACAATTTCAGCAAAAATCTGACTTTTGGCAATTCACTCATAAATGGTGCCAAACGCTTGCAAATACTCCCCTGAAAGGTTTGGCAGTCAAAACAGAAGGCTTTTTATCACAGGACAAGAAATCAGCTCTCAGCAACTTACCCGGCGGAATTTTTTTTTTAAAAAAAATCCCTAAGCCCCGGGGTCACAATTTCAGCAAAAATCTGACTTTTGGCAATTCACTCAAAAATGGTGCCAAAAGCTTGCAAATGCTCCCCTGAAAGGTTTTGCAGTCGAAACAGAAGGCTTTTTATCACAGGACAAGAAATCAGCCCTCAGCAACTTACCCGTCGGAATTTTTTTTTTGAAAAAATCCCTAAGCCCCGGGGTCACAATTTCAGCAAAAATCTGACTTTTGGCAATTCACTCAAAAATGGTGCCAAAAGCTTGCAAATGCTCCCCTGAAAGGTTTTGCAGTCGAAACAGAAGGCTTTTTATCACAGGACAAGAAATCAGCCCTCAGCAACTTACACAGCGGAATTTTTTTTTTGAAAAAATCCCTAAGCCCCGGGGTCACAATTTCAGCAAAAATCTGACTTTTGGAAATTCACTCAAAAATGGTGCCAAAAGCTTGCAAATGCTCCCCTGAAAGGTTTGGCAGTCAAAACAGAAGGCTTTTTATCACAGGACAAGAAATCAGCCCTCAGCAACTTACCCGTCAGAATTTATTTTTCTGAAAAAATCCCTAAGCCCCGGGGTCACAATTTCAGCAAAAATCTGACTTTTGGCAATTCACTCTAAAATGGTGCCAAAAGCTTGCAAATGCTCCCCTGAAAGGTTTGGCAGTCGAAACAGAAGGCTTTTTCTCACAGGACAAGAAATCAGCCCTCCAGAATTACACCGGCTGAATCGGGGTCAAAATTTCAGCAAATATCTGACTTTTGGAAATTCACTCAAAAATGGTGCCAAATGCTTGCAAATGCTCCCCTGAAAGGTTTGGCAGTCGAAACAGAAGGCTTTTTCTCACAGGACAAGAAATCAGCCCTCCACAATCACCGAATTGGGGTCACAATTTCAGCAAAAATCTGACTTTTGGCAATTCACTCAAAAATGGTGCCAAAAGCTTGCAAATGCTCCCCTGAAAGGTTTTGCAGTCAAAACAGAAGGCTTTTTATCACAGGAAAAGAAATCAGCCCTCCACAATTACACCGGCTGAATCGGGGTCACAATTTCAGCAAATATCTGACTTTTGGAAATTCACTCAAAAATGGTGCCAAATGCTTGCAAATGCTCCCCTGAAAGGTTTGGCAGTCGAAACAGAAGGCTTTTTATCACAGGACAAGAAATCAGCCCTCAGCAAATTACCCGGCGGAATTTTTTTTTTGAAAAAATCCCTAAGCCCCGGGGTCACAATTTCAGCAAAAATCTGACTTTTGGCAATTCACTCAAAAATGGTGCCAAATGCTTGCAAATGCTCCCCTGAAAGGTTTGGCAGTCAAAACAGAAGGCTTTTTATCACAGGACAAGAAATCAGCCCTCAGCAACTTACCCGGCGGAATTTTTTTTTTTTCAAAAAATCCCTAAGCCCCGGGGTCAAAATTTCAGCAAAAATCTGACTTTTGGAAATTCGCTCAAAAATGGTGCCAAATGCTTGCAAATGCTCCCCTGAAAGGTTTGGCAGTCAAAACAGAAGGCTTTTTATCACAGGACAAGAAATCAGCCCTCGACAAATAAACCGACCGAATCGGGGTCACAATTTCAGCAAAAATCTGACTTTTGGCAATTCACTCAAAAATGGTGCCAAACTCTTGCAAATACTCCCCTGAAAGGTTTGGCAGTCAAAACAGAAGGCTTTTTATCACAGGACAAGAAATCAGCCCTCAGCAAGTTACCCGGCGGAATTTTTTTTTTGAAAAAATCCCTAAGCCCCGGGGTCACAATTTCAGCAAAAATCTGACTTTTGGCAATTCACTCAAAAATGGTCCAAACGCTTGCAAATACTCCCCTGAAAGGTTTGGCAGTCAAAACAGAAAGCTTTTTATCACAGGACAAGAAATCAGCCCTCAGCAACTTACCCGGCGGAATTTTTTTTTTGAAAAAATCCATAAGCCCCGGGGTCACAATTTCAGCAAAAATCTGACTTTTGGCGATTCACTCAAAAATGGTGCCAAAAGCTTGCAAATGCTCCCCTGAAAGGTTTTGCAGTCGAAACAGAAGGCTTTTTATCACAGGACAAGAAATCAGCCCTCAGCAAATTACACCGGCTGAATCGGGGTCACAATTTCAGCAAATATCTGACTTTTGGAAATTCACTCAAAAATGGTGCCAAACTCTTGCAAATACTCCCCTGAAAGGTTTGGCAGTCGAAACAGAAGGCTTTTTATCACAGGACAAGAAATGTGCCCTCAGCAACTTACCCGGCGGAATTTTTTTTTTTTTGAAAAAACCTCTAAGCCCCGGGGTCAAAATTTCAGCAAAAATCTGACTTTTGGCAATTCACTCAAAAATGGTGCCAAAAGCTTGCAAATACTCCCCTGAAAGGTTTGGCAGTCAAAACAGAAGGCTTTTTATCACAGGAAAAGAAATCAGCCCTCCACAATTACACCGGCTGAATCGGGGTCACAATTTCAGCAAATATCTGACTTTTGGAAATTCACTCAAAAATGGTGCCAAATACTTGCAAATGCTCCCCTGAAAGGTTTGGCAGTCGAAACAGAAGGCTTTTTATCACAGGACAAGAAATCAGCCCTCAGCAACTTACCCGGCGGAATTTTTTTTTTGAAAAAATCCCTAAGCCCCGGGGTCACAATTTCAGCAAAAATCTGACTTTTGGCAATTCACTCAAAAATGGTGCCAAATGCTTGCAAATGCTCCCCTGAAAGGTTTGGCAGTCAAAACAGAAGGCTTTTTATCACAGGACAAGAAATCAGCCCTCGACAAATAAACCGACCGAATCGGGGTCACAATTTCAGCAAAAATCTGACTTTTGGCAATTCACTCAAAAATGGTGCCAAACTCTTGCAAATACTCCCCTGAAAGGTTTGGCAGTCAAAACAGAAGGCTTTTTATCACAGGACAAGAAATCAGCCCTCAGCAAGTTACCCGGCGGAATTTTTTTTTTGAAAAAATCCCTAAGCCCCGGGGTCACAATTGCAGCAAAAATCTGACTTTTGGAAATTCGCTCAAAAATGGTGCCAAATGCTTGCAAATGCTCCCCTGAAAGGTTTGGCAGTCAAAACAGAAGGCTTTTTATCACAGGACAAGAAATCAGCCCTCGACAAATAAACCGACCGAATCGGGGTCACAATTTCAGCAAAAATCTGACTTTTGGCAATTCACTCAAAAATGGTGCCAAACTCTTGCAAATACTCCCCTGAAAGGTTTGGCAGTCAAAACAGAAGGCTTTTTATCACAGGACAAGAAATCAGCCCTCAGCAACTTACCCGGCGGAATTTTTTTTCTGAAAAAATCCCTAAGCCCCGGGGTCACAATTTCAGCAAAAATCTGACTTTTGGCAATTCACTCAAAAATGGTGCCAAATGCTTGCAAATGCTCCCCTGAAAGGTTTGGCAGTCAAAACAGAAGGCTTTTTATCACAGGACAAGAAATCAGCCCTCAGCAACTTACCCGGCGGAATTTTTTTTTTTTCAAAAAATCCCTAAGCCCCGGGGTCACAATTTCAGCAAAAATCTGACTTTTGGAAATTCGCTCAAAAATGGTGCCAAATGCTTGCAAATGCTCCCCTGAAAGGTTTGGCAGTCAAAACAGAAGGCTTTTTATCACAGGACAAGAAATCAGCCCTCAGCAAATTACACCGGCTGAATCGGGGTCACAATTTCAGCAAATATCTGACTTTTGGAAATTCACTCAAAAATGGTGCCAAATGCTTGCAAATGCTCCCCTGAAAGGTTTGGCAGTGGAAACAGAAGGCTTTTTATCACAGGACAAGAAATCAGCCCTCAGCAAATTACCCGGCGGAATTTTTTTTCTGAAAAAATCCCTAAGCCCCGGGGTCACAATTTCAGCAAAAATCTGACTTTTGGCAATTCACTCAAAAATGGTGCCAAATGCTTGCAAATGCTCCCCTGAAAGGTTTGGCAGTCAAAACAGAAGGCTTTTTATCACAGGACAAGAAATCAGCCCTCAGCAACTTACCCGGCGGAATTTTTTTTTTTTCAAAAAATCCCTAAGCCCCGGGGTCACAATTTCAGCAAAAATCTGACTTTTGGAAATTCGCTCAAAAATGGTGCCAAATGCTTGCAAATGCTCCCCTGAAAGGTTTGGCAGTCAAAACAGAAGGCTTTTTATCACAGGACAAGAAATCAGCCCTCAGCAAATTACCCGGCGGAATTTTTTTTTTGAAAAAATCCCTAAGCCCCGGGGTCACAATTTCAGCAAAAATCTGACTTTTGGCAATTCACTCAAAAATGGTGCCAAATGCTTGCAAATGCTCCCCTGAAAGGTTTGGCAGTCAAAACAGAAGGCTTTTTATCACAGGACAAGAAATCAGCCCTCAGCAACTTACCCGGCGGAATTTTTTTTTTTTCAAAAAATCCCTAAGCCCCGGGGTCACAATTTCAGCAAAAATCTGACTTTTGGAAATTCGCTCAAAAATGGTGCCAAATGCTTGCAAATGCTCCCCTGAAAGGTTTGGCAGTCAAAACAGAAGGCTTTTTATCACAGGACAAGAAATCAGCCCTCGACAAATAAACCGACCGAATCGGGGTCACAATTTCAGCAAAAATCTGACTTTTGGCAATTCACTCAAAAATGGTGCCAAACTCTTGCAAATACTCCCCTGAAAGGTTTGGCAGTCAAAACAGAAGGCTTTTTATCACAGGACAAGAAATCAGCCCTCAGCAAGTTACCCGGCGGAATTTTTTTTTTGAAAAAATCCCTAAGCCCCGGGGTCACAATTGCAGCAAAAATCTGACTTTTGGAAATTCGCTCAAAAATGGTGCCAAATGCTTGCAAATGCTCCCCTGAAAGGTTTGGCAGTCAAAACAGAAGGCTTTTTATCACAGGACAAGAAATCAGCCCTCGACAAATAAACCGACCGAATCGGGGTCACAATTTCAGCAAAAATCTGACTTTTGGCAATTCACTCAAAAATGGTGCCAAACTCTTGCAAATACTCCCCTGAAAGGTTTGGCAGTCAAAACAGAAGGCTTTTTATCACAGGACAAGAAATCAGCCCTCAGCAACTTACCCGGCGGAATTTTTTTTCTGAAAAAATCCCTAAGCCCCGGGGTCACAATTTCAGCAAAAATCTGACTTTTGGCAATTCACTCAAAAATGGTGCCAAATGCTTGCAAATGCTCCCCTGAAAGGTTTGGCAGTCAAAACAGAAGGCTTTTTATCACAGGACAAGAAATCAGCCCTCAGCAACTTACCCGGCGGAATTTTTTTTTTTTCAAAAAATCCCTAAGCCCCGGGGTCACAATTTCAGCAAAAATCTGACTTTTGGAAATTCGCTCAAAAATGGTGCCAAATGCTTGCAAATGCTCCCCTGAAAGGTTTGGCAGTCAAAACAGAAGGCTTTTTATCACAGGACAAGAAATCAGCCCTCGACAAATAAACCGACCGAATCGGGGTCACAATTTCAGCAAAAATCTGACTTTTGGCAATTCACTCAAAAATGGTGCCAAACTCTTGCAAATACTCCCCTGAAAGGTTTGGCAGTCAAAACAGAAGGCTTTTTATCACAGGACAAGAAATCAGCCCTCAGCAAGTTACCCGGCGGAATTTTTTTTTTGAAAAAATCCCTAAGCCCCGGGGTCACAATTTCAGCAAAAATCTGACTTTTGGCAATTCACTCATAAATGGTGCCAAACGCTTGCAAATACTCCCCTGAAAGGTTTGGCAGTCAAAACAGAAGGCTTTTTATCACAGGACAAGAAATCAGCTCTCAGCAACTTACCCGGCGGAATTTTTTTTTTGAAAAAATCCCTAAGCCCCGGGGTCACAATTTCAGCAAAAATCTGACTTTTGGCAATTCACTCAAAAATGGTGCCAAAAGCTTGCAAATGCTCCCCTGAAAGGTTTTGCAGTCGAAACAGAAGGCTTTTTATCACAGGACAAGAAATCAGCCCTCAGCAACTTACCCGTCGGAATTTTTTTTTTGAAAAAATCCCTAAGCCCCGGGGTCACAATTTCAGCAAAAATCTGACTTTTGGAAATTCACTCAAAAATGGTGCCAAATGCTTGCAAATGCTCCCCTGAAAGGTTTGGCAGTCAAAACAGAAGTCTTTTTATCACAGGACAAGAAATCAGCCCTCAGCAACTTACCCGGGGGAATTTTTTTTTTGAAAAAATCCCTAAGCCCCGGGGTCACAATTGCAGCAAAAATCTGACTTTTGGAAATTCACTCAAAAATGGTGCCAAATGCTTGCAAATGCTCCCCTGAAAGGTTTGGCAGTCAAAACAGAAGTCTTTTTATCACAGGACAAGAAATCAGCCCTCAGCAACTTACCCAGCGGAATTATTTTTTTTTGAAAAAACCTCTAAGCCCCGTGGTCAAAATTTCAGCAAAAATCTGACTTTTGGAAATTCACTGAAAAATGGTGCCAAACGCTTGCAAATACTCCCCTGAAAGGTTTGGCAGTCAAAACAGAAAGCTTTTTATCACAGGACAAGAAATCAGCCCTCAGCAACTTACCCGGCGGAATTTTTTTTTTGAAAAAATCCCTAAGCCCCGGGGTCACAATTTCAGCAAAAATCTGACTTTTGGCAATTCACTCAAAAATGGTGCCAAATGCTTGCAAATGCTCCCCTGAAAGGTTTGGCAGTCAAAACAGAAGGCTTTTTATCACAGGACAAGAAATCAGCCCTCAGCAACTTACCCGGCGGAATTTTTTTTTTTTCAAAAAATCCCTAAGCCCCGGGGTCACAATTTCAGCAAAAATCTGACTTTTGGAAATTCGCTCAAAAATGGTGCCAAATGCTTGCAAATGCTCCCCTGAAAGGTTTGGCAGTCAAAACAGAAGGCTTTTTATCACAGGACAAGAAATCAGCCCTCGACAAATAAACCGACCGAATCGGGGTCACAATTTCAGCAAAAATCTGACTTTTGGCAATTCACTCAAAAATGGTGCCAAACTCTTGCAAATACTCCCCTGAAAGGTTTGGCAGTCAAAACAGAAGGCTTTTTATCACAGGACAAGAAATCAGCCCTCAGCAAGTTACCCGGCGGAATTTTTTTTTTGAAAAAATCCCTAAGCCCCGGGGTCACAATTTCAGCAAAAATCTGACTTTTGGCAATTCACTCATAAATGGTGCCAAACGCTTGCAAATACTCCCCTGAAAGGTTTGGCAGTCAAAACAGAAGGCTTTTTATCACAGGACAAGAAATCAGCTCTCAGCAACTTACCCGGCGGAATTTTTTTTTTGAAAAAATCCCTAAGCCCCGGGGTCACAATTTCAGCAAAAATCTGACTTTTGGCAATTCACTCAAAAATGGTGCCAAAAGCTTGCAAATGCTCCCCTGAAAGGTTTTGCAGTCGAAACAGAAGGCTTTTTATCACAGGACAAGAAATCAGCCCTCAGCAACTTACCCGTCGGAATTTTTTTTTTGAAAAAATCCCTAAGCCCCGGGGTCACAATTTCAGCAAAAATCTGACTTTTGGAAATTCACTCAAAAATGGTGCCAAATGCTTGCAAATGCTCCCCTGAAAGGTTTGGCAGTCAAAACAGAAGTCTTTTTATCACAGGACAAGAAATCAGCCCTCAGCAACTTACCCGGGGGAATTTTTTTTTTGAAAAAATCCCTAAGCCCCGGGGTCACAATTGCAGCAAAAATCTGACTTTTGGAAATTCACTGAAAAATGGTGCCAAACGCTTGCAAATACTCCCCTGAAAGGTTTGGCAGTCAAAACAGAAAGCTTTTTATCACAGGACAAGAAATCAGCCCTCAGCAACTTACCCGGCGGAATTTTTTTTTTGAAAAAATCCCTAAGCCCCGGGGTCACAATTTCAGCAAAAATCTGACTTTTGGAAATTCGCTCAAAAATGGTGCCAAAAGCTTGCAAATGCTCCCCTGAAAGGTTTGGCAGTCGAAACAGAAGGCTTTTTCTCACAGGACAAGAAATCAGCCCTCCAGAATTACACCGGCTGAATCGGGGTCACAATTTCAGCAAATATCTGACTTTTGGAAATTCACTCAAAAATGGTGCCAAATGCTTGCAAATGCTCCCCTGAAAGGTTTGGCAATCGAAACAGAAGTCTTTTTATCACAGGACAAGAAATCAGCCCTCGACAAATAAACCGACCGAATCGGGGTCACAATTTCAGCAAAAATCTCACTTTTGGCAATTCACTCAAAAATGGTGCCAAACTCTTGCAAATACTCCCCTGAAAGGTTTGGCAGTCAAAACAGAAGGCTTTTTATCACAGGACAAGAAATCAGCCCTCAGCAAGTTACCCGGCGGAATTTTTTTTTTGAAAAAATCCCTAAGCCCCGGGGTCACTATTTCAGCAAAAATCTGACTTTTGGCAATTCGCTCAAAAATGGTGCCAAATGCTTGCAAATGCTCCCCTGAAAGGTTTGGCAGTCAAAACAGAAGGCTTTTTATCACAGGACAAGAAATCAGCCCTCAGCAACTTACCCGGCGGAATTTTTTTTTTGAAAAAATCCCTAAGCCCCGGGGTCACAATTTCAGCAAAAATCTGACTTTTGGCAATTCACTCAGAAATGATGCCCAAAGCTTGCAAATGGTCCCCTGAAAGGTTTGGCAGTCGAAACAGAAGGCTTTTTCTCACAGGACAAGAAATCAGCCCTCCACAATTACACCGGCTGAATCGGGGTCACAATTTCAGCAAAAATCTGACTTTTGGCAATTCACTCATAAATGGTGCCAAACGCTTGCAAATACTCCCCTGAAAGGTTTGGCAGTCAAAACAGAAGGCTTTTTATCACAGGACAAGAAATCAGCTCTCAGCAACTTACCCGGCGGAATTTTTTTTTTTTAAAAAATCCCTAAGCCCCGGGGTCACAATTTCAGCAAAAATCTGACTTTTGGCAATTCACTCAAAAATGGTGCCAAAAGCTTGCAAATGCTCCCCTGAAAGGTTTTGCAGTCGAAACAGAAGGCTTTTTATCACAGGACAAGAAATCAGCCCTCAGCAACTTACCCGTCGGAATTTTTTTTTTGAAAAAATCCCTAAGCCCCGGGGTCACAATTTCAGCAAAAATCTGACTTTTGGCAATTCACTCAAAAATGGTGCCAAAAGCTTGCAAATGCTCCCCTGAAAGGTTTTGCAGTCGAAACAGAAGGCTTTTTATCACAGGACAAGAAATCAGCCCTCAGCAACTTACACAGCGGAATTTTTTTTTTGAAAAAATCCCTAAGCCCCGGGGTCACAATTTCAGCAAAAATCTGACTTTTGGAAATTCACTCAAAAATGGTGCCAAAAGCTTGCAAATGCTCCCCTGAAAGGTTTGGCAGTCAAAACAGAAGGCTTTTTATCACAGGACAAGAAATCAGCCCTCAGCAACTTACCCGTCAGAATTTATTTTTCTGAAAAAATCCCTAAGCCCCGGGGTCACAATTTCAGCAAAAATCTGACTTTTGGCAATTCACTCTAAAATGGTGCCAAAAGCTTGCAAATGCTCCCCTGAAAGGTTTGGCAGTCGAAACAGAAGGCTTTTTCTCACAGGACAAGAAATCAGCCCTCCAGAATTACACCGGCTGAATCGGGGTCAAAATTTCAGCAAATATCTGACTTTTGGAAATTCACTCAAAAATGGTGCCAAATGCTTGCAAATGCTCCCCTGAAAGGTTTGGCAGTCGAAACAGAAGGCTTTTTCTCACAGGACAAGAAATCAGCCCTCCACAATCACCGAATTGGGGTCACAATTTCAGCAAAAATCTGACTTTTGGCAATTCACTCAAAAATGGTGCCAAAAGCTTGCAAATGCTCCCCTGAAAGGTTTTGCAGTCGAAACAGAAGGCTTTTTATCACAGGACAAGAAATCAGCCCTCAGCAACTTACCCGTCAGAATTTTTTTTTTGAAAAAATCCCTAAGCCCCGGGGTCACAATTTCAGCAAAAATCTGACTTTTGGCAATTCACTCAAAAATGGTGCCAAACGCTTGCAAATACTCCCCTGAAAGGTTTGGCAGTCAAAACAGAAGGCTTTTTCTCACAGGACAAGAAATCAGCCCTCCACAATTACACCGGCTGAATCGGGGTCACAATTTCAGCAAAAATATGACTTTTGGCAATTCACTCAAAAATGGTGCCAAACTCTTGCAAATACTCCCCTGAAAGGTTTGGCAGTCGAAACAGAAGGATTTTTATCACAGGACAAGAAATCAGACCTCAGCAACTTACCCGGCGGAATTTTTTTTTTTTTGAAAAAACCTCTAAGCCCCGGGGTCAAAATTTCAGCAAAAATCTGACTTTTGGCAATTCACTCAAAAATGGTGCCAAAAGCTTGCAAATGCTCCCCTGAAAGGTTTGGCAGTCGAAACAGAAGGCTTTTTCTCACAGGACAAGAAATCAGCCCTCCAGAATTACACCCGCTGAATCGGGGTCAAAATTTCAGCAAATATCTGACTTTTGGAAATTCACTCAAAAATGGTGCCAAATGCTTGCAAATGCTCCCCTGAAAGGTTTGGCAGTCGAAACAGAAGTCTTTTTATCACAGGACAAGAAATCAGCCCTCAGCAACTTACCGGGCGGAATTTTTATTTTTTAAAAAAAACCTCTAAGCCCCGTGGTCAAAATTTCAGCAAAAATCTGACTTTTCGGAATTCAATCAAAAATGGTGCCAAACACTTGCAAATACTCCCCTGAAAGGTTTGGCAGTCAAAACAGAAGGCTTTTTATCACAGGACAAGAAATCAGCCCTCAGCAACTTACCCGGCAGAATTTTTTTTTTTTGAAAAAATCCCTAAGCCCCGGGGTCACAATTTCAGCAAATATCTGACTTTTGGCAATTCACTCAAAAATGGTGCCAAACTCTTGCAAATACTCCCCTGAAAGGTTTTGCAGTCGAAACAGAAGGCTTTTTCTCACAGGACAAGAAATCAGCCCTCCACAATCACCGAATTGGGGTCACAATTTCAGCAAATATCTGACTTTTGGCAATTCACTCAAAAATGGTGCCAAAAGCTTGCAAATGCTCCCGTGAAAGGTTTTGCAGTCGAAACAGAAGGCTTTTTATCACAGGACAAGAAATCAGCCCTCAGCAACTTACCCGGCGGAATTGTTATTTTTTGAAAAAACCTCTAAGCCCCGTGGTCAAAATTTCAGCAAAAATCTGACTTTTGGCAATTCACTCAAAAATGGTGCCAAACACTTGCAAATACTCCCCTGAAAGGTTTGGCAGTCAAAACAGAAGGCTTTTTATCACAGGACAAGAAATCAGCCCTCAGCAACTTACCCGGCGGAATTTTTTTTTTGAAAAAATCCCTAAGCCCCGGGGTCACAATTTCAGCAAAAATCTGACTTTTGGAAATTCACTCAAAAATGGTGCCAAATGCTTGCAAATGCTCCCCTGAAAGGTTTGGCAGTCAAAACAGAAGTCTTTTTATCACAGGACAAGAAATCAGCCCTCAGCAACTTACCCGGGGGAATTTTTTTTTTGAAAAAATCCCTAAGCCCCGGGGTCACAATTTCAGCAAAAATCTGACTTTTGGCAATTCGCTCAAAAATGGTGCCAAATGCTTGCAAATGCTCCCCTGGAAGGTGTGGCAGTCAAAACAGAAGGCTTTTTATCACAGGACAAGAAATCAGCCCTCAGCAACTTACCCGTCGGAATTTTTTTTTTTTGAAAAAACCTCTAAGCCCCGTGGTCAAAATTTCAGCAAAAATCTGACTTTTGGCAATTCACTCAAAAATGGTGCCAAAAGCTTGCAAATGCTCCCCTGAAAGGTTTGGCAGTCAAAACAGAAGGCTTTTTATCACAGGACAAGAAATCAGCCCTCCACAATTACACCGGCTGAATCGGGGTCACAATTTCAGCAAATATCTGACTTTTGGAAATTCACTCAAAAATGGTGCCAAATGCTTGGAAATGCTCCCCTGAAAGTTTTGGCAGTCGAAACAGAAGGCTTTTTATCACAGGACAAGAAATCAGCCCTCAGCAAATTACCCGGCGGAATTTTTTTTTTTGAAAAAATCCCTAAGCCCCGGAGTCACAATTTCAGCAAAAATCTGACTTTTGGAAATTCACTCAAAAATGGTGCCAAATGCTTGCAAATGCTCCCCTGAAAGGTTTGGCAGTCAAAACAGAAGTCTTTTTATCACAGGACAAGAAATCAGCCCTCAGCAACTTACCCGGGGGAATTTTTTTTTTGAAAAAATCCCTAAGCCCCGGGGTCACAATTTCAGCAAAAATCTGACTTTTGGCGATTCGCTCAAAAATGGTGCCAAATGCTTGCAAATGCTCCCCTGAAAGGTTTGGCAGTCAAAACAGAAGGCTTTTTCTCACAGGACAAGAAATCAGCCCTCCACAATTACACCGGCTGAATCGGGGTCACAATTTCAGCAAAAATCTGACTTTTGGCAATTCACTCATAAATGGTGCCAAAAGCTTGCAAATGCTCCCCTGAAAGGTTTTGCAGTCGAAACAGAAGGCTTTTTATCACAGGACAAGAAATCAGCCCTCAGCAACTTACACAGCGGAATTTTTTTTTTGAAAAAATCCCTAAGCCCCGGGGTCACAATTTCAGCAAAAATCTGACTTTTGGAAATTCACTCAAAAATGGTGCCAAAAGCTTGCAAATGCTCCCCTGAAAGGTGTGGCAGTCAAAACAGAAGGCTTTTTATCACAGGACAAGAAATCAGCCCTCAGCAACTTACCCGTCGGAATTTATTTTTCTGAAAAAATCCCTAAGCCCCGGGGTCACAATTTCAGCAAAAATCTGACTTTTGGCAATTCACTCAAAAATGGTGCCAAAAGCTTGCAAATGCTCCCCTGAAAGGTTTGGCAGTCGAAACAGAAGGCTTTTTCTCACAGGACAAGAAATCAGCCCTCCAGAATTACACCGGCTGAATCGGGGTCAAAATTTCAGCAAATATCTGACTTTTGGAAATTCACTCAAAAATGGTGCCAAATGCTTGCAAATGCTCCCCTGAAAGGTTTGGCAGTCGAAACAGAAGTCTTTTTATCACAGGACAAGAAATCAGCCCTCAGCAACTTACCCGGCGGAATTTTTATTTTTTGAAAAAACCTCTAAGCCCCGTGGTCAAAATTTCAGCAAAAATCTGACTTTTCGGAATTCAATCAAAAATGGTGCCAAACACTTGCAAATACTCCCCTGAAAGGTTTGGCAGTCAAAACAGAAGGCTTTTTATCACAGGACAAGAAATCAGCCCTCAGCAACTTACCCGGCGGAATTTTTTTTTTTGAAAAAATCCCTAAGCCCCGGGGTCACAATTTCAGCAAAAATCTGACTTTTGGCAATTCACTCAAAAATGATGCCCAAAGCTTGCAAATAGTCCCCTGAAAGGTGTGGCAGTCGAAACAGAAGGCTTTTTCTCACAGGACAAGAAATGAGCCCTCCACAATCACCGAATTGGGGTCACAATTTCAGCAAAAATCTGACTTTTGGCAATTCACTCAAAAATGGTGCCAAACTCTTGCAAATACTCCCCTGAAAGGTTTTGCAGTCGAAACAGAAGGCTTTTTCTCACAGGACAAGAAATCAGCCCTCCACAATCACCGAATTGGGGTCACAATTTCAGCAAAAATCTGACTTTTGGCAATTCACTCAAAAATGGTGCCAAACGCTTGCAAATACTCCCCTGAAAGGTTTGGCAGTCAAAACAGAAGGCTTTTTCTCACAGGACAAGAAATCAGCCCTCCACAATTACACCGGCTGAATCGGGGTCACAATTTCAGCAAAAATCTGACTTTTGGCAATTCACTCAAAAATGGTGCCAAACTCTTGCAAATACTCCCCTGAAAGGTTTGGCAGTCGAAACAGAAGGATTTTTATCACAGGACAAGAAATCAGCCCTCAGCAACTTACCCGGCGGAATTGTTATTTTTTGAAAAAACCTCTAAGCCCCGTGGTCAAAATTTCAGCAAAAATCTGACTTTTGGCAATTCACTCAAAAATGGTGCCAAACACTTGCAAATACTCCCCTGAAAGGTTTGGCAGTCAAAACAGAAGGCTTTTTATCACAGGACAAGAAATCAGCCCTCAGCAACTTACCCGGCGGAATTTTTTTTTTGAAAAAATCCCTAAGCCCCGGGGTCACAATTTCAGCAAAAATCTGACTTTTGGCAATTCACTCAAAAATGGTGCCAAAAGCTTGCAAATGCTCCCCTGAAAGGTTTTGCAGTCGAAACAGAAGGCTTTTTATCACAGGACAAGAAATCAGCCCTCAGCAACTTACCCGGCGGAATTTTTTTTTTTTTGAAAAAACCTCTAAGCCCCGGGGTCAAAATTTCAGCAAAAATCTGACTTTTGGCAATTCACTCAAAAATGGTGCCAAACACTTGCAAATACTCCCCTGAAAGGTTTTGCAGTCGAAACAGAAGGCTTTTTATCACAGGACAAGAAATCAGCCCTCAGCAACTTACCCGGCGGAATTGTTATTTTTTGAAAAAACCTCTAAGCCCCGTGGTCAAAATTTCAGCAAAAATCTGACTTTTGGCAATTCACTCAAAAATGGTGCCAAACACTTGCAAATACTCCCCTGAAAGGTTTGGCAGTCAAAACAGAAGGCTTTTTATCACAGGACAAGAAATCAGCCCTCAGCAACTTACCCGGCGGAATTTTTTTTTTGAAAAAATCCCTAAGCCCCGGGGTCACAATTTCAGCAAAAATCTGACTTTTGGCAATTCACTCAAAAATGGTGTCAAAAGCTTGCAAATGCTCCCCTGGAAGGTGTGGCAGTCAAAACAGAAGGCTTTTTATCACAGGACAAGAAATCAGCCCTCAGCAAATTACCCGGCCGAATCGGGGTCACAATTTCAGCAAATATCTGACATTTGGAAATTCACTCAAAAATGGTGCCAAATGCTTGCAAATGCTCCCCTGAAAGGTGTGGCAGTCAAAACAGAAGGCTTTTTCTTACAGGACAAGAAATCAGCCCTCCACAATTACACCGGCTGAATCGGGGTCACAATTTCAGCAAATATCTGACATTTGGAAATTCACTCAAAAATGGTGCCAAATGCTTGCAAATGCTCCCCTGAAAGATTTGGCAGTCAAAACAGAAGGCTTTTTATCACAGGACAAGAAATCAGCCCTCAGCAACTTACCCGGCGGAATTTTTTTTTTGAAAAAATCCCTAAGCCCCGGGGTCACAATTTCAGCAAAAATCTGACTTTTGGAAATTCACTCAAAAATGGTGCCAAATGCTTGCAAATTCTCCCCTGAAAGGTTTGGAAGTCAAAACAGAAGGCTTTTTATCACAGGACAAGAAATCAGCCCTCAGCAACTTACCCATCGGAATTTTTTTTTTTGAAAAACCCCCTAAGCCCCGGGGTCACAATTTCAGCAAATATCTGACTTTTGGCAATTCACTCAAAAATGATGCCAAAAGCTTGCAAATGCTCCCCTGAAAGGTTTGGCAGTCAAAACAGAAGGCTATTTATCACAGGACAAGAAATCAGCCCTCAGCAACTTACCCGGCGAAATTTTGGCAATTCACTCAAAAATGGTGCCAAAAGCTTGCAAATGCTCCCCTGAAAGGTTTGGCAGTCGAAACAGAAGGCTTTTTCTCACAGGACAAGAAATCAGCCCTCCACAATTACACCGGCTGAATCGGCGTCACAATTTCAGCAAATATCTGACTTTTGGAAATTCACTCAAAAATGGTGCCAAATGCTTGCAAATGCTCCCCTGAAAGGTTTGGCAGTCAAAAAAGAAGTCTTTTTATCACAGGACAAGAAATCAGCCCTCAGCAACTTACCCGGCGGAATTTTTTTTTAAAAAAAAAACCTCTCAGCCCCGTGGTCAAAATTTCAGCAAAAATCTGACTTTTGGCAATTCACTCAAAAATGGTGCCAAACACTTGCAAATACTCCCCTGAAAGGTTTGGCAGTCAAAACAGAAGGTTTTTTTATCACAGGACAAGAAATCAGCCCTCAGCAACTTACCCGGGGGAATTTTTTTTTTGAAAAAATCCCTAAGCCCCGGGGTCACAATTTCAGCAAAAATCTGACTTTTGGCAATTCACTCAAAAATGGTGCCAAAAGCTTGCAAATGCTCCCCTGAAAGGTTTTGCAGTCGAAACAGAAGGCTTTTTATCACAGGACAAGAAATCAGCCCTCAGCAACTTACCCGGCGGATTTTTTTTTTTGAAAAAATCCCTAAGCCCCGGGGTCACAATTTCAGCAAAAATCTGACTTTTGGCAATAAACTCAGAAATGATGCCCAAAGCTTGCAAATGCTCCCCTGAAAGGTTTGGCAGTCGAAACAGAAGGCTTTATCTCACAGGACAAGAAATCAGCCCTCCACAATCACACCGGCCGAATCGGGGTCACAATTTCAGCAAAAATCTGACTTTTGGCAATTCACTCAAAAATGGTGCCAAACTCTTGCAAATACTCCCCTGAAAGGTTTGGCAGTCAAAACAGAAGGCTTTTTATCACAGGACAAGAAATCAGCCCTCAGCAACTTACCTGGCGGAATTTTTTTTTTGAAAAAATCCCTAAGCCCCGGGGTCACAATTTCAGCAAAAATCTGACTTTTGGCAATTCACTCAAAAATGGTGCCAAACGCTTGCAAATACTCCCCTGAAAGGTTTGGCAGTCAATACAGAAGGCTTTTTATCACAGGACAAGAAATCAGCCCTCAGCAACTTACCCGGCGGAATTTTTTTTAAAAAAAAAAACCTCTAAGCCCCGTGGTCAAAATTTCAGCAAAAATCTGACTTTTGGCAATTCACTCAAAAATGGTGCCAAACACTTGCAAATACTCCCCTGAAAGGTTTGGCAGTCAAAACAGAAGGTTTTTTTATCACAGGACAAGAAATCAGCCCTCAGCAACTTACCCGGGGGAATTTTTTTTTTGAAAAAATCCCTAAGCCCCGGGGTCACAATTTCAGCAAAAATCTGACTTTTGGCAATTCACTCAAAAATGGTGCCAAAAGCTTGCAAATGCTCCCCTGAAAGGTTTTGCAGTCGAAACAGAAGACTTTTTATCACAGGACAAGAAATCAGCCCTCAGCAACTTACCCGGCGGATTTTTTTTTTTGAAAAAATCCCTAAGCCCCGGGGTCACAATTTCAGCAAAAATCTGACTTTTGGCAATAAACTCAGAAATGATGCCCAAAGCTTGCAAATGCTCCCCTGAAAGGTTTGGCAGTCGAAACAGAAGGCTTTATCTCACAGGACAAGAAATCAGCCCTCCACAATCACACCGGCCGAATCGGGGTCACAATTTCAGCAAAAATCTGACTTTTGGCAATTCACTCAAAAATGGTGCCAAACTCTTGCAAATACTCCCCTGAAAGGTTTGGCAGTCAAAACAGAAGGCTTTTTATCACAGGACAAGAAATCAGCCCTCAGCAACTTACCTGGCGGAATTTTTTTTTTTGAAAAAATCCCTAAGCCCCGGGGTCACAATTTCAGCAAAAATCTGACTTTTGGCAATTCACTCAAAAATGGTGCCAAACGCTTGCAAATACTCCCCTGAAAGGTTTGGCAGTCAAAACAGAAGGCTTTTTATCACAGGACAAGAAATCAGCCCTCAGCAAATTACCCGGCGGAATTTTTTTTAAAAAAAAATCCCTAAGCCCCGGGGTCACAATTTCAGCAAAAATCTGACTTTTGGCAATTCACTCAAAAATGGTGCCAAAAGCTTGCAAATGCTCCCCTGAAAGGTTTTGCAGTCGAAACAGAAGGCTTTTTATCACAGGACAAGAAATCAGCCCTCAGCAACTTACCCGGCGGAATTTTTTTTTTGAAAAAAATCCCTAAGCCCCGGGGTCACAATTTCAGCAAAAATCTGACTTTTGGCAATTCATTCAAAAATGGTGCCAAAAGCTTGCAAATGCTTCCCTGAAAGGTTTGGCAGTCAAAACAGAAGGCTTTTTATCACAGGACAAGAAATCAGCCCTCAGCAACTTACCCGTCGGAATTTTTTTTTTAAAAAAAACCCCTAAGCCCCGGGGTCACAATTTCCGCAAAAATCTGACTTTTGGCAATTCACTCAGAAATGATGCCTAAAGCTTGCAAATGCTCCCCTGAAAGGTTTTGCAGTCGAAACAGAAGGCTTTTTATCACAGGACAAGAAATCAGCCCTCAGCAACTTACCCGGGGGAATTTTTTTTTTAAAAAAATCCCTAAGCCCCGGGGTCACAATTTCAGCAAAAATCTGACTTTTGGCAATTCACTCAAAAATGGTGCCAATAGCTTGCAAATGCTCCCCTAAAAGGTTTTGCAGTCGAAACAGAAGGCTTTTTATCACAGGACAAGAAATCAGCCCTCAGCAACTTACCCGGCGGATTTTTTTTTTTGAAAAAACCCCTAAGCCCCGGTGTCACAATTTCAGCAAAAATCTGACTTTTGGCAATTCACTCAAAAATGGTGCCAAAAGCTTGTAAATGCTCCCCTGAAAGGTTTGGCAGTCGAAACAGAAGGCTTTTTCTCACAGGACAAGAAATCAGCCCTCGACAAATAAACCGGCCGAATCAGGGTCACAATTTCAGCAAATATCTGACTTTTGGAAATTCACTCAAAAATGGTGCCAAATGCTTGCAAATACTCCCCTGAAAGGTTTGGCAGTCGAAACAGAAGGCTTTTTATCACAGGACAAGTAATCAGCCCTCAGCAACCTACCCGGCGGATTTTTTTTTTTTTTTTTGAAAAAATCCCTAAGCCCCGGGGTCACAATTTCAGCAAAAATCTGACTTTTGGCAATTCACTCAAAAATGCTGCCAAACTCTTGCAAATACGCCCCTGAAAGGTTTGGCTGTCGAAAAAGAAGGCTTTTTATCATAGGACAAGAAATCAGCCCTCAACAAATAAACCGGCCGAATCGGGGTCACAATTTCAGCAAATATCTGACTTTTGGAAATTCACTCAAAAATGGTGCCAAAAGCTTGCAAATGCTCCCCTGAAAGGTTTGGCAGTCGAAACAGAAGGCTTTTTCTCACAGGACAAGAAATCAGCCCTCGACAAATAAACCGGCCGAATCAGGGTCACAATTTCAGCAAATATCTGACTTTTGGAAATTCACTCAAAAATGGTGCCAAATGCTTGCAAATGCTCCCCTGAAAGGTTTGGCAGTCAAAACAGAAGGCTTTTTATCACAGGACAAGAAATCAGCCCTCAGCAACTTAACCGGCGGAATTTTTTTTTTGAAAAAATCCCTCAGCCCCGGGGTCACAATTTCAGCAAAAATCTGACTTTTGGAAATTCACTCAAAAATGGTGCCAAATGCTTGCAAATTCTCCCCTGAAAGGTTTGGAAGTCAAAACAGAAGGCTTTTTATCACAGGACAAGAAATCAGCCCTCAGCAACTTACCCGTCGGAATTTTTTTTTTTGAAAAAACCCCTAAGCCCCGGGGTCACAATTTCAGCAAAAATCTGACTTTTGGCAATTCACTCAGAAATGATGCCCAAAGCTTGCAAATGCTCCCCTGAAAGGTTTGGCAGTCGAAACAGAAGGCTTTTTCTCACAGGACAAGAAATCAGCCCTCCACAATCACACCGGCCGAATCGGGATCACAATTTCAGCAAGAATCTGACTTTTGGCAATTCACTCAAAAATGGTGCCAAACTCTTGCAAATACTCCCCTGAAAGGTTTTGCAGTCGAAACAGAAGGCTTTTTATCACAGGACAAGAAATCAGCCCTCAGCAACTTACCCAGCGGAATTTTTTTTTTGAAAAAAATCCCTAAGCCCCGGGGTCACAATTTCAGCAAAAATCTGACTTTTGGCAATTCATTCAAAAATGGTGCCAAAAGCTTGCAAATGCTCCCCCGAAAGGTTTGGCAGTCAAAACAGAAGGCTTTTTATCACAGGACAAGAAATCAGCCCTCAGCAACTTACCCGGCGGAATTTTTTTTTAAAAAAAATCCCTAAGCCCCGGGGTCACAATTTCAGCAAAAATCTGACTTTTGGCAATTCACTCAAAAATGGTGCCAAAAGCTTGCAAATGCTCCCCTGAAAGGTTTGGCAGTCGAAACAGAAGGCTTTTTCTCACAGGACAAGAAATCAGCCCTCCACAATTACACCGGCTGAATCGGCGTCACAATTTCAGCAAATATCTGACTTTTGGAAATTCACTCAAAAATGGTGCCAAATGCTTGCAAATGCTCCCCTGAAAGGTTTGGCAGTCAAAAAAGAAGTCTTTTTATCACAGGACAAGAAATCAGCCCTCAGCAACTTACCCGGCGGAATTTTTTTTTTAAAAAAAAAAAACCTCTAAGCCCCGTGGTCAAAATTTAAGCAAAAATCTGACTTTTGGCAATTCACTCAAAAATGGTGCCAAACACTTGCAAATACTCCCCTGAAAGGTTTGGCAGTCAAAACAGAAGGTTTTTTTATCACAGGACAAGAAATCAGCCCTCAGCAACTTACCCGGGGGAATTTTTTTTTTGAAAAAATCCCTAAGCCCCGGGGTCACAATTTCAGCAAAAATCTGACTTTTGGCAATTCACTCAAAAATGGTGCCAAAAGCTTGCAAATGCTCCCCTGAAAGGTTTTGCAGTCGAAACAGAAGGCTTTTTATCACAGGACAAGAAATCAGCCCTCAGCAACTTACCCGGCGGATTTTTTTTTTTGAAAAAATCCCTAAGCCCCGGGGTCACAATTTCAGCAAAAATCTGACCTTTGGCAATAAACTCAGAAATGATGCCCAAAGCTTGCAAATGCTCCCCTGAAAGGTTTGGCAGTCGAAACAGAAGGCTTTTTATCACAGGACAAGAAATCAGCCCTCAGCAACTTACCTGGCGGAATTTTTTTTTTTGAAAAAATCCCTAAGCCCCGGGGTCACAATTTCAGCAAAAATCTGACTTTTGGCAATTCACTCAAAAATGGTGCCAAACGCTTGCAAATACTCCCCTGAAAGGTTTGGCAGTCAAAACTGAAGGCTTTTTATCACAGGACAAGAAATCAGCCCTCAGCAACTTACCCGGCGGAATTTTTTTTTTAAAAAAATCCCTAAGCCCCGGGGTCACAATTTCAGCAAAAATCTGACTTTTGGCAATTCACTCAAAAATGGTGCCAAAAGCTTGCAAATGCTCCCCTGAAAGGTTTTGCAGTCGAAACAGAAGGCTTTTTATCACACGACAAGAAATCAGCCCTCAGCAACTTACCCGGCGGAATTTTTTTTTTGAAAAAAATCCCTAAGCCCCGGGGTCACAATTTCAGCAAAAATCTGACTTTTGGCAATTCATTCAAAAATGGTGTCAAAAGCTTGCAAATGCTCCCCTGAAAGGTTTGGCAGTCAAAACAGAAGGCTTTTTATCACAGGACAAGAAATCAGCCCTCAGCAACTTACCCGTCGGAATTTTTTTTTAAAAAAAAAACCCCTAAGCCCCGGGGTCACAATTTCCGCAAAAATCTGACTTTTGGCAATTCACTCAGAAATGATGCCTAAAGCTTGCAAATGCTCCCCTGAAAGGTTTGGCAGTCGAAACAGAAGGCTTTTTCTCACAGGACAAGAAATCTGCCCTCAGCAACTTACCCGGCGGAATTTTTTTTTTGAAAAAATCCCTAAACCCCGGGGTCACAATTTCATCAAAAATCTGACTTTTGGCAATTCACTCAAAAATGGTGCCAAAAGCTTGCAAATGCTCACCTGAAAGGTGTGGCAGTCAAAACAGAAGGCTTTTTATCACAGGACAAGAAATCAGCCCTCAGCAACTTACCCGGCGGAATTTTTTTTTTGAAAAAATCCCTAAGCCCCAGGGTCACAATTTCAGCAAAAATCTGACTTTTGGCAATTCACTCAAAAATGGTGCCAAAAGCTTGCAAATGCTCCCCTGAAAGGTTTTGCAGTCGAAACAGAAGGCTTTTTATCACAGGACAAGAAATCTGCCCTCAGCAACTTACCCGGCGGAATTTTTTTTTAAAAAAAATCCCTAAGCCCCGGGGTCACAATTTCAGCAAAAATCTGACTTTTGGCAATTCACTCAAAAATAGTGGTAAAAGCTTGCAAATGCTCCCCTGAAAGGTGTGGCAGTCAAAACAGAAGGCTTTTTATCACAGGACAAGAAATCAGCCCTCAGCAACTTACCCGGCGGAATTTTTTTTTTGAAAAAATCCCTAAGCCCCGGGGTCACAATTTCAGCAAAAATCTGACTTTTGGCAATTCACTCAAAAATGGTGCCAAAAGCTTGCAAATGCTCCCCTGAAAGGTTTGGCAGTCGAAACAGAAGGCTTTTTCTCACAGGACAAGAAATCAGCCCTCCACAATTACACCGGCTGAATCGGCGTCACAATTTCAGCAAATATCTGACTTTTGGAAATTCACTCAAAAATGGTGCCAAATGCTTGCAAATGCTCCCCTGAAAGGTTTGGCAGTCAAAAAAGAAGTCTTTTTATCACAGGACAAGAAATCAGCCCTCAGCAACTTACCCATCGGAATTTTTTTTAAAAAAAAAAACCTCTAAGCCCCGGGGTCAAAATTTCAGCAAAAATCTGAATTTTGGCAATTCACTCAAAAATGGTGCCAAACACTTGCAAATACTCCCCTGAAATGTTTGGCAGTCAAAACAGAAGGCTTTTTATCACAGGACAGGAAATCAGCCCTCAGCAACTTACCCGGGGGAATTTTTTTTTTGAAAAAATCCCTAAGCCCCGGGGTCACAATTTCAGCAAAAATCTGACTTTTGGCAATTCACTCAAAAATGGTGCCAATAGCTTGCAAATGCTCCCCTGAAAGGTTTTGCAGTCGAAACAGAAGGCTTTTTATCACAGGACAAGAAATCAGCCCTCAGCAACTTACCCGGCGGAATTTTTTTTTTGAAAAAATCCCTAAGCCCCGGGGTCACAATTTCAGCAAAAATCTGACTTTTGGCAATTCACTCAAAAATGGTGCCAAACGCTTGCAAATGCTCCCCTGAAAGGTTTGGCAGTCAAAACAGAAGGCTTTTTATCACAGGACAAGAAATCAGCCCTCAGCAACTTACCCGGCCGAATTTTTTTTTTGTAAAAATCCCTAAGCCCCGGGGTCACAATTTCAGCAAAAATCTGACTTTTGGAGATTCACTCAAAAATGGTGCCAAATGCTTGCAAATGCTCCCCTGAAAGGTTTGGCAGTCAAAACAGAAGGCTTTTTATCACAGGACAAGAAATCAGCCCTCAGCAACTTACCCGGCGGATTTTTTTTTTTGAAAAAACCCCTAAGCCCCGGTGTCACAATTTCAGCAAAAATCTGACTTTTGGCAATTCACTCAAAAATGGTGCCAAAAGCTTGTAAATGCTCCCCTGAAAGGTTTGGCAGTCGAAACAGAAGGCTTTTTCTCACAGGACAGGAAATCAGCCCTCGACAAATAAACCGGCCGAATCAGGGTCACAATTTCAGCAAATATCTGACTTTTGGAAATTCACTCAAAAATGGTGCCAAATGCTTGCAAATACTCCCCTGAAAGGTTTGGCAGTCGAAACAGAAGGCTTTTTATCACAGGACAAGAAATCAGCCCTCAGCAACCTACCCGGCGGATTTTTTTTTTTTTTTTTTTGAAAAAATCCCTAAGCCCCGGGGTCACAATTTCAGCAAAAATCTGACTTTTGGCAATTCACTCAAAAATGCTGCCAAACTCTTGCAAATACGCCCCTGAAAGGTTTGGCTGTCGAAAAAGAAGGCTTTTTATCATAGGACAAGAAATCAGCCCTCAACAAATAAACCGGCCGATTCGGGGTCACAATTTCAGCAAATATCTGACTTTTGGAAATTCACTCAAAAATGGTGCCAAAAGCTTGCAAATGCTCCCCTGAAAGGTTTGGCAGTCAAAACAGAAGGCTTTTTATCACAGGACAAGAAATCAGCCCTCAGCAACTTACCCGGCGGAATTTTTTTTTTGAAAAAACCGCTAAGCCCCGGGGTCACAATTTCAGCAAAAATCTGACTTTTGGCAATTCACTCAAAAATGGTGCCAAAAGCTTGCAAATGCTCCCCTGAAAGGTTTTGCAGTCGAAACAGAAGGCTTTTTATCACAGGACAAGAAATCAGCCCTCAGCAACTTACCCGTCGGAATTTATTTTTTTGAAAAAATCCCTAAGCCCCGGGGTCACAATTTCAGCAAAAATCTGACTTTTGGCAATTCACTCAAAAATGGTGCCAAAAGCTTGCAAATGCTCCCCTGAAAGGTTTTGCAGTCGAAACAGAAGGCTTTTTATCACAGGACAAGAAATCAGCCCTCAGCAACTTACCCGGCGGAATTTTTTTTTTGAAAAAATCCCTAAGCCCCGGGGTCACACTTTCAGCAAAAATCTGACTTTTGGCAATTCACTCAAAAATGATGCCAAAAGCTTGCAAATGCTCCCCTGAAAGGTTTGGCAGTCGAAACAGAAGGCTTTTTCTCACAGGACAAGAAATCAGCCCTCCTCAATTACACCGGCTGAATCGGGGTCACAATTTCAGCAAATATCTGACTTTTGGAAATTCACTCAAAAATGGTGCCAAATGCTTGCAAATGCTCCCCTGAAAGGTTTGGCAGTCAAAACAGAAGTCTTTTTATCACAGGACAGGAAATCAGCCCTCAGCAACTTACCCGGCAGAATTTTTTTTTTGAAAAAATCCCTAAGCCCCGGGGTCACAATTTCAGCAAAAATCTGACTTTTGGAAATTCGCTCAAAAATGGTGCCAAATGCTTGCAAATGCTCCCCTGAAAGGTTTGGCAGTCAAAACAGAAGGCTTTTTATCACAGGACAAGAAATCAGCCCTCAGCAACTTACCCGGCGGAATATTTTTTTTTGAAAAAATTCCTAAGCCCCGGGGTCACAATTTCAGCAAAAATCTCACTTTTGGCAATAAACTCAGAAATGATGCCCAAAGCTTGCAAATGCTCCCCTGAAAGGTTTGGCAGTCGAAACAGAAGGCTTTTTATTACAGGACAAGAAATCAGCCCTCCACAATCACACCGGCCGAATTGGGGTCACAATTTCAGCAAAAATCTGACTTTTGGCAATTCACTCAAAAATGGTGCCAAACTCTTGCAAATACTCCCCTGAAAGGTTTGGCAGTCAAAACAGAAGGCTTTTTATCACAGGACAAGAAATCAGCCCTCCACAATTACACCGGCTGAATCGGGGTCACAATTTCAGCAAATATCTGACTTTTGGAAATTCACTCAAAAATGGTGCCAAAAGTTTGCAAATGCTCCCCTGAAAGGTTTGGCAGTCAAAACAGAAGGCTTTTTCTCACAGGACAAGAAATCAGCCCTCGACAAATAAACCGACCGAATCGGGGTCACAATTTCAGCAAATATCTGACTTTTGGCAATTCACTCAAAAATGGTGCCAAAAGCTTGCAAATGCTCCCCTGAAAGGTTTTGCAGTCGAAACAGAAGGCTTTTTATCACAGGACAAGAAATCAGCCCTCAGCAACTTACCCGGCGGAATTTTTTTTTTAAAAAAATCCCTAAGCCCCGGGGTCACAATTTCAGCAAAAATCTGACTTTTGGCAATTCACTCAAAAATGGTGCCAAACACTTGCAAATACTCCCCTGAAAGGTTTGGCAGTCAAAACAGAAGGTTTTTTTATCACAGGACAAGAAATCAGCCCTCAGCAACTTACCCGGGGGAATTTTTTTTTTGAAAAAATCCCTAAGCCCCGGGGTCACAATTTCAGCAAAAATCTGACTTTTGGCAATTCACTCAAAAATGGTGCCAAAAGCTTGCAAATGCTCCCCTGAAAGGTTTTGCAGTCGAAACAGAAGACTTTTTATCACAGGACAAGAAATCAGCCCTCAGCAACTTACCCGGCGGATTTTTTTTTTTGAAAAAATCCCTAAGCCCCGGGGTCACAATTTCAGCAAAAATCTGACTTTTGGCAATAAACTCAGAAATGATGCCCAAAGCTTGCAAATGCTCCCCTGAAAGGTTTGGCAGTCGAAACAGAAGGCTTTATCTCACAGGACAAGAAATCAGCCCTCCACAATCACACCGGCCGAATCGGGGTCACAATTTCAGCAAAAATCTGACTTTTGGCAATTCACTCAAAAATGGTGCCAAACTCTTGCAAATACTCCCCTGAAAGGTTTGGCAGTCAAAACAGAAGGCTTTTTATCACAGGACAAGAAATCAGCCCTCAGCAACTTACCTGGCGGAATTTTTTTTTTTGAAAAAATCCCTAAGCCCCGGGGTCACAATTTCAGCAAAAATCTGACTTTTGGCAATTCACTCAAAAATGGTGCCAAACGCTTGCAAATACTCCCCTGAAAGGTTTGGCAGTCAAAACAGAAGGCTTTTTATCACAGGACAAGAAATCAGCCCTCAGCAAATTACCCGGCGGAATTTTTTTTAAAAAAAAATCCCTAAGCCCCGGGGTCACAATTTCAGCAAAAATCTGACTTTTGGCAATTCACTCAAAAATGGTGCCAAAAGCTTGCAAATGCTCCCCTGAAAGGTTTTGCAGTCGAAACAGAAGGCTTTTTATCACAGGACAAGAAATCAGCCCTCAGCAACTTACCCGGCGGAATTTTTTTTTTGAAAAAAATCCCTAAGCCCCGGGGTCACAATTTCAGCAAAAATCTGACTTTTGGCAATTCATTCAAAAATGGTGCCAAAAGCTTGCAAATGCTTCCCTGAAAGGTTTGGCAGTCAAAACAGAAGGCTTTTTATCACAGGACAAGAAATCAGCCCTCAGCAACTTACCCGTCGGAATTTTTTTTTTAAAAAAAACCCCTAAGCCCCGGGGTCACAATTTCCGCAAAAATCTGACTTTTGGCAATTCACTCAGAAATGATGCCTAAAGCTTGCAAATGCTCCCCTGAAAGGTTTTGCAGTCGAAACAGAAGGCTTTTTATCACAGGACAAGAAATCAGCCCTCAGCAACTTACCCGGGGGAATTTTTTTTTTAAAAAAATCCCTAAGCCCCGGGGTCACAATTTCAGCAAAAATCTGACTTTTGGCAATTCACTCAAAAATGGTGCCAATAGCTTGCAAATGCTCCCCTAAAAGGTTTTGCAGTCGAAACAGAAGGCTTTTTATCACAGGACAAGAAATCAGCCCTCAGCAACTTACCCGGCGGATTTTTTTTTTTGAAAAAACCCCTAAGCCCCGGTGTCACAATTTCAGCAAAAATCTGACTTTTGGCAATTCACTCAAAAATGGTGCCAAAAGCTTGTAAATGCTCCCCTGAAAGGTTTGGCAGTCGAAACAGAAGGCTTTTTCTCACAGGACAAGAAATCAGCCCTCGACAAATAAACCGGCCGAATCAGGGTCACAATTTCAGGAAATATCTGACTTTTGGAAATTCACTCAAAAATGGTGCCAAATGCTTGCAAATACTCCCCTGAAAGGTTTGGCAGTCGAAACAGAAGGCTTTTTATCACAGGACAAGTAATCAGCCCTCAGCAACCTACCCGGCGGATTTTTTTTTTTTTTTTTTGAAAAAATCCCTAAGCCCCGGGGTCACAATTTCAGCAAAAATCTGACTTTTGGCAATTCACTCAAAAATGCTGCCAAACTCTTGCAAATACGCCCCTGAAAGGTTTGGCTGTCGAAAAAGAAGGCTTTTTATCATAGGACAAGAAATCAGCCCTCAACAAATAAACCGGCCGAATCGGGGTCACAATTTCAGCAAATATCTGACTTTTGGAAATTCACTCAAAAATGGTGCCAAAAGCTTGCAAATGCTCCCCTGAAAGGTTTGGCAGTCGAAACAGAAGGCTTTTTCTCACAGGACAAGAAATCAGCCCTCGACAAATAAACCGGCCGAATCAGGGTCACAATTTCAGCAAATATCTGACTTTTGGAAATTCACTCAAAAATGGTGCCAAATGCTTGCAAATGCTCCCCTGAAAGGTTTGGCAGTCAAAACAGAAGGCTTTTTATCACAGGACAAGAAATCAGCCCTCAGCAACTTAACCGGCGGAATTTTTTTTTTGAAAAAATCCCTCAGCCCCGGGGTCACAATTTCAGCAAAAATCTGACTTTTGGAAATTCACTCAAAAATGGTGCCAAATGCTTGCAAATTCTCCCCTGAAAGGTTTGGAAGTCAAAACAGAAGGCTTTTTATCACAGGACAAGAAATCAGCCCTCAGCAACTTACCCGTCGGAATTTTTTTTTTTGAAAAAACCCCTAAGCCCCGGGGTCACAATTTCAGCAAAAATCTGACTTTTGGCAATTCACTCAGAAATGATGCCCAAAGCTTGCAAATGCTCCCCTGAAAGGTTTGGCAGTCGAAACAGAAGGCTTTTTCTCACAGGACAAGAAATCAGCCCTCCACAATCACACCGGCCGAATCGGGATCACAATTTCAGCAAGAATCTGACTTTTGGCAATTCACTCAAAAATGGTGCCAAACTCTTGCAAATACTCCCCTGAAAGGTTTTGCAGTCGAAACAGAAGGCTTTTTATCACAGGACAAGAAATCAGCCCTCAGCAACTTACCCAGCGGAATTTTTTTTTTGAAAAAAATCCCTAAGCCCCGGGGTCACAATTTCAGCAAAAATCTGACTTTTGGCAATTCATTCAAAAATGGTGCCAAAAGCTTGCAAATGCTCCCCCGAAAGGTTTGGCAGTCAAAACAGAAGGCTTTTTATCACAGGACAAGAAATCAGCCCTCAGCAACTTACCCGGCGGAATTTTTTTTTAAAAAAAATCCCTAAGCCCCGGGGTCACAATTTCAGCAAAAATCTGACTTTTGGCAATTCACTCAAAAATGGTGCCAAAAGCTTGCAAATGCTCCCCTGAAAGGTTTGGCAGTCGAAACAGAAGGCTTTTTCTCACAGGACAAGAAATCAGCCCTCCACAATTACACCGGCTGAATCGGCGTCACAATTTCAGCAAATATCTGACTTTTGGAAATTCACTCAAAAATGGTGCCAAATGCTTGCAAATGCTCCCCTGAAAGGTTTGGCAGTCAAAAAAGAAGTCTTTTTATCACAGGACAAGAAATCAGCCCTCAGCAACTTACCCGGCGGAATTTTTTTTTTTAAAAAAAAAAACCTCTAAGCCCCGTGGTCAAAATTTAAGCAAAAATCTGACTTTTGGCAATTCACTCAAAAATGGTGCCAAACACTTGCAAATACTCCCCTGAAAGGTTTGGCAGTCAAAACAGAAGGTTTTTTTATCACAGGACAAGAAATCAGCCCTCAGCAACTTACCCGGGGGAATTTTTTTTTTGAAAAAATCCCTAAGCCCCGGGGTCACAATTTCAGCAAAAATCTGACTTTTGGCAATTCACTCAAAAATGGTGCCAAAAGCTTGCAAATGCTCCCCTGAAAGGTTTTGCAGTCGAAACAGAAGGCTTTTTATCACAGGACAAGAAATCAGCCCTCAGCAACTTACCCGGCGGATTTTTTTTTTTGAAAAAAACCCTAAGCCCCGGGGTCACAATTTCAGCAAAAATCTGACCTTTGGCAATAAACTCAGAAATGATGCCCAAAGCTTGCAAATGCTCCCCTGAAAGGTTTGGCAGTCGAAACAGAAGGCTTTTTATCACAGGACAAGAAATCAGCCCTCAGCAACTTACCTGGCGGAATTTTTTTTTTTGAAAAAATCCCTAAGCCCCGGGGTCACAATTTCAGCAAAAATCTGACTTTTGGCAATTCACTCAAAAATGGTGCCAAACGCTTGCAAATACTCCCCTGAAAGGTTTGGCAGTCAAAACTGAAGGCTTTTTATCACAGGACAAGAAATCAGCCCTCAGCAACTTACCCGGCGGAATTTTTTTTTTAAAAAAATCCCTAAGCCCCGGGGTCACAATTTCAGCAAAAATCTGACTTTTGGCAATTCACTCAAAAATGGTGCCAAAAGCTTGCAAATGCTCCCCTGAAAGGTTTTGCAGTCGAAACAGAAGGCTTTTTATCACACGACAAGAAATCAGCCCTCAGCAACTTACCCGGCGGAATTTTTTTTTTGAAAAAAATCCCTAAGCCCCGGGGTCACAATTTCAGCAAAAATCTGACTTTTGGCAATTCATTCAAAAATGGTGTCAAAAGCTTGCAAATGCTCCCCTGAAAGGTTTGGCAGTCAAAACAGAAGGCTTTTTATCACAGGACAAGAAATCAGCCCTCAGCAACTTACCCGTCGGAATTTTTTTTTAAAAAAAAAACCCCTAAGCCCCGGGGTCACAATTTCCGCAAAAATCTGACTTTTGGCAATTCACTCAGAAATGATGCCTAAAGCTTGCAAATGCTCCCCTGAAAGGTTTGGCAGTCGAAACAGAAGGCTTTTTCTCACAGGACAAGAAATCTGCCCTCAGCAACTTACCCGGCGGAATTTTTTTTTTGAAAAAATCCCTAAACCCCGGGGTCACAATTTCATCAAAAATCTGACTTTTGGCAATTCACTCAAAAATGGTGCCAAAAGCTTGCAAATGCTCACCTGAAAGGTGTGGCAGTCAAAACAGAAGGCTTTTTATCACAGGACAAGAAATCAGCCCTCAGCAACTTACCCGGCGGAATTTTTTTTTTGAAAAAATCCCTAAGCCCCAGGGTCACAATTTCAGCAAAAATCTGACTTTTGGCAATTCACTCAAAAATGGTGCCAAAAGCTTGCAAATGCTCCCCTGAAAGGTTTTGCAGTCGAAACAGAAGGCTTTTTATCACAGGACAAGAAATCTGCCCTCAGCAACTTACCCGGCGGAATTTTTTTTTTAAAAAAATCCCTAAGCCCCGGGGTCACAATTTCAGCAAAAATCTGACTTTTGGCAATTCACTCAAAAATAGTGGTAAAAGCTTGCAAATGCTCCCCTGAAAGGTGTGGCAGTCAAAACAGAAGGCTTTTTATCACAGGACAAGAAATCAGCCCTCAGCAACTTACCCGGCGGAATTTTTTTTTTGAAAAAATCCCTAAGCCCCGGGGTCACAATTTCAGCAAAAATCTGACTTTTGGCAATTCACTCAAAAATGGTGCCAAAAGCTTGCAAATGCTCCCCTGAAAGGTTTGGCAGTCGAAACAGAAGGCTTTTTCTCACAGGACAAGAAATCAGCCCTCCACAATTACACCGGCTGAATCGGCGTCACAATTTCAGCAAATATCTGACTTTTGGAAATTCACTCAAAAATGGTGCCAAATGCTTGCAAATGCTCCCCTGAAAGGTTTGGCAGTCAAAAAAGAAGTCTTTTTATCACAGGACAAGAAATCAGCCCTCAGCAACTTACCCATCGGAATTTTTTTTAAAAAAAAAAACCTCTAAGCCCCGGGGTCAAAATTTCAGCAAAAATCTGAATTTTGGCAATTCACTCAAAAATGGTGCCAAACACTTGCAAATACTCCCCTGAAATGTTTGGCAGTCAAAACAGAAGGCTTTTTATCACAGGACAGGAAATCAGCCCTCAGCAACTTACCCGGGGGAATTTTTTTTTTGAAAAAATCCCTAAGCCCCGGGGTCACAATTTCAGCAAAAATCTGACTTTTGGCAATTCACTCAAAAATGGTGCCAATAGCTTGCAAATGCTCCCCTGAAAGGTTTTGCAGTCGAAACAGAAGGCTTTTTATCACAGGACAAGAAATCAGCCCTCAGCAACTTACCCGGCGGAATTTTTTTTTTGAAAAAATCCCTAAGCCCCGGGGTCACAATTTCAGCAAAAATCTGACTTTTGGCAATTCACTCAAAAATGGTGCCAAACGCTTGCAAATGCTCCCCTGAAAGGTTTGGCAGTCAAAACAGAAGGCTTTTTATCACAGGACAAGAAATCAGCCCTCAGCAACTTACCCGGCCGAATTTTTTTTTTGTAAAAATCCCTAAGCCCCGGGGTCACAATTTCAGCAAAAATCTGACTTTTGGAGATTCACTCAAAAATGGTGCCAAATGCTTGCAAATGCTCCCCTGAAAGGTTTGGCAGTCAAAACAGAAGGCTTTTTATCACAGGACAAGAAATCAGCCCTCAGCAACTTACCCGGCGGATTTTTTTTTTTGAAAAAACCCCTAAGCCCCGGTGTCACAATTTCAGCAAAAATCTGACTTTTGGCAATTCACTCAAAAATGGTGCCAAAAGCTTGTAAATGCTCCCCTGAAAGGTTTGGCAGTCGAAACAGAAGGCTTTTTCTCACAGGACAGGAAATCAGCCCTCGACAAATAAACCGGCCGAATCAGGGTCACAATTTCAGCAAATATCTGACTTTTGGAAATTCACTCAAAAATGGTGCCAAATGCTTGCAAATACTCCCCTGAAAGGTTTGGCAGTCGAAACAGAAGGCTTTTTATCACAGGACAAGAAATCAGCCCTCAGCAACCTACCCGGCGGATTTTTTTTTTTTTTTTTTGAAAAAATCCCTAAGCCCCGGGGTCACAATTTCAGCAAAAATCTGACTTTTGGCAATTCACTCAAAAATGCTGCCAAACTCTTGCAAATACGCCCCTGAAAGGTTTGGCTGTCGAAAAAGAAGGCTTTTTATCATAGGACAAGAAATCAGCCCTCAACAAATAAACCGGCCGATTCGGGGTCACAATTTCAGCAAATATCTGACTTTTGGAAATTCACTCAAAAATGGTGCCAAAAGCTTGCAAATGCTCCCCTGAAAGGTTTGGCAGTCAAAACAGAAGGCTTTTTATCACAGGACAAGAAATCAGCCCTCAGCAACTTACCCGGCGGAATTTTTTTTTTGAAAAAACCGCTAAGCCCCGGGGTCACAATTTCAGCAAAAATCTGACTTTTGGCAATTCACTCAAAAATGGTGCCAAAAGCTTGCAAATGCTCCCCTGAAAGGTTTTGCAGTCGAAACAGAAGGCTTTTTATCACAGGACAAGAAATCAGCCCTCAGCAACTTACCCGTCGGAATTTATTTTTTTGAAAAAATCCCTAAGCCCCGGGGTCACAATTTCAGCAAAAATCTGACTTTTGGAAATTCACTCAAAAATGGTGCCAAATGCTTGCAAATGCTCCCCTGAAAGGTTTGGCAGTCAAAACAGAAGTCTTTTTATCACAGGACAGGAAATCAGCCCTCAGCAACTTACCCGGCAGAATTTTTTTTTTGAAAAAATCCCTAAGCCCCGGGGTCACAATTTCAGCAAAAATCTGACTTTTGGAAATTCGCTCAAAAATGGTGCCAAATGCTTGCAAATGCTCCCCTGAAAGGTTTGGCAGTCAAAACAGAAGGCTTTTTATCACAGGACAAGAAATCAGCCCTCAGCAACTTACCCGGCGGAATATTTTTTTTTGAAAAAATTCCTAAGCCCCGGGGTCACAATTTCAGCAAAAATCTCACTTTTGGCAATAAACTCAGAAATGATGCCCAAAGCTTGCAAATGCTCCCCTGAAAGGTTTGGCAGTCGAAACAGAAGGCTTTTTATTACAGGACAAGAAATCAGCCCTCCACAATCACACCGGCCGAATTGGGGTCACAATTTCAGCAAAAATCTGACTTTTGGCAATTCACTCAAAAATGGTGCCAAACTCTTGCAAATACTCCCCTGAAAGGTTTGGCAGTCAAAACAGAAGGCTTTTTATCACAGGACAAGAAATCAGCCCTCCACAATTACACCGGCTGAATCGGGGTCACAATTTCAGCAAATATCTGACTTTTGGAAATTCACTCAAAAATGGTGCCAAAAGTTTGCAAATGCTCCCCTGAAAGGTTTGGCAGTCAAAACAGAAGGCTTTTTCTCACAGGACAAGAAATCAGCCCTCGACAAATAAACCGACCGAATCGGGGTCACAATTTCAGCAAATATCTGACTTTTGGCAATTCACTCAAAAATGGTGCCAAAAGCTTGCAAATGCTCCCCTGAAAGGTTTTGCAGTCGAAACAGAAGGCTTTTTATCACAGGACAAGAAATCAGCCCTCAGCAACTTACCCGGCGGAATTTTTTTTTAAAAAAAATCCCTAAGCCCCGGGGTCACAATTTCAGCAAAAATCTGACTTTTGGCAATTCACTCAAAAATGGTGCCAAAAGCTTGCAAATGCTCCCCTGAAAGGTTTGGCAGTCGAAACAGAAGGCTTTTTCTCACAGGACAAGAAATCAGCCCTCCACAATTACACCGGCTGAATCGGCGTCAAAATTTCAGCAAAAATCTGACTTTTGGCAATTCACTCAAAAATGGTGCCAAAAGCTTGCAAATGCTCCCCTGAAAGGTTTTCCAGTCGAAACAGAAGGCTTTTTATCACAGGACAAGAAATCAGCCCTCAGCAACTTACCCGGCGGAATATTTTTTTTTGAAAAAATTCCTAAGCCCCGGGGTCACAATTTCAGCAAAAATCTCACTTTTGGCAATAAACTCAGAAATGATGCCCAAAGCTTGCAAATGCTCCCCTGAAAGGTTTGGCAGTCGAAACAGAAGGCTTTTTCTCACAGGACAAGAAATCATCCCTCCACAATCACACCGGCCGAATTGGGGTCACAATTTCAGCAAAAATCTGACTTTTGGCAATTCACTCAAAAATGGTGCCAAACTCTTGCAAATACTCCCCTGAAAGGTTTGGCAGACAAAACAGAAGGCTTTTTATCACAGGACAAGAAATCAGCCCTCCACAATTACACCGGCTGAATCGGGGTCACAATTTCAGCAAATATCTGACTTTTGGAAATTCACTCAAAAATGGTGCCAAAAGTTTGCAAATGCTCCCCTGAAAGGTTTGGCAGTCAAAACAGAAGGCTTTTTCTCACAGGACAAGAAATCAGCCCTCGACAAATAAACCGACCGAATCGGGGTCACAATTTCAGCAAATATCTGACTTTTGGAAATTCACTCAAAAATGGTGCCAAATGCTTGCAAATACTCCCCTGAAAGGTTTGGCAGTCAAAACAGAAGGCTTTTTATCACAGGACAAGAAATCAGCCCTCAGCAACTTACCCGGCGGAATTTTTTTTTTTGAAAAATCCCTAAGCCCCAGGGTCACAATTTCAGCAAAAATCTGACTTTTGGCAATTCACTCAAAAATGGTGCCAAAAGCTTGCAAATGCTCCCCTGAAAGGTTTTGCAGTCGAAACAGAAGGCTTTTTATCACAGGACAAGAAATCAGCCCTCAGCAACTTACCCGGCGGAATTTTTTTTTTAAAAAAATCCCTAAGCCCCGGGGTCACAATTTCAGCAAAAATCTGACTTTTGGCAATTCACTCAAAAATGGTGCCAAAAGCTTGCAAATGCTCCCCTGAAAGGTTTGGCAGTCGAAAGAGAAGGCTTTTTCTCACAGGACAAGAAATCAGCCCTCCACAATTACACCGGCTGAATCGGCGTCAAAATTTCAGTAAAAATCTGACTTTTGGCAATTCACTCAAAAATGGTGCCAAAAGCTTGCAAATGCTCCCCTGAAAGGTTTTCCAGTCGAAACAGAAGGCTTTTTATCACAGGACAAGAAATCAGCCCTCAGCAACTTACCCGGCGGAATTTTTTTTTTGAAAAAATCCCTAAGCCCCGGGGTCACAATTTCAGCAAAAATCTGACTTTTGGCAATAAACTCAGAAATGATGCCCAAAGCTTGCAAATGCTCCCCTGAAAGGTTTGGCAGTCGAAACAGAAGGCTTTTTCTCACAGGACAAGAAATCAGCCCTCCACAATCACACCGGCCGAATCGGGGTCACAATTTCAGCAAAAATCTGACTTTTGGCAATTCACTCAAAAATGGTGCCAAACTCTTGCAAATACTCCCCTGAAAGGTTTGGCAGTCAAAACAGAAGGCTTTTTATCACAGGACAAGAAATCAGCCCTCAGCAACTTACCCGGCGGAATTTTTTTTTTGAAAAAATCCCTAAGCCCCGGGGTCACAATTTCAGCAAAAATCTGACTTTTGGCAATTCACTCAAAAATGGTGCCAAACGCTTGCAAAATTCTCCCCTGAAAGGTTTGGCAGTCAAAACAGAAGGCTTTTTATCACAGGACAAGAAATCAGCCCTCAGCAACTTACCCGGCGGAATTTTTTTTTTAAAAAAATCCCTAAGCCCCGGGGTCACAATTTCAGCAAAAATCTGACTTTTGGCAATTCACTCAAAAATGGTGCCAAAAGCTTGCAAATGCTCCCCTGAAAGGTGTGGCAGTCAAAACAGAAGGCTTTTTATCACAGGACAAGAAATTAGCCCTCAGCAACTTACCCGGCGGAATTTTTTTTTTAAAAAAAAATTCCTAAGCCCCGGGGTCACAATTTCAGCAAAAATCTGACTTTTGGCAATTCATTCAAAAATGGTGCCAAAAGCTTGTAAATGCTCCCCTGAAAGGTTTGGCAGTCGAAACAGAAGGCTTTTTATTACAGGACAAGAAATCAGCCCTCCACAATCACACCGGCCGAATTGGGGTCACAATTTCAGCAAAAATCTGACTTTTGGCAATTCACTCAAAAATGGTGCCAAACACTTGCAAATACTCCCCTGAAAGGTTTGGCAGTCAAAACAGAAGGCTTTTCATCACAGGACAAGAAATCAGCCCTCAGCAACTTACCCGGCGGAATTTTTTTTTTGAAAAAATCCCTAAGCCCCGGGGTCACAATTTCAGCAAAAATCTGACTTTTGGCAATTCACTCAAAAATGGTGCCAAAAGCTTGCAAATGCTCCCCTGAAAGGTTTTGCAGTCGAAACAGAAGGCTTTTTATCACAGGACAAGAAATCAGCCCTCAGCAACTTACCCGTCGGAATTTATTTTTTTGAAAAAATCCCTAAGCCCCGGGGTCACAATTTCAGCAAAAATCTGACTTTTGGCAATTCACTCAAAAATGGTGCCAAAAGCTTGCAAATGCTCCCCTGAAAGGTTTTGCAGTCGAAACAGAAGGCTTTTTATCACAGGACAAGAAATCAGCCCTCAGCAACTTACCCGGCGGAATTTTTTTTTTGAAAAAATCCCTAAGCCCCGGGGTCACACTTTCAGCAAAAATCTGACTTTTGGCAATTCACTCAAAAATGATGCCAAAAGCTTGCAAATGCTCCCCTGAAAGGTTTGGCAGTCGAAACAGAAGGCTTTTTCTCACAGGACAAGAAATCAGCCCTCCTCAATTACACCGGCTGAATCGGGGTCACAATTTCAGCAAATATCTGACTTTTGGAAATTCACTCAAAAATGGTGCCAAATGCTTGCAAATGCTCCCCTGAAAGGTTTGGCAGTCAAAACAGAAGTCTTTTTATCAGAGGACAGGAAATCAGCCCTCAGCAACTTACCCGGCAGAATTTTTTTTTTGAAAAAATCCCTAAGCCCCGGGGTCACAATTTCAGCAAAAATCTGACTTTTGGAAATTCGCTCAAAAATGGTGCCCAATGCTTGCAAATGCTCCCCTGAAAGGTTTGGCAGTCAAAACAGAAGGCTTTTTATCACAGGACAAGAAATCAGCCCTCAGCAACTTACCCGGCGGAATATTTTTTTTTGAAAAAATCCCTAAGCCCCGGGGTCACAATTTCAGCAAAAATCTCACTTTTGGCAATAAACTCAGAAATGATGCCCAAAGCTTGCAAATGCTCCCCTGAAAGGTTTGGCAGTCGAAACAGAAGGCTTTTTCTCACAGGACAAGAAATCAGCCCTCCACAATCACACCGGCCGAATTGGGGTCACAATTTCAGCAAAAATCTGACTTTTGGCAATTCACTCAAAAATGGTGCCAAACTCTTGTAAATACTCCCCTGAAAGGTTTGGCAGTCAAAACAGAAGGCTTTTTATCACAGGACAAGAAATCAGCCCTCCACAATTACACCGGCTGAATCGGGGTCACAATTTCAGCAAATATCTGACTTTTGGAAATTCACTCAAAAATGGTGCCAAAGGTTTGCAAATGCTCCCCTGAAAGGTTTGGCAGTCAAAACAGAAGGCTTTTTCTCACAGGACAAGAAATCAGCCCTCGACAAATAAACCGACCGAATCGGGGTCACAATTTCAGCAAATATCTGACTTTTGGAAATTCACTCAAAAATGGTGCCAAATGCTTGCAAATACTCCCCTGAAAGGTTTGGCAGTCAAAACAGAAGGCTTTTTATCACAGGACAAGAAATCAGCCCTCAGCAACTTACCCGGCGGAATTTTTTTTTAAAAAAAATCCCTAAGCCCCAGGGTCACAATTTCAGCAAAAATCTGACTTTTGGCAATTCACTCAAAAATGGTGCCAAAAGCTTGCAAATGCTCCCCTGAAAGGTTTTGCAGTCGAAACAGAAGGCTTTTTATCACAGGACAAGAAATCAGCCCTCAGCAACTTACCCGGCGGAATTTTTTTTTAAAAAAAATCCCTAAGCCCCGGGGTCACAATTTCAGCAAAAATCTGACTTTTGGCAATTCACTCAAAAATGGTGCCAAAAGCTTGCAAATGCTCCCCTGAAAGGTTTGGCAGTCAAAACAGAAGGCCTTTTATCACAGGACAAGAAATCAGCCCTCAGCAACTTACCCGGCGGAATTTTTTTTTTGAAAAAATCCCTAAGCCCCGGGGTCACAATTTCAGCAAAAATCTGACTTTTGGCAATTCACTCAAAAATGGTGCCAAAAGCTTGCAAATGCTCCCCTGAAAGGTTTGGCAGTCGAAACAGAAGGCTTTTTCTCACAGGACAAGAAATCAGCCCTCCACAATTACACCGGCTGAATCGGCGTCACAATTTCAGCAAAAATCTGACTTTTGGCAATTCACTCAAAAATGGTGCCAAAATCTTGCAAATGCTCCCCTGAAAGATTTTCCAGTCGAAACAGAAGGCTTTTTATCACAGGACAAGAAATCAGCCCTCAGCAACTTACCCGGCGGAATTTTTTTTTTGAAAAAATTCCTAAGCCCCGGGGTCACAATTTCAGCAAAAATCTGACTTTTGGCAATAAACTCAGAAATGATGCCCAAAGCTTGCAAATGCTCCCCTGAAAGGTTTGGCAGTCGAAACAGAAGGCTTTTTCTCACAGGACAAGAAATCAGCCCTCCACAATCACACCGGCCGAATTGGGGTCACAATTTCAGCAAAAATCTGACTTTTGGCAATTCACTCAAAAATGGTGCCAAACTCTTGCAAATACTCCCCTGAAAGGTTTGGCAGTCAAAACAGAAGGCTTTTTATCACAGGACAAGAAATCAGCCCTCAGCAACTTACCCGGCGGAATTTTTTTTTTGAAAAAATCCCTAAGCCCCGGGGTCACAATTTCAGCAAAAATCTGACTTTTGGCAATTCACTCAAAAATGGTGCCAAACGCTTGCAAAATTCTCCCCTGAAAGGTTTGGCAGTCAAAACAGAAGGCTTTTTATCACAGGACAAGAAATCAGCCCTCAGCAACTTACCCGGCGGAATTTTTTTTTTAAAAAAATCCCTAAGCCCCGGGGTCACAATTTCAGCAAAAATCTGACTTTTGGCAATTCACTCAAAAATGGTGCCAAAACCTTGCAAATGCTCCCCTGAAAGGTGTGGCAGTCAAAACAGAAGGCTTTTTATCACAGGACAAGAAATTAGCCCTCAGCAACTTACCCGGCGGAATTTTTTTTTTAAAAAAAAATTCCTAAGCCCCGGGGTCACAATTTCAGCAAAAATCTGACTTTTGGCAATTCATTCAAAAATGGTGCCAAAAGCTTGCAAATGCTCCCCTGAAAGGTTTGGCAGTCGAAACAGAAGGCTTTTTATTACAGGACAAGAAATCAGCCCTCCACAATCACACCGGCCGAATTGGGGTCACAATTTCAGCAAAAATCTGACTTTTGGCAATTCACTCAAAAATGGTGCCAAACTCTTGCAAATACTCCCCTGAAAGGTTTGGCAGTCAAAACAGAAGGCTTTTTATCACAGGACAAGAAATCAGCCCTCAGCAACTTACCCGGCGGAATTTTTTTTTTGAAAAAATCCCTAAGCCCCGGGGTCACAATTTCAGCAAAAATCTGACTTTTGGCAATTCACTCAAAAATGGTGCCAAAAGCTTGCAAATGCTCCCCTGAAAGGTTTTGCAGTCGAAACAGAAGGCTTTTTATCACAGGACAAGAAATCAGCCCTCAGCAACTTACCCGTCGGAATTTATTTTTTTGAAAAAATCCCTAAGCCCCGGGGTCACAATTTCAGCAAAAATCTGACTTTTGGCAATTCACTCAAAAATGGTGCCAAAAGCTTGCAAATGCTCCCCTGAAAGGTTTTGCAGTCGAAACAGAAGGCTTTTTATCACAGGACAAGAAATTAGCCCTCAGCAACTTACCCGGCGGAATTTTTTTTTTGAAAAATTCCCTAAGCCCCGGGGTCACACTTTCAGCAAAAATCTGACTTTTGGCAATTCACTCAAAAATGATGCCAAAAGCTTGCAAATGCTCCCCTGAAAGGTTTGGCAGTCGAAACAGAAGGCTTTTTCTTACAGGACAAGAAATCAGCCCTCCACAATTACACCGGCTGAATCGGGGTCACAATTTCAGCAAATATCTGACTTTTGGAAATTCACTCAAAAATGGTGCCAAATGCTTGCAAATGCTCCCCTGAAAGGTTTGGCAGTCAAAACAGAAGTCTTTTTATCACAGGACAAGAAATCAGCCCTCAACAACTTAACCGGCGGAAAAAGATTTTTTTGAAAAAATCCCTAAGCCCCGGGGTCACAATTTCAGCAAAAATCTGACTTTTGGAAATTCGCTCAAAAATGGTGCCAAATGCTTGCAAATGCTCCCCTGAAAGGTTTGGCAGTCAAAACAGAAGGCTTTTTATCACAGGACAAGAAATCAGCCCTCAGCAACTTACCCGGCGGAATATTTTTTTTTGAAAAAATCCCTAAGCTCCGGGGTCACAATTTCAGCAAAAATCTGACTTTTGGCAATTCATTCAAAAATGGTGCCAAAAGCTTGCAAATGCTCCCCTGAAAGGTTTGGCAGTCGAAACAGAAGGCTTTTTATTACAGGACAAGAAATCAGCCCTCCACAATCACACCGGCCGAATTGGGGTCACAATTTCAGCAAAAATCTGACTTTTGGCAATTCACTCAAAAATGGTGCCAAACACTTGCAAATACTCCCCTGAAAGGTTTGGCAGTCAAAACAGAAGGCTTTTTATCACAGGACAAGAAATCAGCCCTCAGCAACTTACCCGGCGGAATTTTTTTTTTGAAAAAATCCCTAAGCCCCGGGGTCACAATTTCAGCAAAAATCTGACTTTTGGCAATTCACTCAAAAATGGTGCCAAAAGCTTGCAAATGCTCCCCTGAAAGGTTTTGCAGTCGAAACAGAAGGCTTTTTATCACAGGACAAGAAATCAGCCCTCAGCAACTTACCCGTCGGAATTTATTTTTTTGAAAAAATCCCTAAGCCCCGGGGTCACAATTTCAGCAAAAATCTGACTTTTGGCAATTCACTCAAAAATGGTGCCAAAAGCTTGCAAATGCTCCCCTGAAAGGTTTTGCAGTCGAAACAGAAGGCTTTTTATCACAGGACAAGAAATTAGCCCTCAGCAACTTACCCGGCGGAATTTTTTTTTTGAAAAATTCCCTAAGCCCCGGGGTCACACTTTCAGCAAAAATCTGACTTTTGGCAATTCACTCAAAAATGATGCCAAAAGCTTGCAAATGCTCCCCTGAAAGGTTTGGCAGTCGAAACAGAAGGCTTTTTCTTACAGGACAAGAAATCAGCCCTCCACAATTACACCGGCTGAATCGGGGTCACAATTTCAGCAAATATCTGACTTTTGGAAATTCACTCAAAAATGGTGCCAAATGCTTGCAAATGCTCCCCTGAAAGGTTTGGCAGTCAAAACAGAAGTCTTTTTATCACAGGACAAGAAATCAGCCCTCAACAACTTAACCGGCGGAAAAAGATTTTTTTGAAAAAATCCCTAAGCCCCGGGGTCACAATTTCAGCAAAAATCTGACTTTTGGAAATTCGCTCAAAAATGGTGCCAAATGCTTGCAAATGCTCCCCTGAAAGGTTTGGCAGTCAAAACAGAAGGCTTTTTATCACAGGACAAGAAATCAGCCCTCAGCAACTTACCCGGCGGAATATTTTTTTTTGAAAAAATCCCTAAGCTCCGGGGTCACAATTTCAGCAAAAATCTGACTTTTGGCAATAAACTCAGAAATGATGCCCAAAGCTTGCAAATGCTCCCCTGAAAGGTTTGGCAGTCGAAACAGAAGGCTTTTTCTCACAGGACAAGAAATCAGCCCTCGACAAATAAACCGACCGAATCGGGGTCACAATTTCAGCAAATATCTGACTTTTGGAAATTCACTCAAAAATGGTGCCAAATGCTTGCAAATACTCCCCTGAAAGGTTTGGCAGTCAAAACAGAAGGCTTTTTATCACAGGACAAGAAATCAGCCCTCAGCAACTTACCCGGCGGAATTTTTTTTAAAAAAAAATCCCTAAGCCCCGGGGTCACAATTTCAGCAAAAATCTGACTTTTGGCAATTCACTCAAAAATGGTGCCAAAAGCTTGCAAATGCTCCCCTGAAAGGTTTGGCAGTCAAAACAGAAGGCTTTTTATCACAGGACAAGAAATCAGCCCTCAGCAACTTACCCGGCGGAATTTTTTTTTTGAAAAAATCCCTAAGCCCCGGGGTCACAATTTCAGCAAAAATCTGACTTTTGGCAATTCACTCAAAAATGGTGCCAAAAGCTTGCAAATGCTCCCCTGAAAGGTTTGGCAGTCGAAACAGAAGGCTTTTTCTCACAGGACAAGAAATCAGCCCTCCACAATTACACCGGCTGAATCGGCGTCACAATTTCAGCAAAAATCTGACTTTTGGCAATTCACTCAAAAATGGTGCCAAATGCTTGCAAATGCTCCCCTGAAAGGTTTGGCAGTCAAAACAGAAGTCTTTTTATCACAGGACAAGAAATCAGCCCTCAGCAACTTACCCGGCAGAATTTTTTTTTAAAAAAAATCCCTAAGCCCCGGGGTCACAATTTCAGCAAAAATCTGACTTTTGGCAATTCACTCAAAAATGGTGCCAAATGCTTGCAAATGCTCCCCTGAAAGGTTTGGCAGTCGAAACAGAAGGCTTTTTCTCACAGGACAAGAAATCAGCCCTCAGCAACTTACCCAGCGGAATTTATTTTTTTGAAAAAATCCCTAAGCCCCGGGGTCACAATTTCAGCAAAAATCTGACTTTTGGCAATTCACTCAAAAATGGTGCCAAAAGCTTGCAAATGCTCCCCTGAAAGGTTTTGCAGTCGAAACAGAAGGCTTTTTATCACAGGACAAGAAATTAGCCCTCAGCAACTTACCCGGCGGAATTTTTTTTTTGAAAAATTCCCTAAGCCCCGGGGTCACACTTTCAGCAAAAATCTGACTTTTGGCAATTCACTCAAAAATGATGCCAAAAGCTTGCAAATGCTCCCCTGAAAGGTTTGGCAGTCGAAACAGAAGGCTTTTTCTTACAGGACAAGAAATCAGCCCTCGACAAATAAACCGACCGAATCGGGGTCACAATTTCAGCAAATATCTGACTTTTGGCAATTCACTCAAAAATGGTGCCAAACGCTTGCAAAATTCTCCCCTGAAAGGTTTGGCAGTCAAAACAGAAGGCTTTTTATCACAGGACAAGAAATCAGCCCTCAGCAACTTACCCGGCGGAATTTTTTTTTAAAAAAAATCCCTAAGCCCCGGGGTCACAATTTCAGCAAAAATCTGACTTTTGGCAATTCACTCAAAAATGGTGCCAAAACCTTGCAAATGCTCCCCTGAAAGGTGTGGCAGTCAAAACAGAAGGCTTTTTATCACAGGACAAGAAATTAGCCCTCAGCAACTTACCCGGCGGAATTTTTTTTTTAAAAAAAAATTCCTAAGCCCCGGGGTCACAATTTCAGCAAAAATCTGACTTTTGGCAATTCATTCAAAAATGGTGCCAAAAGCTTGCAAATGCTCCCCTGAAAGGTTTGGCAGTCGAAACAGAAGGCTTTTTATTACAGGACAAGAAATCAGCCCTCCACAATCACACCGGCAGAATTGGGGTCACAATTTCAGCAAAAATCTGACTTTTGGCAATTCACTCAAAAATGGTGCCAAACACTTGCAAATACTCCCCTGAAAGGTTTGGCAGTCAAAACAGAAGGCTTTTTATCACAGGACAAGAAATCAGCCCTCAGCAACTTACCCGGCGGAATTTTTTTTTTGAAAAAATCCCTAAGCCCCGGGGTCACAATTTCAGCAAAAATCTGACTTTTGGCAATTCACTCAAAAATGGTGCCAAAAGCTTGCAAATGCTCCCCTGAAAGGTTTTGCAGTCGAAACAGAAGGCTTTTTATCACAGGACAAGAAATCAGCCCTCAGCAACTTACCCGTCGGAATTTATTTTTTTGAAAAAATCCCTAAGCCCCGGGGTCACAATTTCAGCAAAAATCTGACTTTTGGCAATTCACTCAAAAATGGTGCCAAAAGCTTGCAAATGCTCCCCTGAAAGGTTTTGCAGTCGAAACAGAAGGCTTTTTATCACAGGACAAGAAATTAGCCCTCAGCAACTTACCCGGCGGAATTTTTTTTTTGAAAAATTCCCTAAGCCCCGGGGTCACACTTTCAGCAAAAATCTGACTTTTGGCAATTCACTCAAAAATGATGCCAAAAGCTTGCAAATGCTCCCCTGAAAGGTTTGGCAGTCGAAACAGAAGGCTTTTTCTTACAGGACAAGAAATCAGCCCTCCACAATTACACCGGCTGAATCGGGGTCACAATTTCAGCAAATATCTGACTTTTGGAAATTCACTCAAAAATGGTGCCAAATGCTTGCAAATGCTCCCCTGAAAGGTTTGGCAGTCAAAACAGAAGTCTTTTTATCACAGGACAAGAAATCAGCCCTCAACAACTTAACCGGCGGAAAAAGATTTTTTTGAAAAAATCCCTAAGCCCCGGGGTCACAATTTCAGCAAAAATCTGACTTTTGGAAATTCGCTCAAAAATGGTGCCAAATGCTTGCAAATGCTCCCCTGAAAGGTTTGGCAGTCAAAACAGAAGGCTTTTTATCACAGGACAAGAAATCAGCCCTCAGCAACTTACCCGGCGGAATATTTTTTTTTGAAAAAATCCCTAAGCTCCGGGGTCACAATTTCAGCAAAAATCTGACTTTTGGCAATAAACTCAGAAATGATGCCCAAAGCTTGCAAATGCTCCCCTGAAAGGTTTGGCAGTCGAAACAGAAGGCTTTTTCTCACAGGACAAGAAATCAGCCCTCGACAAATAAACCGACCGAATCGGGGTCACAATTTCAGCAAATATCTGACTTTTGGAAATTCACTCAAAAATGGTGCCAAATGCTTGCAAATACTCCCCTGAAAGGTTTGGCAGTCAAAACAGAAGGCTTTTTATCACAGGACAAGAAATCAGCCCTCAGCAACTTACCCCGCGGAATTTTTTTTTTGGAAAAATCCCTAAGCCCCAGGGTCACAATTTCAGCAAAAATCTGACTTTTGGCAATTCACTCAAAAATGGTGCCAAAAGCTTGCAAATGCTCCCCTGAAAGGTTTTGCAGTCGAAACAGAAGGCTTTTTATCACAGGACAAGAAATCAGCCCTCAGCAACTTACCCGGCGGAATTTTTTTTAAAAAAAAATCCCTAAGCCCCGGGGTCACAATTTCAGCAAAAATCTGACTTTTGGCAATTCACTCAAAAATGGTGCCAAAAGCTTGCAAATGCTCCCCTGAAAGGTTTGGCAGTCAAAACAGAAGGCTTTTTATCACAGGACAAGAAATCAGCCCTCAGCAACTTACCCAGCGGAATTTATTTTTTTGAAAAAATCCCTAAGCCCCGGGGTCACAATTTCAGCAAAAATCTGACTTTTGGCAATTCACTCAAAAATGGTGCCAAAAGCTTGCAAATGCTCCCCTGAAAGGTTTTGCAGTCGAAACAGAAGGCTTTTTATCACAGGACAAGAAATTAGCCCTCAGCAACTTACCCGGCGGAATTTTTTTTTTGAAAAATTCCCTAAGCCCCGGGGTCACACTTTCAGCAAAAATCTGACTTTTGGCAATTCACTCAAAAATGATGCCAAAAGCTTGCAAATGCTCCCCTGAAAGGTTTGGCAGTCGAAACAGAAGGCTTTTTCTTACAGGACAAGAAATCAGCCCTCCACAATTACACCGGCTGAATCGGGGTCACAATTTCAGCAAATATCTGACTTTTGGAAATTCACTCAAAAATGGTGCCAAATGCTTGCAAATGCTCCCCTGAAAGGTTTGGCAGTCAAAACAGAAGTCTTTTTATCACAGGACAAGAAATCAGCCCTCAACAACTTAACCGGCGGAAAAAGATTTTTTTGAAAAAATCCCTAAGCCCCGGGGTCACAATTTCAGCAAAAATCTGACTTTTGGAAATTCGCTCAAAAATGGTGCCCAATGCTTGCAAATGCTCCCCTGAAAGGTTTGGCAGTCAAAACAGAAGGCTTTTTATCACAGGACAAGAAATCAGCCCTCAGCAACTTACCCGGCGGAATATTTTTTTTTGAAAAAATCCCTAAGCTCCGGGGTCACAATTTCAGCAAAAATCTGACTTTTGGCAATAAACTCAGAAATGATGCCCAAAGCTTGCAAATGCTCCCCTGAAAGGTTTGGCAGTCGAAACAGAAGGCTTTTTCTCACAGGACAAGAAATCAGCCCTCGACAAATAAACCGACCGAATCGGGGTCACAATTTCAGCAAATATCTGACTTTTGGAAATTCACTCAAAAATGGTGCCAAATGCTTGCAAATACTCCCCTGAAAGGTTTGGCAGTCAAAACAGAAGGCTTTTTATCACAGGACAAGAAATCAGCCCTCAGCAACTTACCCCGCGGAATTTTTTTTTTGGAAAAATCCCTAAGCCCCAGGGTCACAATTTCAGCAAAAATCTGACTTTTGGCAATTCACTCAAAAATGGTGCCAAAAGCTTGCAAATGCTCCCCTGAAAGGTTTTGCAGTCGAAACAGAAGGCTTTTTATCACAGGACAAGAAATCAGCCCTCAGCAACTTACCCGGCGGAATTTTTTTTTAAAAAAAATCCCTAAGCCCCGGGGTCACAATTTCAGCAAAAATCTGACTTTTGGCAATTCACTCAAAAATGGTGCCAAAAGCTTGCAAATGCTCCCCTGAAAGGTTTGGCAGTCAAAACAGAAGGCTTTTTATCACAGGACAAGAAATCAGCCCTCAGCAACTTACCCGGCGGAATTTTTTTTTTGAAAAAATCCCTAAGCCCCGGGGTCACAATTTCAGCAAAAATCTGACTTTTGGCAATTCACTCAAAAATGGTGCCAAAAGCTTGCAAATGCTCCCCTGAAAGGTTTGGCAGTCGAAACAGAAGGCTTTTTCTCACAGGACAAGAAATCAGCCCTCCACAATTACACCGGCTGAATCGGCGTCACAATTTCAGCAAAAATCTGACTTTTGGCAATTCACTCAAAAATGGTGCCAAATGCTTGCAAATGCTCCCCTGAAAGGTTTGGCAGTCAAAACAGAAGTCTTTTTATCACAGGACAAGAAATCAGCCCTCAGCAACTTACCCGGCAGAATTTTTTTTTTGAAAAAATCCCTAAGCCCCGGGGTCACAATTTCAGCAAAAATCTGACTTTTGGCAATTCACTCAAAAATGGTGCCAAATGCTTGCAAATGCTCCCCTGAAAGGTTTGGCAGTCGAAACAGAAGGCTTTTTCTCACAGGACAAGAAATCAGCCCTCAGCAACTTACCCAGCGGAATTTTTTTTTTGAAAAAAATCCCTAAGCCCCGGGGTCACAATTTCAGCAAAAATCTGACTTTTGGAAATTCGCTCAAAAATGGTGCCAAAAGCTTGCAAATGCTCCCCTGAAAGGTTTGGCAGTCAAAACAGAAGGCTTTTTATCACAGGACAAGAAATCAGCCCTCAGCAACTTACCCGGCGGAATTTTTTTTTTGAAAAAATCCCTAAGCCCCGGGGTCACAATTTCAGCAAAAATCTGACTTTTGGCAATTCACTCAAAAATGGTGCCAAAAGCTTGCAAATGCTCCCCTGAAAGGTTTGGCAGTCGAAACAGAAGGCTTTTTCTCACAGGACAAGAAATCAGCCCTCCACAATTACACCGGCTGAATCGGCGTCACAATTTCAGCAAAAATCTGACTTTTGGCAATTCACTCAAAAATGGTGCCAAAAGCTTGCAAATGCTCCCCTGAAAGGTTTTGCAGTCGAAACAGAAGGCTTTTTATCACAGGACAAGAAATCAGCCCTCAGCAACTTACCCGGCGGAATTTTTTTTTTGAAAAAATCCCTAAGCCCCGGGGTCACAATTTCAGCAAAAATCTGACTTTTGGCAATAAACTCAGAAATGATGCCCAAAGCTTGCAAATGCTCCCCTGAAAGGTTTGGCAGTCGAAACAGAAGGCTTTTTCTCACAGGACAAGAAATCAGCCCTCAGCAACTTACCCAGCGGAATTTTTTTTTTGAAAAAAATCCCTAAGCCCCGGGGTCACAATTTCAGCAAAAATCTGACTTTTGGAAATTCGCTCAAAAATGGTGCCAAAAGCTTGCAAATGCTCCCCTGAAAGGTTTTGCAGTCGAAACAGAAGGCTTTTTATCACAGGACAAGAAATCAGCCCTCAGCAACTTACCCAGCGGAATTTTTTTTTGAAAAAATCCCTAAGCCCCGGGGTCACACTTTCAGCAAAAATCTGACTTTTGGCAATTCACTCAAAAATGATGCCAAAAGCTTGCAAATGCTCCCCTGAAAGGTTTGGCAGTCGAAACAGAAGGCTTTTTCTCACAGGACAAGAAATCAGCCCTCCACAATTACACCGGCTGAATCGGGGTCACAATTTCAGCAAATATCTGACTTTTGGAAATTCACTCAAAAATGGTGCCAAATGCTTGCAAATGCTCCCCTGAAAGGTTTGGCAGTCAAAACAGAAGTCTTTTTATCACAGGACAAGAAATCAGCCCTCAGCAACTTACCCGGCAGAATTTTTTTTTTGAAAAAATCCCTAAGCCCCGGGGTCACAATTTCAGCAAAAATCTGACTTTTGGAAATTCGCTCAAAAATGGTGCCAAAAGCTTGCAAATGCTCCCCTGAAAGGTTTGGCAGTCGAAACAGAAGGCTTTTTCTCACAGGACAAGAAATCAGCCCTCCACAATTACACCGGCTGAATCGGCGTCACAATTTCAGCAAAAATCTGACTTTTGGCAATTCACTCAAAAATGGTGCCAAAAGCTTGCAAATGCTCCCCTGAAAGGTTTTGCAGTCGAAACAGAAGGCTTTTTATCACAGGACAAGAAATCAGCCCTCAGCAACTTACCCGGCGGAATTTTTTTTTTGAAAAAATCCCTAAGCCCCGGGGTCACAATTTCAGCAAAAATCTGACTTTTGGCAATAAACTCAGAAATGATGCCCAAAGCTTGCAAATGCTCCCCTGAAAGGTTTGGCAGTCGAAACAGAAGGCTTTTTCTCACAGGACAAGAAATCAGCCCTCCACAATCACACCGGCCGAATCGGGGTCACAATTTCAGCAAAAGTCTGACTTTTGGCAATTCACTCAAAAATGGTGCCAAACTCTTGCAAATACTCCCCTGAAAGATTTGGCAGTCAAAACAGAAGGCTTTTTATCACAGGACAAGAAATCAGCCCTCAGCAACTTACCCGGCGGAATTTTTTTTTTGAAAAAATCCCTAAGCCCCGGGGTCACAATTTCAGCAAAAATCTGACTTTTGGCAATTCACTCAAAAATGGTGCCAAACGCTTGCAAAATTCTCCCCTGAAAGGTTTGGCAGTCAAAACAGAAGGCTTTTTATCACAGGACAAGAAATCAGCCCTCAGCAACTTACCCGGCGGAATTTTTTTTTAAAAAAAATCCCTAAGCCCCGGGGTCACAATTTCAGCAAAAATCTGACTTTTGGCAATTCACTCAAAAATGGTGCCAAAAGCTTGCAAATGCTCCCGTGAAAGGTGTGGCAGTCAAAACAGAAGGCTTTTTATCACAGGACAAGAAATTAGCCCTCAGCAACTTACCCGGCGGAATTTTTTTTTTTTTAAAAAATTCCTAAGCCCCGGGGTCACAATTTCAGCAAAAATCTGACTTTTGGCAATTCATTCAAAAATGGTGCCAAAAGCTTGCAAATACTCCCCTGAAAGGTTTGGCAGTCGAAACAGAAGGCTTTTTATTACAGGACAAGAAATCAGCCCTCCACAATCACACCGGCCGAATTGGGGTCACAATTTCAGCAAAAATCTGACTTTTGGCAATTCACTCAAAAATGGTGCCAAACACTTGCAAATACTCCCCTGAAAGGTTTGGCAGTCAAAACAGAAGGCTTTTTATCACAGGACAAGAAATCAGCCCTCAGCAACTTACCCGGCGGAATTTTTTTTTTGAAAAAATCCCTAAGCCCCGGGGTCACAATTTCAGCAAAAATCTGACTTTTGGCAATTCACTCAAAAATGGTGCCAAAAGCTTGCAAATGCTCCCCTGAAAGGTTTTGCAGTCGAAACAGAAGGCTTTTTATCACAGGACAAGAAATCAGCCCTCAGCAACTTACCCGGCGGAATTTTTTTTTTGAAAAAATCCCTAAGCCCCGGGGTCACACTTTCAGCAAAAATCTGACTTTTGGCAATTCACTCAAAAATGATGCCAAAAGCTTGCAAATGCTCCCCTGAAAGGTTTGGCAGTCGAAACAGAAGGCTTTTTCTCACAGGACAAGAAATCAGCCCTCCACAATTACACCGGCTGAATCGGGGTCACAATTTCAGCAAATATATGACTTTTGGAAATTCACTCAAAAATGGTGCCAAATGCTTGCAAATGCTCCCCTGAAAGGTTTGGCAGTCAAAACAGAAGTCTTTTTATCACAGGACAGGAAATCAGCCCTCAGCAACTTACCCGGCAGAATTTTTTTTTTGAAAAAATCCCTAAGCCCCGGGGTCACAATTTCAGCAAAAATCTGACTTTTGGAAATTCGCTCAAAAATGGTGCCAAATGCTTGCAAATGCTCCCCTGAAAGGTTTGGCAGTCAAAACAGAAGGCTTTTTATCACAGGACAAGAAATCAGCCCTCAGCAACTTACCCGGCGGAATATTTTTTTTTGAAAAAATCCCTAAGCCCCGGGGTCACAATTTCAGCAAAAATCTGACTTTTGGCAATAAACTCAAAAATGGTGCCAAACTCTTGCAAATACTCCCCTGAAAGGTTTGGCAGTCAAAACAGAAGGCTTTTTATCACAGGACAAGAAATCATCCCTCCACAATTACACCGGCTGAATCGGGGTCACAATTTCAGCAAATATCTGACTTTTGGAAATTCACTCAAAAATGGTGCCAAAAGTTTGCAAATGCTCCCCTGAAAGGTTTGGCAGTCAAAACAGAAGGCTTTTTCTCACAGGACAAGAAATCAGCCCTCGACAAATAAACCGACCGAATCGGGGTCACAATTTCAGCAAATATCTGACTTTTGGAAATTCACTCAAAAATGGTGCCAAAAGTTTGCAAATGCTCCCCTGAAAGGTTTGGCAGTCAAAACAGAAGGCTTTTTCTCACAGGACAAGAAATCAGCCCTCGACAAATAAACCGACCGAATCGGGGTCACAATTTCAGCAAAAGTCTGACTTTTGGCAATTCACTCAAAAATGGTGCCAAACTCTTGCAAATACTCCCCTGAAAGGTTTGGCAGTCAAAACAGAAGGCTTTTTATCACAGGACAAGAAATCAGCCCTCAGCAACTTACCCGGCGGAATTTTTTTTTTGAAAAAATCCCTAAGCCCCGGGGTCACAATTTCAGCAAAAATCTGACTTTTGGCAATTCACTCAAAAATGGTGCCAAACGCTTGCAAAATTCTCCCCTGAAAGGTTTGGCAGTCAAAACAGAAGGCTTTTTATCACAGGACAAGAAATCAGCCCTCAGCAACTTACCCGGCGGAATTTTTTTTTAGAAAAAATCCCTAAGCCCCGGGGTCACAATTTCAGCAAAAATCTGACTTTTGCCAATTCACTCAAAAATGGTGCCAAAAGCTTGCAAATGCTCCCGTGAAAGGTGTGGCAGTCAAAACAGAAGGCTTTTTATCACAGGACAAGAAATTAGCCCTCAGCAACTTACCCGGCGGAATTTTTTTTTAAAAAAAAAATTCCTAAGCCCCGGGGTCACAATTTCAGCAAAAATCTGACTTTTGGCAATTCATTCAAAAATGGTGCCAAAAGCTTGCAAATACTCCCCTGAAAGGTTTGGCAGTCGAAACAGAAGGCTTTTTATTACAGGACAAGAAATCAGCCCTCCACAATCACACCGGCCGAATTGGGGTCACAATTTCAGCAAAAATCTGACTTTTGGCAATTCACTCAAAAATGGTGCCAAACACTTGCAAATACTCCCCTGAAAGGTTTGGCAGTCAAAACAGAAGGCTTTTTATCACAGGACAAGAAATCAGCCCTCAGCAACTTACCCGGCGGAATTTTTTTTTTGAAAAAATCCCTAAGCCCCGGGGTCACAATTTCAGCAAAAATCTGACTTTTGGCAATTCACTCAAAAATGGTGCCAAAAGCTTGCAAATGCTCCCCTGAAAGGTTTTGCAGTCGAAACAGAAGGCTTTTTATCACAGGACAAGAAATCAGCCCTCAGCAACTTACCCGGCGGAATTTTTTTTTTGAAAAAATCCCTAAGCCCCGGGGTCACACTTTCAGCAAAAATCTGACTTTTGGCAATTCACTCAAAAATGATGCCAAAAGCTTGCAAATGCTCCCCTGAAAGGTTTGGCAGTCGAAACAGAAGGCTTTTTCTCACAGGACAAGAAATCAGCCCTCCACAATTACACCGGCTGAATCGGGGTCACAATTTCAGCAAATATATGACTTTTGGAAATTCACTCAAAAATGGTGCCAAATGCTTGCAAATGCTCCCCTGAAAGGTTTGGCAGTCAAAACAGAAGTCTTTTTATCACAGGACAGGAAATCAGCCCTCAGCAACTTACCCGGCAGAATTTTTTTTTTGAAAAAATCCCTAAGCCCCGGGGTCACAATTTCAGCAAAAATCTGAGTTTTGGAAATTCGCTCAAAAATGGTGCCAAATGCTTGCAAATGCTCCCCTGAAAGGTTTGGCAGTCAAAACAGAAGGCTTTTTATCACAGGACAAGAAATCAGCCCTCAGCAACTTACCCGGCGGAATATTTTTTTTTGAAAAAATCCCTAAGCCCCGGGGTCACAATTTCAGCAAAAATCTGACTTTTGGCAATAAACTCAAAAATGGTGCCAAACTCTTGCAAATACTCCCCTGAAAGGTTTGGCAGTCAAAACAGAAGGCTTTTTATCACAGGACAAGAAATCATCCCTCCACAATTACACCGGCTGAATTGGGGTCACAATTTCAGCAAATATCTGACTTTTGGAAATTCACTCAAAAATGGTGCCAAAAGTTTGCAAATGCTCCCCTGAAAGGTTTGGCAGTCAAAACAGAAGGCTTTTTCTCACAGGACAAGAAATCAGCCCTCGACAAATAAACCGACCGAATCGGGGTCACAATTTCAGCAAATATCTGACTTTTGGAAATTCACTCAAAAATGGTGCCAAATGCTTGCAAATACTCCCCTGAAAGGTTTGGCAGTCGAAACAGAAGGCTTTTTATCACAGGACAAGAAATCAGCCCTCAGCAACTTACCCGGCGGAATTTTTTTTTTGGAAAAATCCCTAAGCCCCAGGGTCACAATTTCAGCAAAAATCTGACTTTTGGCAATTCACTCAAAAATGGTGCCAAAAGATTGCAAATGCTCCCCTGAAAGGTTTTGCAGTCGAAACAAAAGGCTTTTTATCACAGGACAAGAAATCAGCCCTCAGCAACTTACCCGGCGGAATTTTTTTTTTGAAAAAATCCCTAAGCCCCGGGGTCACACTTTCAGCAAAAATCTGACTTTTGGCAATTCACTCAAAAATGATGCCAAAAGCTTGCAAATGCTCCCCTGAAAGGTTTGGCAGTCGAAACAGAAGGCTTTTTCTCACAGGACAAGAAATCAGCCCTCAGCAACTTACCCGGCGGAATTTTTTTTTTGGAAAAATCCCTAAGCCCCAGGGTCACAATTTCAGCAAAAATCTGACTTTTGGCAATTCACTCAAAAATGGTGCCAAAAGCTTGCAAATGCTCCCCTGAAAGGTTTTGCAGTCGAAACAGAAGGCTTTTTATCACAGGACAAGAAATCAGCCCTCAGCAACTTACCCGGCGGAATTTTTTTTTTGGAAAAATCCCTAAGCCCCAGGGTCACAATTTCAGCAAAAATCTGACTTTTGGCAATTCACTCAAAAATGGTGCCAAAAGCTTGCAAATGCTCCCCTGAAAGGTTTTGCAGTCGAAACAGAAGGCTTTTTATCACAGGACAAGAAATCAGCCCTCAGCAACTTACCCGGCGGAATTTTTTTTTAAAAAAAATCCCTAAGCCCCGGGGTCACAATTTCAGCAAAAATCTGACTTTTGGCAATTCACTCAAAAATGGTGCCAAAAGCTTGTAAATGCTCCCCTGAAAGGTTTGGCAGTAAAAACAGAAGGCTTTTTATCACAGGACAAGAAATCAGCCCTCAGCAACTTACCCGGCGGAATTTTTTTTTTGAAAAAATCCCTAAGCCCCGGGGTCACAATTTCAGCAAAAATCTGACTTTTGGCAATTCACTCAAAAATGGTGCCAAAAGCTTGCAAATGCTCCCCTGAAAGGTTTGGCAGTCGAAACAGAAGGCTTTTTCTCACAGGACAAGAAATCAGCCCTCCACAATTACACCGGCTGAATCGGCGTCACAATTTCAGCAAAAATCTGACTTTTGGCAATTCACTCAAAAATGGTGCCAAAAGCTTGCAAATGCTCCCCTGAAAGGTTTGGCAGTCAAAACAGAAGGCTTTTTATCACAGGACAAGAAATCAGCCCTCAGCAACTTACCCGGCAGAATTTTTTTTTTGAAAAAATCCCTAAGCCCCGGGGTCACAATTTCAGCTAAAATCTGACTTTTGGCAATAAACTCAGAAATGATGCCCAAAGCTTGCAAATGCTCCCCTGAAAGGTTTGGCAGTCGAAACAGAAGGCTTTTTCTCACAGGACAAGAAATCAGCCCTCCACAATCACACCGGCCGAATCGGGGTCACAATTTCAGCAAAAATCTGACTTTTGGCAATTCACTCAAAAATGGTGCCAAACTCTTGCAAATACTCCCCTGAAAGGTTTGGCAGTCAAAACAGAAGGCTTTTTATCACAGGACAAGAAATCAGCCCTCAGCAACTTACCCGGCGGAATTTTTTTTTTGAAAAAATCCCTAAGCCCCGGGGTCACAATTTCAGCAAAAATCTGACTTTTGGCAATTCACTCAAAAATGGTGCCAAACGCTTGCAAAATTCTCCCCTGAAAGGTTTGGCAGTCAAAACAGAAGGCTTTTTATCACAGGACAAGAAATCAGCCCTCAGCAACTTACCCGGCGGAATTTTTTTTAAAAAAAAATCCCTAAGCCCCGGGGTCACAATTTCAGCAAAAATCTGACTTTTGGCAATTCACTCAAAAATGGTGCCAAAAGCTTGCAAATGCTCCCCTGAAAGGTGTGGCAGTCAAAACAGAAGGCTTTTTATCACAGGACAAGAAATTAGCCCTCAGCAACTTACCCGGCGGAATTTTTTTTTTTCGAAAAAGTTCCTAAGCCCCGGGGTCACAATTTCAGCAAAAATCTGACTTTTGGCAATTCATTCAAAAATGGTGCCAAAAGCTTGCAAATGCTCCCCTGAAAGGTTTGGCAGTCGAAACAGAAGGCTTTTTATTACATGACAAGAAATCAGCCCTCCACAATCACACCGGCCGAATTGGGGTCACAATTTCAGCAAAAATCTGACTTTTGGCAATTCACTCAAAAATGGTGCCAAACACTTGCAAATACTCCCCTGAAAGGTTTGGCAGTCGAAACAGAAGGCTTTTTATCACAGGACAAGAAATCAGCCCTCAGCAACTTACCCGGCGGATTTTTTTTTTTTGAAAAAATCCCTAAGCCCCGGGGTCACAATTTCAGCAAAAATCTGACTTTTGGCAATTCACTCAAAAATGGTGCCAAAAGCTTGCAAATGCTCCCCTGAAAGGTTTTGCAGTCGAAAGAGAAGGCTTTTTATCACAGGACAAGAAATCAGCCCTCAGCAACTTACCCGTCGGAATTTATTTTTTTGAAAAAATCCCTAAGCCCCGGGGTCACAATTTCAGCAAAAATCTGACTTTTGGCAATTCACTCAAAAATGGTGCCAAAAGCTTGCAAATGCTCCCCTGAAAGGTTTTGCAGTCGAAACAGAAGGCTTTTTATCACAGGACAAGAAATCAGCCCTCAGCAACTTACCCGGCGGAATTTTTTTTTTGAAAAAATCCCTAAGCCCCGGGGTCACACTTTCAGCAAAAATCTGACTTTTGGCAATTCACTCAAAAATGATGCCAAAAGCTTGCAAATGCTCCCCTGAAAGGTTTGGCAGTCGAAACAGAAGGCTTTTTCTCACAGGACAAGAAATCAGCCCTCAACAACTTAACCGGCGGAAAAAGATTTTTTTGAAAAAATCCCTAAGCCCCGGGGTCACAATTTCAGCAAAAATCTGACTTTTGGAAATTCGCTCAAAAATGGTGCCAAATGCTTGCAAATGCTCCCCTGAAAGGTTTGGCAGTCAAAACAGAAGGCTTTTTATCACAGGACAAGAAATCAGCCCTCAGCAACTTACCCGGCGGAATATTTTTTTTTGAAAAAATCCCTAAGCCCCGGGGTCACAATTTCAGCAAAAATCTGACTTTTGGCAATAAACTCAGAAATGATGCCCAAAGCTTGCAAATGCTCCCCTGAAAGGTTTGGCAGTCGAAACAGAAGGCTTTTTCTCACAGGACAAGAAATCAGCCCTCCACAATCACACCGGCCGAATTGGGGTCACAATTTCAGCAAATATCTGACTTTTGGAAATTCACTCAAAAATGGTGCCAAAAGTTTGCAAATGCTCCCCTGAAAGGTTTGGCAGTCAAAACAGAAGGCTTTTTCTCACAGGACAAATAATCAGCCCTCGACAAATAAACCGACCGAATCGGGGTCACAATTTCAGCAAATATCTGACTTTTGGAAATTCACTCAAAAATGGTGCCAAATGCTTGCAAATACTCCCCTGAAAGGTTTGGCAGTCAAAACAGAAGGCTTTTTATCACAGGACAAGAAATCAGCCCTCAGCAACTTACCCGGCGGAATTTTTTTTTTGGAAAAATCCCTAAGCCCCAGGGTCACAATTTCAGCAAAAATCTGACTTTGGGCAATTCACTCAAAAATGGTGCCAAAAGCTTGCAAATGCTCCCCTGAAAGGTTTTGCAGTCGAAACAGAAGGCTTTTTATCACAGGACAAGAAATCAGCCCTCAGCAACTTACCCGGCGGAATTTTTTTTTTGAAAAAATCCCTAAGCCCCGGGGTCACAATTTCAGCAAAAATCTGACTTTTGGCAATTCACTCAAAAATGGTGCCAAAAGCTTGCAAATGCTCCCCTGAAAGGTTTGGCAGTCGAAACAGAAGGCTTTTTATCACAGGACAAGAAATCAGCCCTCAGCAACTTACCCGGCGGAATTTTTTTTTTGAAAAAATCCCTAAGCCCCGGGGTCACAATTTCAGCAAAAATCTGACTTTTGGCAATAAACTCAGAAATGATGCCCAAAGCTTGCAAATGCTCCCCTGAAAGGTTTGGCAGTCGAAACAGAAGGCTTTTTCTCACAGGACAAGAAATCAGCCCTCAGCAACTTACCCAGCGGAATTTTTTTTTTGAAAAAAATCCCTAAGCCCCGGGGTCACAATCTCAGCAGAAATCTGACTTTTGGCAATTCTCTCAAAAATGATGCCAAAAGCTTGCAAATGCTCCCCTGAAAGGTTTGGCAGTCGAAACAGAAGGCTTTTTCTCACAGGACAAGAAATCAGCCCTCCACAATTACACCGGCTGAATCGGGGTCACAATTTCAGCAAATATCTGACTTTTGGAAATTCACTCAAAAATGGTGCCAAATGCTTGCAAATGCTCCCCTGAAAGGTTTGGCAGTCAAAACAGAAGTCTTTTTATCACAGGACAAGAAATCAGCCCTCAGCAACTTACCCGGCAGAATTTTTTTTTTGAAAAAATCCCTAAGCCCCGGGGTCACAATTTCAGCAAAAATCTGACTTTTGGAAATTCGCTCAAAAATGGTGCCAAACTCTTGCAAATACTCCCCTGAAAGGTTTGGCAGTCAAAACAGAAGGCTTTTTATCACAGGACAAGAAATCAGCCCTCAGCAACTTACCCGGCGGAATTTTTTTTAAAAAAAAATCCCTAAGCCCCGGGGTCACAATTTCAGCAAAAATCTGACTTTTGGCAATTCACTCAAAAATGGTGCCAAATGCTTGCAAATGCTCCCCTGAAAGATTTGGCAGTCAAAACAGAAGGCTTTTTATCACAGGACAAGAAATCAGCCCTCAGCAACTTACCCGGCGGAATATTTTTTTTTGAAAAAATCCCTAAGCCCCGGGGTCACAATTTCAGCAAAAATCTGACTTTTGGCAATAAACTCAGAAATGATGCCCAAAGCTTGCAAATGCTCCCCTGAAAGGTTTGGCAGTCGAAACAGAAGGCTTTTTCTCACAGGACAAGAAATCAGCCCTCCACAATCACACCGGCCGAATTGGGGTAACAATTTCAGCAAAAATCTGACTTTTGGCAATTCACTCAAAAATGGTGCCAAACTCTTGCAAATACTCCCCTGAAAGGTTTGGCAGTCAAAACAGAAGGCTTTTTATCACAGGACAAGAAATCAGCCCTCCACAATTACACCGGCTGAATCGGGGTCACAATTTCAGCAAATATCTGACTTTTGGAAATTCACTCAAAAATGGTGCCAAAAGTTTGCAAATGCTCCCCTGAAAGGTTTGGCAGTCAAAACAGAAGGCTTTTTCTCACAGGACAAGAAATCAGCCCTCGACAAATAAACCGACCGAATCGGGGTCAGAATTTCAGCAAATATCTGACTTTTGGAAATTCACTCAAAAATGGTGCCAAATGCTTGCAAATGCTCCCCTGAAAGATTTGGCAGTCAAAACAGAAGGCTTTTTATCACAGGACAAGAAATCAGCCCTCAGCAACTTACCCGGCGGATTTTTTTTTTTGAAAAAATCCCTAAGCCCCGGGGTCACAATTTCAGCAAAAATCTGACTTTTGGCAATTCAGTCAAAAATGATGCCAAAAGCTTGCAAATGCTCCCCTGAAAGGTTTGGCAGTCGAAACAAAAGGCTTTTTCTCACAGGACAAGAAATCAGCCCTCCACAATTACACCTGCTGAATCGGGGTCACAATTTCAGCAAATATCTGACTTTTGGAAATTCACTCAAAAATGGTGCCAAATGCTTGCAAATGCTCCCTTGAAAGGTTTGGCAGTCAAAACAGAAGTCTTTTTATCACAGGACAAGAAATCAGCCCTCAGCAACTTACCCGGCGGAATTTTTTTTTTGAAAAAATCCCTAAGCCCCGGGGTCACAATTTCAGCAAAAATCTGACTTTTGGCAATAAACTCAGAAATGATGCCCAAAGCTTGCAAATGCTCCCCTGAAAGGTTTGGCAGTCGAAACAGAAGGCTTTTTCTCACAGGACAAGAAATCAGCCCTCAGCAACTTACCCAGCGGAATTTTTTTTTTGAAAAAAATCCCTAAGCCCCGGGGTCACAATCTCAGCAGAAATCTGACTTTTGGCAATTCTCTCAAAAATGATGCCAAAAGCTTGCAAATGCTCCCCTGAAAGGTTTGGCAGTCGAAACAGAAGGCTTTTTCTCACAGGACAAGAAATCAGCCCTCCACAATTACACCGGCTGAATCGGGGTCACAATTTCAGCAAAAATCTGACTTTTGGAAATTCGCTCAAAAATGGTGCCAAACTCTTGCAAATACTCCCCTGAAAGGTTTGGCAGTCAAAACAGAAGGCTTTTTATCACAGGACAAGAAATCAGCCCTCAGCAACTTACCCGGCGGAATTTTTTTTAAAAAAAAATCCCTAAGCCCCGGGGTCACAATTTCAGCAAAAATCTGACTTTTGGCAATTCACTCAAAAATGGTGCCAAATGCTTGCAAATGCTCCCCTGAAAGATTTGGCAGTCAAAACAGAAGGCTTTTTATCACAGGACAAGAAATCAGCCCTCAGCAACTTACCCGGCGGAATATTTTTTTTTGAAAAAATCCCTAAGCCCCGGGGTCACAATTTCAGCAAAAATCTGACTTTTGGCAATAAACTCAGAAATGATGCCCAAAGCTTGCAAATGCTCCCCTGAAAGGTTTGGCAGTCGAAACAGAAGGCTTTTTCTCACAGGACAAGAAATCAGCCCTCCACAATCACACCGGCCGAATTGGGGTAACAATTTCAGCAAAAATCTGACTTTTGGCAATTCACTCAAAAATGGTGCCAAACTCTTGCAAATACTCCCCTGAAAGGTTTGGCAGTCAAAACAGAAGGCTTTTTATCACAGGACAAGAAATCAGCCCTCCACAATTACACCGGCTGAATCGGGGTCACAATTTCAGCAAATATCTGACTTTTGGAAATTCACTCAAAAATGGTGCCAAAAGTTTGCAAATGCTCCCCTGAAAGGTTTGGCAGTCAAAACAGAAGGCTTTTTCTCACAGGACAAGAAATCAGCCCTCGACAAATAAACCGACCGAATCGGGGTCACAATTTCAGCAAATATCTGACTTTTGGAAATTCACTCAAAAATGGTGCCAAATGCTTGCAAATGCTCCCCTGAAAGATTTGGCAGTCAAAACAGAAGGCTTTTTATCACAGGACAAGAAATCAGCCCTCAGCAACTTACCCGGCGGATTTTTTTTTTTGAAAAAATCCCTAAGCCCCGGGGTCACAATTTCAGCAAAAATCTGACTTTTGGCAATTCAGTCAAAAATGATGCCAAAAGCTTGCAAATGCTCCCCTGAAAGGTTTGGCAGTCGAAACAAAAGGCTTTTTCTCACAGGACAAGAAATCAGCCCTCCACAATTACACCTGCTGAATCGGGGTCACAATTTCAGCAAATATCTGACTTTTGGAAATTCACTCAAAAATGGTGCCAAATGCTTGCAAATGCTCCCTTGAAAGGTTTGGCAGTCAAAACAGAAGTCTTTTTATCACAGGACAAGAAATCAGCCCTCAGCAACTTACCCGGCAGAATTTTTTTTTTAAAAAAATCCCTAAGCCCCGGGGGTCACAATTTCAGCAAAAATCTGACTTTTGGAAATTCGCTCAAAAATGGTGCCAAATGCTTGCAAATGCTCCCCTGAAAGATTTGGCAGTCAAAACAGAAGGCTTTTTATCACAGGACAAGAAATCAGCCCTCAGCAACTTACCCGGCGGAATATTTTTTTTTGAAAAAATCCCTAAGCCCCGGGGTCACAATTTCAGCAAAAATCTGACTTTTGGCAATAAACTCAGAAATGATGCCCAAAGCTTGCAAATGCTCCCCTGAAAGGTTTGGCAGTCGAAACAGAAGGCTTTTTCTCACAGGACAAGAAATCAGCCCTCCACAATCACACCGGCCGAATTGGGGTCACAATTTCAGCAAAAATCTGACTTTTGGCAATTCACTCAAAAATGGTGCCAAACTCTTGCAAATACTCCCCTGAAAGGTTTGGCAGTCAAAACAGAAGGCTTTTTATCACAGGACAAGAAATCAGCCCTCCACAATTACACCGGCTGAATCGGGGTCACAATTTCAGCAAATATCTGACTTTTGGAAATTCACTCAAAAATGGTGCCAAAAGTTTGCAAATGCTCCCCTGAAAGGTTTGGCAGTCAAAACAGAAGGCTTTTTCTCACAGGACAAGAAATCAGCCCTCGACAAATAAACCGACCGAATCGGGGTAGCAATTTCAGCAAATATCTGACTTTTGGAAATTCACTCAAAAATGGTGCCAAATGCTTGCAAATGCTCCACTGAAAGATTTGGCAGTCAAAACAGAAGGCTTTTTATCACAGGACAAGAAATCAGCCCTCAGCAACTTACCCGGCGGATTTTTTTTTTTGAAAAAATCCCTAAGCCCCGGGGTCACAATTTCAGCAAAAATCTGACTTTTGGCAATTCACTCAAAAATGGTGCCAAAAGCTTGCAAATGCTCCCCTGAAAGGTTTGGCAGTCGAAACAGAAGGCTTTTTATCACAGGACAAGAAATCAGCCCTCCACAATCACACCGGCCGAATCGGGGTCACAATTTCAGCAAAAATCTGACTTTTGGCAATTCACTCAAAAATGGTGCCAAACTCTTGCAAATACTCCCCTGAAAGGTTTGGCAGTCAAAACAGAAGGCTTTTTATCACAGGACAAGAAATCAGCCCTCCACAATTACACCGGCTGAATTGGGTTCACAATTTCAGCAAATATCTGACTTTTAAAAATTCACTCAAAAATGGTGCCAAAAGTTTGCAAATGCTCCCCTGAAAGGTTTGGCAGTCAAAACAGAAGGCTTTTTATCACAGGACAAGAAATCAGCCCTCGACAAATAAACCGACCGAATCGGGGTCACAATTTCAGCAAATATCTGACTTTTGGAAATTCGCTCAAAAATGGTGCCAAATGCTTGCAAATGCTCCCCTGAAAGGTTTGGCAGTCAAAACAGAAGGCTTTTTATCACAGGACAAGAAATCAGCCCTCAGCAACTTACACGGCGGAGTTTTTTTTTTGAAAAAATCCCTAAGCCCCGGGGTCACAATTTCAGCAAAAATCTGACTTTTGGCAATTCACTCAAAAATGGTGCCAAAAGCTTGCAAATGCTCCCCTGAAAGTTTTGGCAGTCGAAACAGAAGGCTTTTTATCACAGGACAAGAAATCAGCCCTCAGCAACTTACCCAGTGGAATTTTTTTTTTGAAAAAAATCCCTAAGCCCCGGGGTCACAATTTCAGCAAAAATCTGACTTTTGGCAATTCACTCAAAAATGGTGCCAAAAGCTTGCAAATGCTCCCCTGAAAGGTTTGGCTGTCAAAACAGAAGGATTTTTATCACAAGACAAGAAATCAGCCCTCAGCAACTTACCCGGCGGATATTTTTTAAAAAAAAAATCCCTAAGCCCCGGGGTCACAATTTCAGTAAAATTCTGACTTCTGGCAATTCACTCAAAAATGGTGCCAAAAGCTTGCAAATGCTCCCCTGAAAGGTTTGGCAGTCAAAACAGACGGCTTTTTATCACAGGACAAGAAATCAGACCTCAGCAACTTACCCGGCGGAGTTTTTTTTTTGAAAAAATCCCTAAGCCCCGGGGTCACAATTTCAGCAAAAATCTGACTTTTGGAAATTCACTCAAAAATGGTGCCAAATGCTTGCAAATGCTCCCCTGAAAGGTTTGGCAGTCAAAACAGACGGCTTTTTATCACAGGACAAGAAATCAGCCCTCAGCAACTTACCCGTCGGAAATTTTTTTTTTGAAAAAATCCCTAAGCCCCGGGGTCACAATTTCAGCAAATATCTGACTTTTGGCAATTCACTCAAAAATGGTGCCAAAAGCTTGCAAATGCTCCCCTGAAAGGTTTGGCAGTCAAAACAGAAGGCTTTTTATCACAGGACAAGAAATCAGCCCTCAGCAACTTACCCGGCGGATTTTTTTGTGTGAAAAAAACCCTAAGCCCCGGGGTCACAATTTCAGCAAAAATCTGACTTTTGGCAATTCACTCAGAAATGATGCCCAAAGCTTGCAAATGCTCCCCTGAAAGGTTTGGCAGTCGAAACAGAAGGCTTTTTCTCACAGGACAAGAAATTAGCCCTCCACAATCACACCGGCCGAATTGGGGTCACAATTTCAGCAAAAATCTGACTTTTGGCAATTCACTCAAAAATGGTGCCAAACTCTTGCAAATACTCCCCTGAAAGGTTTGGCAGTCAAAACAGAAGGCTTTTTATCACAGGACAAGAAATCAGCCCTCGACAAATAAACCGACCGAATCGCGGTCACAATTTCAGCAAATATCTGACTTTTGGAAATTCACTCAAAAATGGTGCCAAATGCTTGCAAATGCTCCCCTGAAAGATTTGGCAGTCAAAACAGAAGGCTTTTTATCACAGGACAAGAAATCAGCCCTCAGCAACTTACCCGGCGGATTTTTTTTTTTTGAAAAAATCCCTAAGCCCGTGGTCACAATTTCAGCAAAAATCTGACTTTTGGCAATTCACTCAAAAATGGTGCCAAAAGCTTGCAAATGCTCCCCTGAAAGGTTTGGCAGTCGAAACAGAAGGCTTTTTATCACAGGACAAGAAATCAGCCCTCCACAATCACACCGGCCGAATCGGGGTCACAATTTCAGCAAAAATCTGACTTTTGGCAATTCACTCAAAAATGGTGCCAAACTCTTGCAAATACTCCCCTGAAAGGTTTGGCAGTCAAAACAGAAGGCTTTTTATCACAGGACAAGAAATCAGCCCTCCACAATTACACCGGCTGTATCGGGGTCACAATTTCAGCAAATATCTGACTTTTGGAAATTCACTCAAAAATGGTGCCAAAAGTTTGCAAATGCTCCCCTGAAAGGTTTGGCAGTCAAAACAGAAGGCTTTTTATCACAGGACAAGAAATCAGCCCTCGACAAATAAACCGACCGAATTGGGGTCACAATTTCAGCAAATATCTGACTTTTGGAAATTCACTCAAAAATGGTGCCAAATGCTTGCAAATGCTACCCTGAAAGATTTGGCAGTCAAAACAGAAGGCTTTTTATCACAGGACAAGAAATCAGCCCTCAGCAACTTACCCGGCGGAATTTTTTTTTTGAAAAAATCCCTAAGCCCCGGGGTCACCATTTCAGCAAAAATCTGACTTTTGGAAATTCGCTCAAAAATGGTGCCAAATGCTTGCAAATGCTCCACTGAAAGGTTTTGCAGTCGAAACAGAAGGCTTTTTATCACAGGACAAGAAATCAGCCCTCAGCAACTTACCCGGCGGAATTTTTTTTTTGAAAAAATCCCTAAGCCCCGGGGTCACAATTTCAGCAAAAATCTGACTTTTGGCAATTCACTCAAAAATGGTGCCAAAAGCTTGCAAATGCTCCCCTGAAAGGTTTGGCAGTCGAAACAGAAGGCTTTTTATCACAGGACAAGAAATCAGCCCTCAGCAACTTACCCGGCGGAATTTTTTTTTTGAAAAAATCCCTAAGGCCCGGGGTCACAATTTCAGCAAAAATCTGACTTTTGGCAATAAACTCAGAAATGATGCCCAAAGCTTGCAAATGCTCCCCTGAAAGGTTTGGCAGTCGAAACAGAAGGCTTTTTCTCACAGGACAAGAAATCAGCCCTCCACAATCACACCGGCCGAATTGGGGTAACAATTTCAGCAACAATCTGACTTTTGGCAATTCACTCAAAAATGGTGCCAAACTCTTGCAAATACTCCCCTGAAAGGTTTGGCAGTCAAAACAGAAGGCTTTTTATCACAGGACAAGAAATCAGCCCTCCACAATTACACCGGCTGAATCGGGGTCACAATTTCAGCAAATATCTGACTTTTGGAAATTCACTCAAAAATGGTGCCAAAAGTTTGCAAATGCTCCCCTGAAAGGTTTGGCAGTCAAAACAGAAGGCTTTTTCTCACAGGACAAGAAATCAGCCCTCGACAAATAAACCGACCGAATCGGGGTCACAATTTCAGCAAATATCTGACTTTTGGAAATTCACTCAAAAATGGTGCCAAATGCTTGCAAATGCTCCCCTGAAAGATTTGGCAGTCAAAACAGAAGGCTTTTTATCACAGGACAAGAAATCAGCCCTCAGCAACTTACCCGGCAGATTTTTTTTTTTGAAAAAATCCCTAAGCCCCGGGGTCACAATTTCAGCAAAAATCTGACTTTTGGCAATTCAGTCAAAAATGATGCCAAAAGCTTGCAAATGCTCCCCTGAAAGGTTTGGCAGTCGAAACAAAAGGCTTTTTCTCACAGGACAAGAAATCAGCCCTCCACAATTACACCTGCTGAATCGGGGTCACAATTTCAGCAAATATCTGACTTTTGGAAATTCACTCAAAAATGGTGCCAAATGCTTGCAAATGCTCCCCTGAAAGGTTTGGCAGTCAAAACAGAAGTCTTTTTATCACAGGACAAGAAATCAGCCCTCAGCAACTTACCCGGCAGAATTTTTTTTTTGAAAAAATCCCTAAGCCCCGGGGTCACAATTTCAGCAAAAATCTGACTTTTGGAAATTCGCTCAAAAATGGTGCCAAACTCTTGCAAATACTCCCCTGAAAGGTTTGGCAGTCGAAACAGAAGGCTTTTTCTCACAGGACAAGAAATCAGCCCTCCACAATCACACCGGCCGAATTGGGGTCACAATTTCAGCAAAAATCTGACTTTTGGCAATTCACTCAAAAATGGTGCCAAACTCTTGCAAATACTCCCCTGAAAGGTTTGGCAGTCAAAACAGAAGGCTTTTTATCACAGGACAAGAAATCAGCCCTCGACAAATAAACCGACCGAATCGCGGTCACAATTTCAGCAAATATCTGACTTTTGGAAATTCACTCAAAAATGGTGCCAAATGCTTGCAAATGCTCCCCTGAAAGATTTGGCAGTCAAAACAGAAGGCTTTTTATCACAGGACAAGAAATCAGCCCTCAGCAACTTACCCGGCGGATTTTTTTTTTTTGAAAAAATCCCTAAGCCCGTGGTCACAATTTCAGCAAAAATCTGACTTTTGGCAATTCACTCAAAAATGGTGCCAAAAGCTTGCAAATGCTCCCCTGAAAGGTTTGGCAGTCGAAACAGAAGGCTTTTTATCACAGGACAAGAAATCAGCCCTCCACAATCACACCGGCCGAATCGGGGTCACAATTTCAGCAAAAATCTGACTTTTGGCAATTCACTCAAAAATGGTGCCAAACTCTTGCAAATACTCCCCTGAAAGGTTTGGCAGTCAAAACAGAAGGCTTTTTATCACAGGACAAGAAATCAGCCCTCCACAATTACACCGGCTGTATCGGGGTCACAATTTCAGCAAATATCTGACTTTTGGAAATTCACTCAAAAATGGTGCCAAAAGTTTGCAAATGCTCCCCTGAAAGGTTTGGCAGTCAAAACAGAAGGCTTTTTATCACAGGACAAGAAATCAGCCCTCGACAAATAAACCGACCGAATTGGGGTCACAATTTCAGCAAATATCTGACTTTTGGAAATTCACTCAAAAATGGTGCCAAATGCTTGCAAATGCTCCCCTGAAAGATTTGGCAGTCAAAACAGAAGGCTTTTTATCACAGGACAAGAAATCAGCCCTCAGCAACTTACCCGGCGGAATTTTTTTTTTGAAAAAATCCCTAAGCCCCGGGGTCACCATTTCAGCAAAAATCTGACTTTTGGAAATTCGCTCAAAAATGGTGCCAAATGCTTGCAAATGCTCCACTGAAAGGTTTTGCAGTCGAAACAGAAGGCTTTTTATCACAGGACAAGAAATCAGCCCTCAGCAACTTACCAGGTGGAATTTTTTTTTTGAAAAAATCCCTAAGCCCCGGGGTCACAATTTCAGCAAAAATCTGACTTTTGGCAATTCACTCAAAAATGGTGCCAAACGCTTGAAAATACTCCCCTGAAAGGTTTGGCAGTCAAAACAGAAGGCTTTTTATCACAGGACAAGAAATCAGCCCTCAGCAACTTACCCGGCGGAATTTTTTTTTTGAAAAAATCCCTAAGCCCCGGGGTCACAATTTCAGCAAATATCTGACTTTTGGCAATTCACTCAAAAATGGTGCCAAAAGCTTGCAAATGCTCCCCTGAAAGGTTTGGCAGTCGAAACAGAAGGCTTTTTATCACAGGACAAGAAATCAGCCCTCAGCAACTTACCCGGCGGAATTTTTTTTTTGAAAAAATCCCTAAGGCCCGGGGTCACAATTTCAGCAAAAATCTGACTTTTGGCAATAAACTCAGAAATGATGCCCAAAGCTTGCAAATGCTCCCCTGAAAGGTTTGGCAGTCGAAACAGAAGGCTTTTTCTCACAGGACAAGAAATCAGCCCTCCACAATCACACCGGCCGAATTGGGGTAACAATTTCAGCAAAAATCTGACTTTTGGCAATTCACTCAAAAATGGTGCCAAACTCTTGCAAATACTCCCCTGAAAGGTTTGGCAGTCAAAACAGAAGGCTTTTTATCACAGGACAAGAAATCAGCCCTCCACAATTACACCGGCTGTATCGGGGTCACAATTTCAGCAAATATCTGACTTTTGGAAATTCACTCAAAAATGGTGCCAAAAGTTTGCAAATGCTCCCCTGAAAGGTTTGGCAGTCAAAACAGAAGGCTTTTTCTCACAGGACAAGAAATCAGCCCTCGACAAATAAACCGACCGAATCGGGGTCACAATTTCAGCAAATATCTGACTTTTGGAAATTCACTCAAAAATGGTGCCAAATGCTTGCAAATGCTCCCCTGAAAGATTTGGCAGTCAAAACAGAAGGCTTTTTATCACAGGACAAGAAATCAGCCCTCAGCAACTTACCCGGCAGATTTTTTTTTTTGAAAAAATCCCTAAGCCCCGGGGTCACAATTTCAGCAAAAATCTGACTTTTGGCAATTCAGTCAAAAATGATGCCAAAAGCTTGCAAATGCTCCCCTGAAAGGTTTGGCAGTCGAAACAAAAGGCTTTTTCTCACAGGACAAGAAATCAGCCCTCCACAATTACACCTGCTGAATCGGGGTCACAATTTCAGCAAATATCTGACTTTTGGAAATTCACTCAAAAATGGTGCCAAATGCTTGCAAATGCTCCCCTGAAAGGTTTGGCAGTCAAAACAGAAGTCTTTTTATCACAGGACAAGAAATCAGCCCTCAGCAACTTACCCGGCAGAATTTTTTTTTTGAAAAAATCCCTAAGCCCCGGGGTCACAATTTCAGCAAAAATCTGACTTTTGGAAATTCGCTCAAAAATGGTGCCAAACTCTTGCAAATACTCCCCTGAAAGGTTTGGCAGTCGAAACAGAAGGCTTTTTCTCACAGGACAAGAAATCAGCCCTCCACAATCACACCGGCCGAATTGGGGTCACAATTTCAGCAAAAATCTGACTTTTGGCAATTCACTCAAAAATGGTGCCAAACTCTTGCAAATACTCCCCTGAAAGGTTTGGCAGTCAAAACAGAAGGCTTTTTATCACAGGACAAGAAATCAGCCCTCGACAAATAAACCGACCGAATCGCGGTCACAATTTCAGCAAATATCTGACTTTTGGAAATTCACTCAAAAATGGTGCCAAATGCTTGCAAATGCTCCCCTGAAAGATTTGGCAGTCAAAACAGAAGGCTTTTTATCACAGGACAAGAAATCAGCCCTCAGCAACTTACCCGGCGGATTTTTTTTTTTTGAAAAAATCCCTAAGCCCGTGGTCACAATTTCAGCAAAAATCTGACTTTTGGCAATTCACTCAAAAATGGTGCCAAAAGCTTGCAAATGCTCCCCTGAAAGGTTTGGCAGTCGAAACAGAAGGCTTTTTATCACAGGACAAGAAATCAGCCCTCCACAATCACACCGGCCGAATCGGGGTCACAATTTCAGCAAAAATCTGACTTTTGGCAATTCACTCAAAAATGGTGCCAAACTCTTGCAAATACTCCCCTGAAAGGTTTGGCAGTCAAAACAGAAGGCTTTTTATCACAGGACAAGAAATCAGCCCTCCACAATTACACCGGCTGTATCGGGGTCACAATTTCAGCAAATATCTGACTTTTGGAAATTCACTCAAAAATGGTGCCAAAAGTTTGCAAATGCTCCCCTGAAAGGTTTGGCAGTCAAAACAGAAGGCTTTTTCTCACAGGACAAGAAATCAGCCCTCGACAAATAAACCGACCGAATCGGGGTCACAATTTCAGCAAATATCTGACTTTTGGAAATTCACTCAAAAATGGTGCCAAATGCTTGCAAATGCTCCCCTGAAAGATTTGGCAGTCAAAACAGAAGGCTTTTTATCACAGGACAAGAAATCAGCCCTCAGCAACTTACCCGGCGGATTTTTTTTTTTGAAAAAATCCCTAAGCCCCGGGGTCACAATTTCAGCAAAAATCTGACTTTTGGCAATTCAGTCAAAAATGATGCCAAAAGCTTGCAAATGCTCCCCTGAAAGGTTTGGCAGTCGAAACAAAAGGCTTTTTCTCACAGGACAAGAAATCAGCCCTCCACAATTACACCTGCTGAATCGGGGTCACAATTTCAGCAAATATCTGACTTTTGGAAATTCACTCAAAAATGGTGCCAAATGCTTGCAAATGCTCCCCTGAAAGGTTTGGCAGTCAAAACAGAAGTCTTTTTATCACAGGACAAGAAATCAGCCCTCAGCAACTTACCCGGCAGAATTTTTTTTTTGAAAAAATCCCTAAGCCCCGGGGTCACAATTTCAGCAAAAATCTGACTTTTGGAAATTCGCTCAAAAATGGTGCCAAACTCTTGCAAATACTCCCCTGAAAGGTTTGGCAGTCGAAACAGAAGGCTTTTTCTCACAGGACAAGAAATCAGCCCTCCACAATCACACCGGCCGAATTGGGGTCACAATTTCAGCAAAAATCTGACTTTTGGCAATTCACTCAAAAATGGTGCCAAACTCTTGCAAATACTCCCCTGAAAGGTTTGGCAGTCAAAACAGAAGGCTTTTTATCACAGGACAAGAAATCAGCCCTCGACAAATAAACCGACCGAATCGCGGTCACAATTTCAGCAAATATCTGACTTTTGGAAATTCACTCAAAAATGGTGCCAAATGCTTGCAAATGCTCCCCTGAAAGATTTGGCAGTCAAAACAGAAGGCTTTTTATCACAGGACAAGAAATCAGCCCTCAGCAACTTACCCGGCGGATTTTTTTTTTTTGAAAAAATCCCTAAGCCCGTGGTCACAATTTCAGCAAAAATCTGACTTTTGGCAATTCACTCAAAAATGGTTGCAAAAGCTTGCAAATGCTCCCCTGAAAGGTTTGGCAGTCGAAACAGAAGGCTTTTTATCACAGGACAAGAAATCAGCCCTCCACAATCACACCGGCCGAATCGGGGTCACAATTTCAGCAAAAATCTGACTTTTGGCAATTCACTCAAAAATGGTGCCAAACTCTTGCAAATACTCCCCTGAAAGGTTTGGCAGTCAAAACAGAAGGCTTTTTATCACAGGACAAGAAATCAGCCCTCCACAATTACACCGGCTGTATCGGGGTCACAATTTCAGCAAATATCTGACTTTTGGAAATTCACTCAAAAATGGTGCCAAAAGTTTGCAAATGCTCCCCTGAAAGGTTTGGCAGTCAAAACAGAAGGCTTTTTATCACAGGACAAGAAATCAGCCCTCGACAAATAAACCGACCGAATTGTGGTCACAATTTCAGCAAATATCTGACTTTTGGAAATTCACTCAAAAATGGTGCCAAATGCTTGCAAATGCTACCCTGAAAGATTTGGCAGTCAAAACAGAAGGCTTTTTATCACAGGACAAGAAATCAGCCCTCAGCAACTTACCCGGCGGAATTTTTTTTTTGAAAAAATCCCTAAGCCCCGGGGTCACCATTTCAGCAAAAATCTGACTTTTGGAAATTCGCTCAAAAATGGTGCCAAATGCTTGCAAATGCTCCACTGAAAGGTTTGGCAGTCGAAACAAAAGGCTTTTTCTCACAGGACAAGAAATCAGCCCTCCACAATTACACCTGCTGAATCGGGGTCACAATTTCAGCAAATATCTGACTTTTGGCAATTCACTCAAAAATGGTGCCAAACTCTTGCAAATACTCCCCTGAAAGGTTTGGCAGTCAAAACAGAAGGCTTTTTATCACAGGACAAGAAATCAGCCCTCGACAAATAAACCGACCGAATCGCGGTCACAATTTCAGCAAATATCTGACTTTTGGAAATTCACTCAAAAATGGTGCCAAATGCTTGCAAATGCTCCCCTGAAAGATTTGGCAGTCAAAACAGAAGGCTTTTTATCACAGGACAAGAAATCACCCCTCAGCAACTTACCCGGCGGATTTTTTTTTTTTGAAAAAATCCCTAAGCCCGTGGTCACAATTTCAGCAAAAATCTGACTTTTGGCAATTCACTCAAAAATGGTGCCAAAAGCTTGCAAATGCTCCCCTGAAAGGTTTGGCAGTCGAAACAGAAGGCTTTTTATCACAGGACAAGAAATCAGCCCTCCACAATCACACCGGCCGAATCGGGGTCACAATTTCAGCAAAAATCTGACTTTTGGAAATTCGCTCAAAAATGGTGCCAAATGCTTGCAAATGCTCCACTGAAAGGTTTTGCAGTCGAAACAAAAGGCTTTTTATCACAGGACAAGAAATCAGCCCTCAGCAACTTACCAGGTGGAATTTTTTTTTTGAAAAAATCCCTAAGCCCCGGGGTCACAATTTCAGCAAAAATCTGACTTTTGGCAATTCACTCAAAAATGGTGCCAAAAGCTTGCAAATGCTCCCCTGAAAGGTTTGGCAGTCGAAACAGAAGGCTTTTTATCACAGGACAAGAAATCAGCCCTCAGCAACTTACCCAGCGGAATTTTTTTTTTGAAAAAAATCCCTAAGCCCCGGGGTCACAATTTCAGCAAAAATCTGACTTTTGGCAATTCACTCAAAAATGGTGCCAAAAGCTTGCAAATGCTCCCCTGAAAGGTTTGGCAGTCAAAACAGAAGGATTTTTATCACAAGACAAGAAATCACCCCTCAGCAACTTACCCGGCGGATTTTTTTTTTTGAAAAAATCCCTAAGCCCCGGGGTCACAATTTCAGTAAAAATCTGACTTTTGCCAATTCACTCAAAAATGCTGCCAAACGCTTGCAAATGATCCCCTGAAAGTTTTGGCAGTCGAAACAGAAGGCTTTTTATCACAGGACAAGAAATCAGCCCTCGACAACTTAACCGGAGGAAAAAGATTTTTTTAAAAAAATCCCTAAGCCCCGGAGTCACAATTTCAGCAAAAATCTGACTTTTGGGAATTCAGTCAAATATGGTGCCGAATGGTTGCAAATGCTCCCCTGAAAGGTTTGGCAGTCGAAACAGAAGGCTTTTTATCACAGGACAAGAAATCAGCCCTCAACAACTTAACCGGAGGAAAAAGATTTTTTTAAAAAAATCCCTAAGCCCCGGAGTCACAATTTCAGCAAAAATCTGACTTTTGCCAATTCACTCAAAAATGCTGCCAAACGCTTGAAAATGATCCCCTGAAAGGTTTGGTAGTCGAAACAGAAGGCTTTTTATCACAGGACAAGAAATCAGCCCTCAACAACTTAACCGGCGGAAAACGATTTTTTTGAAAAAATCCCTAAGCCCCGGGGTCACAATTTCAGCAAAAATCTGACTTTCGGGAATTCAGTCAAATATGGTGCCGAACGGTTTCAAATGCTCCCCTGAAAGTTTTGGCAGTCGAAACAGAAGGCTTTTTATGACAGGACAAGAAATCAGCCCTCAATAACTTAACTGGTGGAAATTTCATGAATTCAGTCAAATATGGTGCCGAACGGTTGCAAATGCTCCCCTGAAAGTTTTGGCAGTCGAAACAGAAGGCTTTTTATCACAGGACAAGTAATCAGCCCTCAACAACTTAACCGGCGGAAAAAGATTTTTTTGAAAAAATCCCTAAGCCCCGGGGTCACAATTTCAGCAAAAATCTGACTTTTGCCAATTCACTCAAAAATGGTGCCAAAAGCTTGCAAATGCTCCCCTGAAAGGTTTGGCAGTCGAAACAGAAGGCTTTTTATCACAGGACAAGAAATCAGCCCTCCACAATCACACCGGCCGAATCGGGGTCACAATTTCAGCAAAAATCTGACTTTTGGCAATTCACTCAAAAATGGTGCCAAACTCTTGCAAATGCTCCCCTGAAAGGTTTGGCAGTCGAAACAGAAGGCTTTTTATCACAGGACAAGAAATCAGCCCTCGACAACTTAACCGGAGGAAAAAGATTTTTTTAAAAAAATCCCTAAGCCCCGGAGTCACAATTTCAGCAAAAATCTGACTTTTGGGAATTCAGTCAAATATGGTGCCGAATGGTTGCAAATGCTCCCCTGAAAGGTTTGGCAGTCGAAACAGAAGGCTTTTTATCACAGGACAAGAAATCAGCCCTCAACAACTTAACCGGAGGAAAAAGATTTTTTTAAAAAAATCCCTAAGCCCCGGAGTCACAATTTCAGCAAAAATCTGACTTTTGCCAATTCACTCAAAAATGCTGCCAAACGCTTGAAAATGATCCCCTGAAAGGTTTGGTAGTCGAAACAGAAGGCTTTTTATCACAGGACAAGAAATCAGCCCTCAACAACTTAACCGGCGGAAAACGATTTTTTTGAAAAAATCCCTAAGCCCCGGGGTCACAATTTCAGCAAAAATCTGACTTTCGGGAATTCAGTCAAATATGGTGCCGAACGGTTTCAAATGCTCCCCTGAAAGTTTTGGCAGTCGAAACAGAAGGCTTTTTATGACAGGACAAGAAATCAGCCCTCAATAACTTAACTGGTGGAAATTTCATGAATTCAGTCAAATATGGTGCCGAACGGTTGCAAATGCTCCCCTGAAAGTTTTGGCAGTCGAAACAGAAGGCTTTTTATCACAGGACAAGTAATCAGCCCTCAACAACTTAACCGGCGGAAAAAGATTTTTTTGAAAAAATCCCTAAGCCCCGGGGTCACAATTTCAGCAAAAATCTGACTTTTGCCAATTCACTCAAAAATGGTGCCAAAAGCTTGCAAATGCTCCCCTGAAAGGTTTGGCAGTCGAAACAGAAGGCTTTTTATCACAGGACAAGAAATCAGCCCTCCACAATCACACCGGCCGAATCGGGGTCACAATTTCAGCAAAAATCTGACTTTTGGCAATTCACTCAAAAATGGTGCCAAACTCTTGCAAATGCTCCCCTGAAAGGTTTGGCAGTCGAAACAGAAGGCTTTTTATCACAGGACAAGAAATCAGCCCTCCACAATTACACCGGCTGTATCGGGGTCACAATTTCAGCAAATATCTGACTTTTGGAAATTCACTCAAAAATGGTGCCAAAAGTTTGCAAATGCTCCCCTGAAAGGTTTGGCAGTCAAAACAGAAGGCTTTTTATCACAGGACAAGAAATCAGCCCTCGACAAATAAACCGACCGAATCGGGGTCACAATTTCAGCAAATATCTGACTTTTGGAAATTCACTCAAAAATGGTGCCAAATGCTTGCAAATGCTACCCTGAAAGATTTGGCAGTCAAAACAGAAGGCTTTTTATCACAGGACAAGAAATCAGCCCTCAGCAACTTACCCGGCGGAATTTTTTTTTTGAAAAAATCCCTAAGCCCCGGGGTCACCATTTCAGCAAAAATCTGACTTTTGGAAATTCGCTCAAAAATGGTGCCAAATGCTTGCAAATGCTCCACTGAAAGGTTTTGCAGTCGAAACAGAAGGCTTTTTATCACAGGACAAGAAATCAGCCCTCAGCAACTTACCAGGTGGAATTTTTTTTTTGAAAAAATCCCTAAGTCCCGGGGTCACAATTTCAGCAAAAATCTGACTTTTGGCAATTCACTCAAAAATGGTGCCAAACGCTTGAAAATACTCCCCTGAAAGGTTTGGCAGTCAAAACAGAAGGCTTTTTATCACAGGACAAGAAATCAGCCCTCAGCAACTTACCCGGCGGAATTTTTTTTTTGAAAAAATCCCTAAGCCCCGGGGTCACAATTTCAGCAAAAATCTGACTTTTGGCAATTCACTCAAAAATGGTGCCAAAAGCTTGCAAATGCTCCCCTGAAAGGTTTGGCAGTCGAAACAGAAGGCTTTTTATCACAGGACAAGAAATCAGCCCTCAGCAACTTACCCAGCGGAATTTTTTTTTTGAAAAAAATCCCTAAGCCCCGGGGTCACAATTTCAGCAAAAATCTGACTTTTGGCAATTCACTCAAAAATGGTGCCAAAAGCTTGCAAATGCTCCCCTGAAAGGTTTGGCAGTCAATACAGAAGGATTTTTATCACAAGACAAGAAATCAGCCCTCAGCAACTTACCCGGCGGATTTTTTTTTTTGAAAAAATCCCTAAGCCCCGGGGTCACAATTTCAGTAAAAATCTGACTTTTGCCAATTCACTCAAAAATGCTGCCAAACGCTTGCAAATGCTCCCCTGAAAGGTTTGGCAGTCGAAACAGAAGGCTTTTTATCACAGGACAAGAAATCAGCCCTCGACAACTTAACCGGAGGAAAAAGATTTTTTTGAAAAAATCCCTAAGCCCCGGGGTCACAATTTCAGCAAAAATCTGACTTCCTTGAATTCAGTCAAATATGGTGCCGAACGGTTGCAAATTCTCCCCTGAAAGTTTTGGCAGACGAAACAGAAGGCTTTTTATCACAGGACAAGAAATCAGCCCTCAACAACTTAACCGGCGGAAAAAGATTTTTTTAAAAAAATCCCTAAGCCCCGGAGTCACAATTTCAGCAAAAATCTGACTTTTGCCAATTCACTCAAAAATGCTGCCAAACGCTTGCAAATGATCCCCTGAAAGGTTTGGTAGTCGAAACAGAAGGCTTTTTATCACAGGACAAGAGATCAGCCCTCAACAACTTAACCGGCGGAAAACGATTTTTTTGAAAAAATCCCTAAGCCCCGGGGTCACAATTTCAGCAAAAATCTGACTTTTGCCAATTCACTCATAAATGGTGCCAAACGCTTGCAAATGCTCCCCTGAAAGGTTTGGCAGTCGAAACAGAAGGCTTTTTATGACAGGACAAGAAATCAGCCCTCAATAACTTAACTGGTGGAAATTTCATGAATTCAGTCAAATATGGTGCCGAACGGTTGCAAATGCTCCCCTGAAAGTTTTGGCAGTCGAAACAGAAGGCTTTTTATCACAGGACAAGTAATCAGCCCTCAACAACTTAACCGGCGGAAAAAGATTTTTTTGAAAAAATCCCTAAGCCCCGGGGTCACAATTTCAGCAAAAATCTGACTTTTGCCAATTCACTCAAAAATGCTTCCAATCGCTTGCAAATGCTCCCCTGAAAGGTTTGGCAGTCGAAACAGAAGGCTTTTTATCACAAGACAATAAATCAGCCCTCAACAACTTAACCGGCGGAAAACGATTTTTTTGAAAAAATCCCTAAGCCCCGGGGTCACAATTTCAGCAAAAATCTGACTTCCTTGAATTCAGTCAAATATGGTGCCGAATGGTTGCAAATGCTCCCCTGAAAGTTTTGGCATTCGAAACAGAAGGCTTTTTATCACAGGACAAGTAATCAGCCCTCAACAACTTAACCGGCGGAAAAAGATTTTTTTGAAAAAATCCCTAAGCCCCGGGGTCACAATTTCAGCAAAAATCTGACTTTTGCCAATTCACTCAAAAATGCTTCCAATCGCTTGAAAATGCTCCCCTGAAAGGTTTGGCAGTCGAAACAGAAGCCTTTTTATCACAGGACAAGAAATCAGCCGTCAATAACTTAACCGGTTGAAATTTCATGAATTCAGTCAAATATGGTGCCGAACGGTTGCAAATGCTCCCCTGAAAGTTTTGGCAGTAGAAAAAGAAGACTTTTTATCACAGGACAATAAATCAGCCCTCAACAACTTAACCGGCGGAATTTTTTTTTAAAAAAAAAATCCCTAAGCCCCGGGGTCACAATTTCAGCAAAAATCTGACTTTTGCCAATTCACTCAAAAATGCATCCAATCGCTTGCAAATGCTCCCCTGAAAGGTTTGGCAGTCGAAACAGAAGGCTTTTTATCACAGGACAATAAATCAGCCCTCAACAACTTAACCTGCGGAAAAAGATTTTTTTGAAAAATTCCCTAAGCCCCGGGGTCACAATTTCAGCAAAAATCTGACTTCCGGGAATTCAGTCAAGTATGGTGCCGAACGGTTGCAAATGCTCCCCTGAAAGTTTTGGCAGTCGAAACAGAAGGCTTTTTATCACAGGACAAGAAATCAGCCCTCAATAACTTAACCGGTGGAAATTTCATGAATTCAGTCAAATATGGTGCTGAACGGTTGCAAATGCTCCCCTGAAAGTTTTGGCAGTCGAAACAGAAGCCTTTTTATCACAGGACAATAAATCAGCCCTCAACAACTTAACTGGCGGAAATTTTTTTTTTTGAAAAAATCCCTAAGCCCCGGGGTCACAATTTCAGCAAAAATCTGACTTTTGCCAATTCACTCAAAAATGCTGCCAAACGCTTGCAAATGATCCCCTGAAAGGTTTGGCAGTCGAAACAGAAGGCTTTTTATCACAGGACAATAAATCAGCCTTCAACAACTTAACCGGCGGAAAAAGATTTTTTTGAAAAAATCCCTAAGCCCCGGGGTCACAATTTCAGCAAAAATCTGACTTTTGGCAATTCACTCAAAAATGCTTCCAATCGCTTCCAAATGCTCCCCTGACAGGTTTGATAGTCAATACAGAAGGCTTTTTATCACGGGACAATAAATCAGCCCTCAACAACTTAACCGGCGGAAAAAGATTTTTTTGAAAAAATCCCTAAGCCCCAGGGTCACAATTTCAGCAAAAATCTGACTTTTGCCAATTCACTCAAAAATGCTGCCAAACGCTTGCAAATGATCCCCTGAAAGGTTTGGCAGTCGAAACAGAAGGCTTTTTATCACAGGACAATAAATCAGCCCTCAATAACTTAACCGGTGGAAAAAGATTTTTTTGAAAAAATCCCTAAGCCCCGCGGGGGGTCACAATTTCAGCAAAAATCTGACTTCTGGGAATTCAGTCAAATATGGTGCCGAACGGTTGCAAATGCTCCCCTGACAGTTTTGGCAGTCGAAACAGAAGGCTTTTTATCACAGGACAAGAAATCAGCCCTCAATAACTTAACCGGTGGAAATTTCATGAATTCAGTCAAATATGGTGCCGAAAGGTTGCAAATGCTCCCCTGAAAGATTTGGCAGTCGAAACAGAAGGCTTTTTATCACAGGACAAGAAATCAGCCCACAATAACTTAACCGGTGGAAAAAGATTTTTTTGAAAAAATCCCTAAGCCCCGGGGTCACAATTTCAGCAAAAATCTGACTTTCGGGAATTCAGTCAAATATGGTGCCGAACGTTTGCAAATGCTCCCCTGGAAGTTTTGGCAGTCGAAACAGAAGGCTTTATATCACAGGACAATAAATCAGCCCTCAATAACTTAACCGGCGGAAAAAGATTTTTTTGAAAAAATCCCTAAGCCCCGGGGTCACAATTTCAGCAAAAATCTGACTTTTGCCATTTCACTCATAAATGCTGCCAAACGCTTGCAAATGCTCCCCTGAAAGGTTTGGCAGTCGAAACAGAAGGCTTTTTATCACAGGACAAGAAATCAGCCCTCAACAACTTAACCGGAGGAAATTTCATGAATTCAGTCAAATATGGTGCCGAACGGTTGCAAATGCTCCCCTGAAAGTTTTGGCAGGCGAAAAAGAAGACTTTTTATCACAGGACAAAAAATGAGCCCTCAACAACTTAATCAGCGGAATTTATTTTTTTTGAAAAAATCCCTAAGCCCCGGGGTCACAATTTCAGCAAAAATCTGACTTTTGCCAATTCACTCAAAAATGCTGCCAAACGCTTGCAAATGATCCCCTGAAAGTTTTGGCAGTCGAAACAGAAGGCTTTATTTCACAGGACAATAAATCAGCCCTCAATAACTTAACCGGTGGAAATTTCATGAATTCAGTCAAATATGGTGCTGAACGGTTGCAAATGCTCCCCTGAAAGATTTGGCAGTCGAAAAAGAAGGCTTTTTATCACAGGACAAGAAATCAGCCCTCGACAACTTAACCGGTGGAAAAAGATTTTTTTGAAAAAATCCCTAAGCCCCGGGGTCACAATTTCAGCAAAAATCTAACTTTTGCCAATTCACTCATAAATGCTGCCAAACGCTTGCAAATACTCCCCTGAAAGGTTTAGCAGTCGAAACAGAAGCCTTTTTATCACAGGACAAGAAATCAGCCGTCTATAACTTAACCGGTGGAAATTTCATGAATTCAGTCAAATATGGTGCCGAACGGTTGCAAATGCTCCCCTGAAAGTTTTAGCAGTCGAAACAGAAGCCTTTTTATCACAGGACAATAAATCAGCCCTCAATAACTTAACCGGTGGAAATTTCGTGAATTCAGTCAAATATGGTGCTGAACGGTTGCAAATGCTCCCCTGAAAGATTTGGCAGTCGAAACAGAAGGCTTTTTATCACAGGACAAGAAATCAGCCCTCAACAACTTAACCGGCGGGAAAAGATTTTTTTGAAAAAATCCCTAAGCCCGGGGGTCACAATTTCAGCAAAAATCTGACTTTTGCCAATTCACTCAAATATGGTGCCGAATGGTTGCAAATGCTCCCCTGAAAGGTTTGGTAGTCGAAACAGAAGGCTTTTTATCACAGGACAAGAAATCAGCCCTCAACAACTTAACCGGCGGAAAAAGATTTTTTTGAAAAAATCCCTAAGCCCCGGGGTCACAATTTCAGCAAAAATCTGACTTTTGCCAATTCACTCAAAAATGCTTCCAATCGCTTGCAAATGCTCCCCTGAAAGGTTTGGCAGTCGAAACAGAATGCTTTTTATCACAGGACAATAAATAAGCCCTCAACAACTTAACCAGCGGAAAAAGATTTTTTTGAAAAATTCCCTAAGCCCCGGGGTCACAATTTCAGCAAAAATCTGACTTCCGGGAATTCAGTCAAATATGGTGCCGAACGGTTGCAAATGCTCCCCTGAAAGTTTTAGCAGTCGAAACAGAAGGCTTTTTATCACAGGACAAGAAATCAGCCCTCAACAACTTAACCGGCGGGAAAAGATTTTTTTGAAAAAATCCCTAAGCCCTGGGGTCAAAATTTCAGCAAAAATCTGACTTTTGGGAATTCAGTCAAATATGGTGCCGAATGGTTGCAAATGCTCCCCTGAAAGGTTTGGCAGTCGAAACAGAAGGCTTTTTATCACAGGACAAGAAATCAGCCCTCAACAACTTAACCGGCGGAAAAAGATTTTTTTGAAAAAATCCCTAAGCCCCGGGGTCACAATTTCAGCAAAAATCTGACTTTTGCCAATTCACTCAAAAATGCTGCCAAACGCTTGCAAATGATCCCCTGAAAGGTTTGGCAGTCGAAACAGAAGGCTTTTTATCACAGGACAAGAAATCAGCCCTCAACAACTTAACCGGCGGAAAACGATTTTTTTGAAAAAATCCCTAAGCCCCGGGTTCTCAATTTCAGCAAAAATCTGACTTTCGGGAATTCAGTCAAATATGGTGCCGAACGGTTTCAAATGCTCCCCTGAAAGTTTTGGCAGTCGAAACAGAAGGCTTTTTATGACAGGACAAGAAATCAGCCCTCAATAACTTAACCGGTGGAAATTTCATGAATTCAGGAAATATTGTGCCGAACGGTTGCAAATGCGCCCCTGAAAGTTTTGGCAGTCGAAACAGAAGGCTTTTTATCACAGGACAAGAAATCAGCTCTCAACAACTTAACCGGAGGAAAAAGATTTTTTTGAAAAAATCCCTAAAGCCCCGGGGTCACAATTTCAGCAAAAATCTGACTTTTGCCAATTCACTCAAAAATGCTGCCAAACGCTTGCAAATGATCCCCTGAAAGCTTTGGCAGTCGAAACAGAAGGCTTTTTATGACAGGACAATAAATCAGCCCTCAACAACTTAACCGGCGGAAAAAGATTTTTTTGAAAAAATCCCTAAGCCCCGGGGTCACAATTTCAGCAAAAAACTGACTTCCGGGTATTCAGTCAAATATGGTGCCGAACGGTTGCAAATGCTCCCCTGAAAGTTTTAGCAGTCGAAACAGAAGGCTTTTTATCACAGGACAAGAAATCAGCCCTCAACAACTTAACCGGAGGAAAAAGATTTTTTTGAAAAAATCCCTAAGCCCCGGGGTCACAATTTCAGCAAAAATTTGACTTTTGCCAATTCACTCAGAAATGCTTCCAATCGCTTGCAAATGCTCCCCTGAAAAGTTTGGCAGTCGAAACAGAAGGCTTTATATCACAGGACAATAAATCAGCCCTCAATATCTTAACCGGTGTAAATTTCATGAATTCAGTCAAATATGGTACTGAACGGTTCGAAATGCTCCCCTGAAAGATTTGGCAGTCGAAACAGAAGGCTTTTTATCACAGGGCAAGAAATCAGCCCTCAATAACTTAACCGGTGGAAAAAGATTTTTTCAAAAAATCCCTAAGCCCCGGGGTCACAATTTCAGCAAAAATCTGACTTTTGGGAATTCAGTCAAATATGGTGCCGAACGGTTGCAAATGCTCCCCTGAAAGATTTGGCAGTCGAAACAGAAGCCTTTTTATCACAGGACAAGAAATCAGCCGTCTATAACTTAACCGGTGGAAATTTCATGAATTCAGTCAAATATGGTGCCGAACGGTTGCAAATGCTCCCCTGAAAGTTTTGGCAGTCGAAAAAGAAGACTTTTTATCACAGGACAATAAATCTGCCCTCAACAACTTAACCGGCGGGAAAAGATTTTTTTGAAAAAATCCCTAAGCCCCGGGGTCACAATTTCAGCAAAAATCTGACTTTTGGGAATTCAGTCAAATATGGTGCCGAATGGTTGCAAATGCTCCGCTGAAAGGTTTGGCAGTCGAAACAGAAAGCTTTTTATCACAGGACAAGAAATCAGCCCTCAACAACTTAACCGGAGGAAAAAGATTTTTTTGAAAAAATCCCTAAGCCCCGGGGTCACAATTTCAGCAAAAATCTGACTTCTGGGAATTCAGTCAAATATGGTGCCGAACGGTTGCAAATGCTCCCCTGAAAGTTTTGGCAGTCGAAACAGAAGGCTTTTTATCACAGGACAAGTAATCAGCCCTCAACAACTTAACCGGCGGAAAAAGATTTTTTTGAAAAAATCCCTAAGCCCCGGGGTCACAATTTCAGCAAAAATCTGACTTTTGCCAATTGACTCAAAAATGCTTCCAATCGCTTGCAAATGCTCCCCTGAAAGGTTTGGCAGTCGAAACAGAAGGCTTTTTATCACAGGACAAGAAATCAGCCCTCAACAACTTAACCGGCGGAAAAAGATTTTTTTGAAAAATTCCCTAAGCCCCGGGGTCACAATTTCAGCAAAAATCTGACTTCCGGGAATTCAGTCAAATATGGTGCCGAACGGTTGCAAATGCTCCCCTGAAAGTTTTAGCAGTCGAAACAGAAGGCTTTTTCTCACAGGACAAGAAATCAGCCCTCCACAATTACACCGGCTGAATCGGGGTCACAATTTCAGCAAAAATCTGACTTTTGCCAATTCACTCAGAAATGCTTCCAATCGCTTGAAAATGCTCCCCTGAAAGGTTTGGCAGTCGAAACAGAAGCCTTTTTATCACAGGACAAGAAATCAGCCGTCAATAACTTAACCGGTGGAAATTTCATGAATTCAGTCAAATATGGTGCCGAACGGTTGCAAATGCTCCCCTGAAAGTTTTCGCAGTCGAAAAAGAAGACTTTTTATCACAGGACAATAAATCTGCCGTCAACAACTTAACCGGCGGAAATTTTTTTTTTTGAAAAAATCCCTAAGCCCCGGGGTCACAATTTCAGCAAAAATCTGACTTTTGCCAATTCACTCAAAAATGCTTCCAATCGCTTGCAAATGCTCCCCTGAAAGGTTTGGCAGTCGAAACAGAAGGCTTTTTATCACAGGACAAGAAATCAGCCCTCGACAACTTAACCGGCGGAAAAAGATTTTTTTGAAAAATTCCCTAAGCCCCGGGGTCACAATTTCAGCAAAAATCTGACTTCCGGGAATTCAGTCAAATATGGTGCCGAACGGTTTCAAATGCTCCCCTGAAAGGTTTGGCAGTCGAAACAGAAGCCTTTTTATCACAGGACAAGAAATCAGCCGTCAATAACTTAACCGGTGGAAATTTCATGAATTCAGTCAAATATGGTGCCGAACGGTTGCAAATGCTCCCCTGAAAGTTTTAGCAGTCGAAACAGAAGCCTTTTTATGACAGGACAAGAAATCAGCCCTCAATAACTTAACTGGTGGAAATTTCATGAATTCAGTCAAATATGGTGCACAATTTCAGCAAAAATCTGACTTTTGGGAATTCAGTCAAATATGGTGCCGAACGGTTGCAAATGCTCCGCTGAAAGGTTTGACAGTCGAAACAGAAGGCTTTTAATCACAGGACAAGAAATCAGCCCGCAACAACTTAACCGGCCGAAAAAGATTTTTTTGAAAAAATCCCTAAGCCCCGGGGTCACAATTTCAGCAAAAATCTGACTTTTGCCAATTCACTCAAAAATGCTGCCAAACGCTTGCAAATGATCCCCTGAAAGGTTTGGTAGTCGAAACAGAAGGCTTTTTATCACAGGACAAGAAATCAGCCCTCAACAACTTAACCGGCGGAAAACGATTTTTTTGAAAAAATCCCTAAGCCGCGGGGTCACAATTTCCGCAAAAATCTGACTTTCGGGAATTCAGTCAAATATGGTGCCGAACGGTTTCAAATGCTCCCCTGAAAGTTTTGGCAGTCGAAACAGAAGGCTTTTTATCACAGGACAAGAAATCAGCCCTCAACAACTTAACGGGCGGAAAACGATTTTTTTGAAAAAATCCCTAAGCCCCGGGGTCACAATTTCAGCAAAAATCTGACTTTTGGGAATTCAGTCAAATATGGTGCCGAACGGTTTCAAATGCTCCCCTGAAAGTTTTGGCAGTCGAAACAGAAGGCTTTTTATGACAGGACAAGAAATCAGCCCTCAATAACTTAACTGGTGGAAATTTCATGAATTCAGTCAAATATGGTGCCGAACGGTTACAAATGCGCCCCTGAAAGTTTTGGCAGTCGAAACAGATGGCTTTTTATCACAGGAAAAGTAAGCAGCCCTCAACCACTTAACCGGCGGAAAAAGTTTTTTTTGAAAAATTCCCTAAGCCCCGGGGTCACAATTTCAGCAAAAATCTGACTTCCGGGAATTCATTCAAATATTGTGCCGAACGGTGGTAAATGCTCCCCTGAAAGTTTTAGCAGTCGAAACAGAAGGCTTTTTATCACAGGACAAGTAATCAGCCCTCAACAACTTAACCGGTGGAAAAAGATTTTTTTGAAAAAATCCCTAAGCCCCGGGGTCACAATTTCAGCAAAAATCTGACTTTTGCCAATTCACTCAAAAATGCTTCCAATCGCTTGCAAATGCTCCCCTGAAAGGTTTGGCAGGCGAAAGAGAAGGCTTTTTATCACAGGACAAGTAATCAGCCCTCAACAACTTAACCGGCGGAAAAAGATTTTTTTGAAAAATTCCCTAAGCCCCGGGGTCACAATTTCAGCAAAAATCTGACTTCCGGGAATTCAGTCAAATATGGTGCCGAACGGTTGCAAATGCTCCCCTGAAAGTTTTAGCAGTCGAAACAGAAGGCTTTTTATCACAGGACAAGAAATCAGCCCTCAACAACTTAACCGGCGGGAAAAGATTTTTTTGAAAAAATCCCTAAGCCCCGGGGTCACAATTTCAGCAAAAATCTGACTTTTGGGAATTCAGTCAAATATGGTGCCGAATGGTTGCAAATGCTCCGCTGAAAGGTTTGGCAGTCGAAACAGAAAGCTTTTTATCACAGGACAAGAAATCAGCCCTCAACAACTTAACCGTAGGAAAAAAATTTTTTTGAAAAAATCCCTAAGCCCCGGGGTCACAATTTCAGCAAAAATCTAACTTTTGCCAATTCACTCATAAATGCTGCCAAACGCTTGCAAATGCTCCCCTGAAAGGTTTGGCAGTCGAAACAGAAGGCTTTTTATCACCGGAGAAGAAATCAGCCCTCGACAACTTAACCGGAGGAAAAAGATTTTTTTGAAAAAATCCCTAAGCCCCGGGGTCACAATTTCAGCAAAAATCTGACTTCTGGGAATTCAGTCAAATATGGTGCCGAACGGTTGCAAATGCTCCCCTGAAAGTTTTGGCAGTCGAAACAGAAGGCTTTTTATCACAGGACAAGTAATCAGCCCTCAACAACTTAACCGGCGGAAAAAGATTTTTTTGAAAAAATCCCTAAGCCCCGGGGTCACAATTTCAGCAAAAATCTGACTTCCGGGAATTCATTCAAATATGGTGCCGAACGGTGGCAAATGCTCCCCTGAAAGTTTTAGCAGTCGAAACAGAAGGCTTTTTATCACAGGACAAGAAATCAGCCCTCAACAACTTAACCGGCGGAAAAAGATTTTTTTGAAAAAATCCCTAAGCCCCGGGGACACAATTTCAGCACAAATCTGACTTCTGGGAATTCAGTCAAATATGGTGCCGAAAGGTGGCAAATGCTCCGCTGAAAGTTTTAGCAGTCGAAACAGAAGGCTTTTTATCACAGGACAAGAAATCAGCCCTCAACAACTTAACCGAAGGAAAAAGATTTTTTTGAAAAAATCCCTAAGCCCCGGGGACACAATTTCAGCAAAAATCTGACTTCTGGGAATTCAGTCAAATATGGTGCCGAACGGTTGCAAATGCTCCACTGAAAGTTTTGGCAGTCGAAACAGAAGGCTTTTTATCACAGGACAAGTAATCAGCCCTCAACAACTTAACCGAAGGAAAAAGATTTTTTTGAAAAAATCCCTAAGCCCCGGGGACACAATTTCAGCAAAAATCTGACTTTTGGGAATTCAGTCAAATATGGTGCCGAACGGTTTCAAATGCTCCCCTGAAAGTTTTGGCAGTCGAAACAGAAGGCTTTTTATGACAGGACAAGAAATCAGCCCTCAATAACTTAACTGGTGGAAATTTCATGAATTCAGTCAAATATGGTGCCGAACGGTTGCAAATGCTCCCCTGAAAGTTTTAGCAGTCGAAACAGAAGGCTTTTTATCACCGGAGAAGAAATCAGCCCTCGACAACTTAACCGGAGGAAAAAGATTTTTTTGAAAAAATCCCTAAGCCCCGGGGTCACAATTTCAGCAAAAATCTGACTTTTGGGAATTCAGTCAAATATGGTGCCGAACGGTTGCAAATGCTCCCCTGAAAGTTTTGGCAGTCGAAAAAGAAGACTTTTTATCACAGGACAATAAATCTGCCGTCAACAACTTAACCGGCGGAAATTTTTTTTTTTGAAAAAATCCCTAAGCCGCGGGGTCACAATTTCCGCAAAAATCAGACTTTCGGGAACTCAGTCAAATATGGTGCCGAACGGTTTCAAATGCTCCGCTGAAAGTTTTGGCAGTCGAAACAGAAGGCTTTTTATCACAGGACAAGAAATCAGCCCTCAACAACTTAACCGGCGGAAAACGATTTTTTTGAAAAAATCCCTAAGCCCCGGGGTCACAATTTCAGCAAAAATCTGACTTTTGGGAATTCAGTCAAATATGGTGCCGAACGGTTTCAAATGCTCCCCTGAAAGTTTTGGCAGTCGAAACAGAAGGCTTTTTATGACAGGACAAGAAATCAGCCCTCAATAACTTAACTGGTGGAAATTTCATGAATTCAGTCAAATATGGTGCCGAACGGTTGCAAATGCGCCCCTGAAAGTTTTGGCAGTCGAAACAGATGGCTTTTTATCACAGGAAAAGTAAGCAGCCCTCAACCACTTAACCGGCGGAAAAAGATTTTTTTGAAAAATTCCCTAAGCCCCGGGGTCACAATTTCAGCAAAAATCTGACTTCCGGGAATTCATTCAAATATGGTGCCGAACGGTGGCAAATGCTCCGCTGAAAGTTTTAGCAGTCGAAACAGAAGGCTTTTTATCACAGGACAAGAAATCAGCCCTCAACAACTTAACCGAAGGAAAAAGATTTTTTTGAAAAAATCCCTAAGCCCCGGGGACACAATTTCAGCAAAAATCTGACTTCTGGGAATTCAGTCAAATATGGTGCCGAACGGTTCCAAATGCTCCCCTGAAAGTTTTGGCAGTCGAAACAGAAGGCTTTTTATCACAGGACAATAAATCAGCCCTCAACAACTTAACCGGCGGAAAAAGATTTTTTTGAAAAATTCCCTAAGCCCCGGGGTCACAATTTCAGCAAAAATCTGACTTCCGGGAATTCAGTCAAATATGGTGCCGAACGGTTGCAAATGCTCCCCTGAAAGTTTTAGCAGTCGAAACAGAAGGCTTTTTATCACAGGACAAGAAATCAGCCCTCAACAACTTAACCGGCGGGAAAAGATTTTTTTGAAAAAATCCCTAAGCCCCGGGGTCACAATTTCAGCAAAAATCTGACTTTTGGGAATTCAGTCATATATGGTGCCGAATGGTTACAAATGCTCCGCTGAAAGGTTTGGCAGTCGAAACAGAAAGCTTTTTATCACAGGACAAGAAATCAGCCCTCAACAACTTAACCGGAGGAAAAAATTTTTTTTGAAAAAATCCCTAAGCCCCGGGGTCACAATTTCAGCAAAAATCTGACTTTTGCCAATTCACTCAAAAATGCTGCCAAACGCTTGCAAATGATCCCCTGAAAGGTTTGGTAGTCGAAACAGAAGGCTTTTTATCACAGGACAAGAAATCAGCCCTCAACAACTTAACCGGCGGAAAACGATTTTTTTGAAAAAATCCCTAAGCCGCGGGGTCACAATTTCAGCAAAAATCTGACTTTTGGGAATTCAGTCAAATATGGTGCCGAACGGTTTCAAATGCTCCCCTGAAAGTTTTGGCAGTCGAAACAGAAGGCTTTTTATGACAGGACAAGAAATCAGCCCTCAATAACTTAACTGGTGGAAATTTCATGAATTCAGTCAAATATGGTGCCGAACGGTTGCAAATGCGCCCCTGAAAGTTTTGGCAGTCGAAACAGATGGCTTTTTATCACAGGAAAAGTAAGCAGCCCTCAACCACTTAACCGGCGGAAAAAGATTTTTTTGAAAAATTCCCTAAGCCCCGGGGTCACAATTTCAGCAAAAATCTGACTTCCGGGAATTCATTCAAATATGGTGCCGAACGGTGGCAAATGCTCCCCTGAAAGTTTTGGCAGTCGAAACAGAAGGCTTTTTATCACAGGACAAGAAATCAGCCCTCAACAACTTAACCGAAGGAAAAATATTTTTTTGAAAAAATCCCTAAGCCCCGGGGACACAATTTCAGCAAAAATCTGACTTCTGGGAATTCAGTCAAATATGGTGCCGAACGGTTGCAAATGCTCCACTGAAAGTTTTGGCAGTCGAAACACAAGGCTTTTTATCACAGGACAAGTAATCAGCCCTCAACAACTTAACCGGTGGAAAAAGATTTTTTTGAAAAAATCCCTAAGCCCCGGGGTCACAATTTCAGCAAAAATCTGACTTTTGCCAATTCACTCAAAAATGCTTCCAATCGCTTGCAAATGCTCCCCTGAACGGTTTGGCAGTCGAAAGAGAAGGCTTTTTATCACAGGACAATAAATCAGCCCTCAACAACTTAACCGGCGGAAAAAGATTTTTTTGAAAAATTCCCTAAGCCCCGGGGTCACAATTTCAGCAAAAATCTGACTTCCGGGAATTCAGTCAAATATGGTGCCGAACGGTTGCAAATGCTCCCCTGAAAGTTTTAGCAGTCGAAACAGAAGGCTTTTTATCACAGGACAAGAAATCAGCCCTCAACAACTTAACCGGCGGGAAAAGATTTTTTTGAAAAAATCCCTAAGCCCCGGGGTCACAATTTCAGCAAAAATCTAACTTTTGGGAATTCAGTCAAATATGGTGCCGAATGGTTGCAAATGCTCCGCTGAAAGGTTTGGCAGTCGAAACAGAAAGCTTTTTATCACAGGACAAGAAATCAGCCCTCAACAACTTAACCGGCGGAAAAAGATTTTTTTGAAAAAATCCCTAAGCCCCGGGGTCACAATTTCAGCAAAAATCTGACTTTTGCCAATTCACTCAAAAATGCTGCCAAACGCTTGCAAATGATCCCCTGAAAGGTTTGGTAGTCGAAACAGAAGGCTTTTTATCACAGGACAAGAAATCAGCCCTCAACAACTTAACCGGCGGAAAACGATTTTTTTGAAAAAATCCCTAAGCCCCGGGACACAATTTCCGCAAAAATCTGCCTTTCGGGAATTCAGTCAAATATGGTGCCGAACGGTTTAAAATGCTCCCCTGAAAGTTTTAGCAGTCGAAACAGAAGGCTTTTTATCACAGGACAAGAAATCAGCCCTCAACAACTTAACCGAAGGAAAAAGATTTTTTTGAAAAAATCCCTAAGCCCCGGGGACACAATTTCAGCAAAAATCTGACTTCTGGGAATTCAGTCAAATATGGTGCCGAACGGTGGCAAATGCTCCCCTGAAAGTTTTAGCAGTCGAAACAGAAGGCTTTTTATCACAGGACAAGAAATCAGCCCTCAACAACTTAACCGAAGGAAAAAGATTTTTTTGAAAAAATCCCTAAGCCCCGGGCACACAATTTCAGCAAAAATCTGACTTCTGGGAATTCAGTCAAATATGGTGCCGAACGGTTGCAAATGCTCCCCTGAAAGTTTTGGCAGTCGAAACAGTAGGCTTTTTATCACAGGACAAGTAATCAGCCCTCAACAACTTAACCGGTGGAAAAAGATTTTTTTCAAAAAAAAATCCCTAAGCCCCGGGGCCACAATTTCAGCAAAAATCTGACTTTTGCCAATTCACTCAAAAATGCTTCCAATCGCTTGCAAATGCTCCCCTGAAAGGTTTGGCAGTCGAAACAGAAGGCTGTTTATCACAGGACAATAAATAAGCCCTCAACAACTTAACCGGCGGAAAAAGATTTTTTTGAGAAATTCCCTAAGCCCCGGGGTCACAATTTCAGCAAAAATCTGACTTCCGGTAATTCAGTCAAATATGGTGCCGAACGGTGGCAAATGCTCCCCTGAAAGTTTTAGCAGTCGAAACAGAAGGCTTTTTATCACAGGACAAGAAATCAGGCCTCAACAACTTAACCGGAGGAAAAAAATTTTTTTGAAAAAATCCCTAAGCCCCGGGGTCACAATTTCAGCAAAAATCTGACTTTTGGGAATTCAGTCAAATATGGTGCCGAATGGTTACAAATGCTCCGCTGAAAGGTTTGGCAGTCGAAACAGATGGCTTTTTATCACAGGACAAGAAATCAGCCCTCAACAACTTAACCGGAGGAAAAAAATTTTTTTGAAAAAATCCCTAAGCCGCGGGGTCACAATTTCAGCAAAAATCTGACTTTTGGGAATTCAGTCAAATATGGTGCCGAACGGTTTCAAATGCTCCCCTGAAAGTTTTGGCAGTCGAAACAGAAGGCTTTTTATGACAGGACAAGAAATCAGCCCTCAATAACTTAACTGGTGGAAATTTCATGAATTCAGTCAAATATGGTGCCGAACGGTTGCAAATGCGCCCCTGAAAGTTTTGGCAGTCGAAACAGATGGCTTTTTATCACAGGAAAAGTAAGCAGCCCTCAACCACTTAACCGGCGGAAAAAGATTTTTTTGAAAAATTCCCTAAGCCCCGGGGTCACAATTTCAGCAAAAATCTGACTTCCGGGAATTCATTCAAATATGGTGCCGAACGGTGGCAAATGCTCCCCTGAAAGTTTTAGCAGTCGAAACAGAAGGCTTTTTATCACAGGACAAGAAATCAGCCCTCAACAACTTAACCGAAGGAAAAAGATTTTTTTGAAAAAAATCCCTAAGCCCCGGGGACACAATTTCAGCAAAAATCTGACTTCTGGGAATTCAGTCAAATATGGTGCCGAACGGTGGCAAATGCTCCGCTGAAAGTTTTAGCAGTCGAAACAGAAGGCTTTTTATCACAGGACAAGAAATCAGCCCTCAACAACTTAACCGAAGGAAAAATATTTTTTTGAAAAAATCCCTAAGCCCCGGGGACACAATTTCAGCAAAAATCTGACTTCTGGGAATTCAGTCAAATATGGTGCCGAACGGTTGCAAATGCTCCACTGAAAGTTTTGGCAGTCGAAACACAAGGCTTTTTATCACAGGACAAGTAATCAGCCCTCAACAACTTAACCGGTGGAAAAAGATTTTTTTGAAAAAATCCCTAAGCCCCGGGGTCACAATTTCAGCAAAAATCTGACTTTTGCCAATTCAATCAAAAATGCTTCCAATCGCTTGCAAATGCTCCCCTGAACGGTTTGGCAGTCGAAAGAGAAGGCTTTTTATCACAGGACAATAAATCAGCCCTCAACAACTTAACCGGCGGAAAAAGATTTTTTTGAAAAATTCCCTAAGCCCCGGGGTCACAATTTCAGCAAAAATCTGACTTCCGGGAATTCAGTCAAATATGGTGCCGAACGGTTGCAAATGCTCCGCTGAAAGGTTTGGCAGTCGAAACAGAAAGCTTTTTATCACAGGACAAGAAATCAGCCCTCAACAACTTAACCGGCGGGAAAAGATTTTTTTGAAAAAATCCCTAAGCCCCGGGGTCACAATTTCAGCAAAAATCTGACTTTTGCCAATTCACTCAAAAATGCTGCCAAACGCTTGCAAATGATCCCCTGAAAGGTTTGGTAGTCGAAACAGAAGGCTTTTTATCACAGGACAAGAAATCAGCCCTCAACAACTTAACCGGCGGAAAACGATTTTTTTGAAAAAATCCCTAAGCCCCGGGGTCACAATTTCCGCAAAAATCTGCCTTTCGGGAATTCAGTCAAATATGGTGCCGAACGGTTTAAAATGCTCCCCTGAAAGTTTTAGCAGTCGAAACAGAAGGCTTTTTATCACAGGACAAGAAATCAGCCCTCAACAACTTAACCGAAGGAAAAAGATTTTTTTGAAAAAATCCCTAAGCCCCGGGGACACAATTTCAGCAAAAATCTGACTTCTGGGAATTCAGTCAAATATGGTGCCGAACGGTGGCAAATGCTCCCCTGAAAGTTTTAGCAGTCGAAACAGAAGGCTTTTTATCACAGGACAAGAAATCAGCCCTCAACAACTTAACCGAAGGAAAAAGATTTTTTTGAAAAAATCCCTAAGCCCCGGGCACACAATTTCAGCAAAAATCTGACTTCTGGGAATTCAGTCAAATATGGTGCCGAACGGTTGCAAATGCTCCCCTGAAAGTTTTGGCAGTCGAAACAGTAGGCTTTTTATCACAGGACAAGTAATCAGCCCTCAACAACTTAACCGGTGGAAAAAGATTTTTTTCAAAAAAAAATCCCTAAGCCCCGGGGCCACAATTTCAGCAAAAATCTGACTTTTGCCAATTCACTCAAAAATGCTTCCAATCGCTTGCAAATGCTCCCCTGAAAGGTTTGGCAGTCGAAACAGAAGGCTTTTTATCACAGGACAATAAATCAGCCCTCAACAACTTAACCGGCGGAAAAAGATTTTTTTGAAAAATTCCCTAAGCCCCGGGGTCACAATTTCAGCAAAAATCTGACTTCCGGGAATTCAGTCAAATATGGTGCCGAACGGTTGCAAATGCTCCCCTGAAAGTTTTAGCAGTCGAAACAGAAGGCTTTTTATCACAGGACAAGAAATCAGCCCTCAACAACTTAACCGGCGGGAAAAGATTTTTTTGAAAAAATCCCTAAGCCCCGGGGTCACAATTTCAGCAAAAATCTAACTTTTGGGAATTCAGTCAAATATGGTGCCGAATGGTTGCAAATGCTCCGCTGAAAGGTTTGGCAGTCGAAACAGAAAGCTTTTTATCACAGGACAAGAAATCAGCCCTCAACAACTTAACCGGCGGAAAAAGATTTTTTTGAAAAAATCCCTAAGCCCCGGGGTCACAATTTCAGCAAAAATCTGACTTTTGCCAATTCACTCAAAAATGCTGCCAAACGCTTGCAAATGATCCCCTGAAAGGTTTGGTAGTCGAAACAGAAGGCTTTTTATCACAGGACAAGAAATCAGCCCTCAACAACTTAACCGGCGGAAAACGATTTTTTTGAAAAAATCCCTAAGCCCCGGGGTCACAATTTCCGCAAAAATCTGCCTTTCGGGAATTCAGTCAAATATGGTGCCGAACGGTTTAAAATGCTCCCCTGAAAGTTTTAGCAGTCGAAACAGAAGGCTTTTTATCACAGGACAAGAAATCAGCCCTCAACAACTTAACCGAAGGAAAAAGATTTTTTTGAAAAAATCCCTAAGCCCCGGGGACACAATTTCAGCAAAAATCTGACTTCTGGGAATTCAGTCAAATATGGTGCCGAACGGTGGCAAATGCTCCCCTGAAAGTTTTAGCAGTCGAAACAGAAGGCTTTTTATCACAGGACAAGAAATCAGCCCTCAACAACTTAACCGAAGGAAAAAGATTTTTTTGAAAAAATCCCTAAGCCCCGGGCACACAATTTCAGCAAAAATCTGACTTCTGGGAATTCAGTCAAATATGGTGCCGAACGGTTGCAAATGCTCCCCTGAAAGTTTTGGCAGTCGAAACAGTAGGCTTTTTATCACAGGACAAGTAATCAGCCCTCAACAACTTAACCGGTGGAAAAAGATTTTTTTCAAAAAAAAATCCCTAAGCCCCGGGGCCACAATTTCAGCAAAAATCTGACTTTTGCCAATTCACTCAAAAATGCTTCCAATCGCTTGCAAATGCTCCCCTGAAAGGTTTGGCAGTCGAAACAGAAGGCTGTTTATCACAGGACAATAAATAAGCCCTCAACAACTTAACCGGCGGAAAAAGATTTTTTTGAGAAATTCCCTAAGCCCCGGGGTCACAATTTCAGCAAAAATCTGACTTCCGGTAATTCAGTCAAATATGGTGCCGAACGGTGGCAAATGCTCCCCTGAAAGTTTTAGCAGTCGAAACAGAAGGCTTTTTATCACAGGACAAGAAATCAGGCCTCAACAACTTAACCGGCGGGAAAAGATTTTTTTGAAAAAATCCCTAAGCCCCGGGGTCACAATTTCAGCAAAAATCTGACTTTTGGGAATTCAGTCAAATATGGTGCCGAATGGTTACAAATGCTCCGCTGAAAGGTTTGGCAGTCGAAACAGATGGCTTTTTATCACAGGACAAGAAATCAGCCCTCAACAACTTAACCGGAGGAAAAAAATTTTTTTGAAAAAATCCCTAAGCCGCGGGGTCACAATTTCAGCAAAAATCTGACTTTTGGGAATTCAGTCAAATATGGTGCCGAACGGTTTCAAATGCTCCCCTGAAAGTTTTGGCAGTCGAAACAGAAGGCTTTTTATGACAGGACAAGAAATCAGCCCTCAATAACTTAACTGGTGGAAATTTCATGAATTCAGTCAAATATGGTGCCGAACGGTTGCAAATGCGCCCCTGAAAGTTTTGGCAGTCGAAACAGATGGCTTTTTATCACAGGAAAAGTAAGCAGCCCTCAACCACTTAACCGGCGGAAAAAGATTTTTTTGAAAAATTCCCTAAGCCCCGGGGTCACAATTTCAGCAAAAATCTGACTTCCGGGAATTCATTCAAATATGGTGCCGAACGGTGGCAAATGCTCCCCTGAAAGTTTTAGCAGTCGAAACAGAAGGCTTTTTATCACAGGACAAGAAATCAGCCCTCAACAACTTAACCGAAGGAAAAAGATTTTTTTGAAAAAAATCCCTAAGCCCCGGGGACACAATTTCAGCAAAAATCTGACTTCTGGGAATTCAGTCAAATATGGTGCCGAACGGTGGCAAATGCTCCGCTGAAAGTTTTAGCAGTCGAAACAGAAGGCTTTTTATCACAGGACAAGAAATCAGCCCTCAACAACTTAACCGAAGGAAAAATATTTTTTTGAAAAAATCCCTAAGCCCCGGGGACACAATTTCAGCAAAAATCTGACTTCTGGGAATTCAGTCAAATATGGTGCCGAACGGTTGCAAATGCTCCACTGAAAGTTTTGGCAGTCGAAACACAAGGCTTTTTATCACAGGACAAGTAATCAGCCCTCAACAACTTAACCGGTGGAAAAAGATTTTTTTGAAAAAATCCCTAAGCCCCGGGGTCACAATTTCAGCAAAAATCTGACTTTTGTCAATTCAATCAAAAATGCTTCCAATCGCTTGCAAATGCTCCCCTGAACGGTTTGGCAGTCGAAAGAGAAGGCTTTTTATCACAGGACAATAAATCAGCCCTCAACAACTTAACCGGCGGAAAAAGATTTTTTTGAAAAATTCCCTAAGCCCCGGGGTCACAATTTCAGCAAAAATCTGACTTCCGGGAATTCAGTCAAATATGGTGCCGAACGGTTGCAAATGCTCCCCTGAAAGTTTTAGCAGTCGAAACAGAAGGCTTTTTATCACAGGACAAGAAATCAGCCCTCAACAACTTAACCGGCGGGAAAAGATTTTTTTGAAAAAATCCCTAAGCCCCGGGGTCACAATTTCAGCAAAAATCTAACTTTTGGGAATTCAGTCAAATATGGTGCCGAATGGTTGCAAATGCTCCGCTGAAAGGTTTGGCAGTCGAAACAGAAAGCTTTTTATCACAGGACAAGAAATCAGCCCTCAACAACTTAACCGGCGGAAAAAGATTTTTTTGAAAAAATCCCTAAGCCCCGGGGTCACAATTTCAGCAAAAATCTGACTTTTGCCAATTCACTCAAAAATGCTGCCAAACGCTTGCAAATGATCCCCTGAAAGGTTTGGTAGTCGAAACAGAAGGCTTTTTATCACAAGACAAGAAATCAGCCCTCAACAACTTAACCGGCGGAAAACGATTTTTTTGAAAAAATCCCTAAGCCCCGGGGTCACAATTTCCGCAAAAATCTGCCTTTCGGGAATTCAGTCAAATATGGTGCCGAACGGTTTAAAATGCTCCCCTGAAAGTTTTAGCAGTCGAAACAGAAGGCTTTTTATCACAGGACAAGAAATCAGCCCTCAACAACTTAACCGAAGGAAAAAGATTTTTTTGAAAAAATCCCTAAGCCCCGGGGACACAATTTCAGCAAAAATCTGACTTCTGGGAATTCAGTCAAATATGGTGCCGAACGGTGGCAAATGCTCCCCTGAAAGTTTTAGCAGTCGAAACAGAAGGCTTTTTATCACAGGACAAGAAATCAGCCCTCAACAACTTAACCGAAGGAAAAAGATTTTTTTGAAAAAATCCCTTAGCCCCGGGGGCCCCAATTTCAGCAAAAATCTGACTTTTGGGAATTCAGTCAAATATGGTGCCGAATGGTTGCAAATGCTCCGCTGAAAGGTTTGGCAGTCGAAACAGAAAGCTTTTTATCACAGGAGAAGAAATCAGCCCTCAACAACTTAACCGGAGGAAAAAATTTTTTTTGAAAAAATCCCTAAGCCCCGGGGTCACAATTTCAGCAAAAATCTGACTTTTGCCAATTCACTCAGAAATGCTTCCAATCGCTTGAAAATGCTCCCCTGAAAGGTTTGGCAGTCGAAACAGAAGCCTTTTTATCACAGGACAAGAAATCAGCCGTCAATAACTTAACCGGTGGAAATTTCATGAATTCAGGCAAATATGGTGCCGAACGGTTGCAAATGCTCCCCTGAAAGTTTTGGCAGTCGAAAAAGAAGCCCCGGGGTCACAATTTCAGCAAAAATCTGACTTTTGCCAATTCACTCAAAAATGCTTCCAATACGCTTGCAAATGCTCCCCTGAAAGGTTTGGCAGTCGAAACAGAAGGCTTTTTATCACAGGACAAGAAATCAGCCCTCGACAACTTAACCGGCGGAAAACGATTTTTTTGAAAAATTCCCTAAGCCCCGGGGTCACAATTTCAGCAAAAATCTGACTTCCGGGAATTCAGTCAAATATGGTGCCGAACGGTTGCAAATGCTCCCCTCAAAGTTTTAGCAGTCGAAACAGAAGGCTTTTTATGACAGGACAAGAAATCAGCCCTCAATAACTTAACTGGTGGAAATTTCATGAATTCAGTCAAATATGGTGCCGAACGGTTGGAAATGCGCACCTGAAAGTTTTGGCAGTCGAAACAGAAGGCTTTTTATCACAGGACAAGAAATCAGCCCTCAACAACTTAACCGGCGGGAAAAGATTTTTTTGAAAAAATCCCTGAGCCCCGGGGTCACAATTTCAGCAAAAATCTGACTTTTGGGAATTCAGTCAAATATGGTGCCGAACGGTTGCAAATGCTCCGCTGAAAGGTTTGACAGTCGAAACAGAAGGCTTTTAATCACAGGACAAGAAATCAGCCCGCAACAACTTAACCGGCGGAAAAAGATTTTTTTGAAAAAATCCCTAAGCCCCGGGGTCACAATTTCAGCAAAAATCTGACTTTTGGGAATTCAGTCAAATATGGTGCCGAACGGTTTCAAATGCTCCCCTGAAAGTTTTGGCAGTCGAAACAGAAGGCTTTTTATGACAGGACAAGAAATCAGCCCTCAATAACTTAACTGGTGGAAATTTTATGAATTCAGTCAAATATGGTGCCGAACGGTTGCAAATGCGCCCCTGAAAGTTTTGGCAGTCGAAGCAGATGGCTTTTTATCACAGGAAAAGTAAGCAGCCCTCAACCACTTAACCGGCGGAAAAAGATTTTTTTGAAAAAATCCCTAAGCCCCGGGGTCACAATTTCAGCAAAAATCTGACTTCTGGGAATTCAGTCAAATATGGTGCCGAACGGTTGCAAATGCTCCCCTGAAAGTTTTGGCAGTCGAAACAGAAGGCTTTTTATCACAGGACAAGTAATCAGCCCTCAACAACTTAACCGGCGGAATTTTTTTTTTTTGAAAAAATCCCTAAGCCGCGGGGTCACAATTTCAGCAAAAATCTGACTTTTGCCAATTCACTCAAAAATGCTTCCAATCGCTTGCAAATGCTCCCCTGAAAGGTTTGGAACTCAAAACAGAAGGCTTTTTATCACAGGACAAGAAATCAGCCCTCAACAACTTAACTGGAGGAGATTTTTTTTTTTGAAAAAATCCCTAAGCCCCGGGGTCACAATTTCAGCAAAAATCTGACTTTTGCCAATTCACTCATAAATGCTGCCAAACGCTTGCAAATGCTCCCCTGAAAGGTTTGGCAGTCGAAACACAAGGCTTTTTATCACAGGACAAGAAATCAGCCCTCGACAACTTAACCGGCGGAAAAAGATTTTTTTGAAAAATTCCCTAAGCCCCGGGGTCACAATTTCAGCAAAAATCTGACTTTTGGGAATTCAGTCAAATATGGTGCCGAATGGTTGCAAATGCTCCCCTGAAAGGTTTGGCAGTCGAAACAGAAGGCTTTTTATCACAGGACAAGAAATCAGCCCTCAACAACTTAACCGGAGGAAAAAAATTTTTTTGAAAAAATCCCTAAGCCGCGGGGTCACAATTTCAGCAAAAATCTGACTTTTGCCAATTCACTCAAAAATGCTGCCAAACGGTTTCAAATGCTCCCCTGAAAGTTTTGGCAGTCGAAACAGAAGGCTTTTTATGACAGGACAAGAAATCAGCCCTCAATAACTTAACTGGTGGAAATTTCATGAATTCAGTCAAATATGGTGCCGAACGGTTGCAAATGCGCCCCTGAAAGTTTTGGCAGTCGAAACAGAAGGCTTTTTATCACAGGACAAGAAATCAGCCCTCAACAACATAACCGGCGGGAAAAGATTTTTTTGAAAAAATCCCTAAGCCCCGGGGTCACAATTTCAGCAAAAATCTGACTTCCGGGAATTCATTCAAATATGGTGCCGAACGGTGGCAAATGCTCCCCTGAAAGTTTTAGCAGTCGAAACAGAAGGCTTTTTATCACAGGACAAGAAATCAGCCCTCAACAACTTAACCGAAGGAAAAAGATTTTTTTGAAAAAATCCCTAAGCCCCGGGGTCACAATTTCCGCAAAAATCTGACTTTCGGGAATTCAATCAAAAATGCTTCCAATCGCTTGCAAATGCTCCCCTGAAAGGTTTGGCAGTCGAAACAGAAGGCTTTTTATCACAGGACAAGAAATCAGCCCTCAACAACTTAACCGGCAGAAAAAGATTTTTTTGAAAAATTCCCTAAGCCCCGGGGTCACAATTTCAGCAAAAATCTGACTTCCGGGAATTCAGTCAAATATGGTGCCGAACGGTTGCAAATGCTCCCCTGAAAGTTTTAGCAGTCGAAACAGAAGGCTTTTTATCACAGGACAAGAAATCAGCCCTCAACAACTTAACCGGCGGAAAAAGATTTTTTTGAAAAAATCCCTAAGCCCCGGGGTCACAATTTCAGCAAAAATCTGACTTTTGCCAATTCACTCAAAAATGCTGCCAAACGCTTGCAAATGATCCCCTGAAAGGTTTGGTAGTCGAAACAGAAGGCTTTTTATCACAGGACAAGAAATCAGCCCTCAACAACTTAACCGGCGGAAAACGATTTTTTTGAAAAAATCCCTAAGCCCCGGGGTCACAATTTCCGCAAAAATCTGACTTTCGGGAATTCAGTCAAATATGGTGCCGAACGGTTTCAAATGCTCCCCTGAAAGTTTTGGCAGTCGAAACAGAAGGCTTTTTATGACAGGACAAGAAATCAGCCCTCAATAACTTAACCAGTGGAAATTTCATTAATTCAGTCACATATGGTGCAGAACGCTTGCAAATGCACCCCTGAAAGTTTTGGCAGTCGAAACAGAAGGCTTTTTATCACAGGACAAGAAATCAGCTCTCAACAACTTAGCCGGAGGAAAAAGATTTTTTTGAAAAAATCCCTAAAGTCCCGGGGTCACAATTTCAGGAAAAATCTGACTTTTGCCAATTCACTCAAAAATGCTGCCAAACGCTTGCAAATGATCACCTGAAAGCTTTGGCAGTCGAAACAGAAGGCTTTTTATCACAGGACAATAAATCAGCCCTCAACAACTTAACCGGCGGAAAAAGATTTTTTTGAAAAAATCCCTAAGCCCCGGGGTCACAATTTCAGCAAAAATATGACTTTTGCCAATTCAATCAAAAATGCTGCCAAACGCTTGCAAATGATCCCCTGAAAGGTTTGGTAGTCGAAACAGAAGGCTTTTTATCACAGGACAATAAATCATCATTCAACAACTTAACCGGAGGAAAAAGATTTTTTTGAAAAAATCCCTAAGCCCCGGGGTCATAATTTCAGCAAAAATCTGATTTTTGCCAATTCACTCAAAAATGCTTCCAATCGCTTGCAAATGCTCCCCTGTAAGGTTTGGCAGTCGAAACAGAAGGCTTTTTATCACAGGACAAGAAATCAGCCCTCAACAACTTAACCGGAGGAAAAAGATTTTTTTGAAAAAATCCCTAATCCCCGGGGTCACAATTTCAGCAAAAATTTGATTTTTGCCAATTCACTCAGAAATGCTTCCAATCGCTTGCAAATGCTCCCCTGAAAGGTTTGGCAGTCGAAACAGAAGCCTTTTTATCACAGGACAATAAATCAGCCGTCAATAACTTGACCGGTGTAAATTTCATGAATTCAGTCAAATATGGTGCCGAACGGTTGCAAATGCTCCCCTGAAAGTTTTGGCAGTCGAAACAGAAGGCTTTTTATCACAAGACAAGAAATCAGCACTCGACAATTTAACCGGCGGAAAAAGATTTTTTTGAAAAAATCCCTAAGCCCCGGGGTCACAATTTCAGCAAAAATCTTACTTCTGGGAATTCAGTCAAATATGGTGCCGAACGGTTGCAAATGCTCCCCTGAAAGTTTTGGCAGTCGAAACAGAAGGCTTTTTATCACAGGACAAGTAATCAGCCCTCAACAACTTAACCGGCGGAAATTTTTTTTTTTTGAAAAAATCCCTGAGCCCCGGGGTCACAATTTCAGCAAAAATCTGACTTTTGCCAATTCACTCAAAAATGCTTCCAATCGCTTGCAAATGCTCCCCTGAAAGGTTTGGAACTCAAAACAGAAGGCTTTTTATCACAGGACAAGAAATCAGCCCTCAACAACTTAACTGGAGGAAAAATTTTTTTTTGAAAAAATCCCTAAGCCCCGGGGTCACAATTTCAGCAAAAATCTGACTTTTGCCAATTCACTCATAAATGCTGCCAAACGCTTGCAAATGCTCCCCTGAAAGGTTTGGCAGTCGAAACACAAGGCTTTTTATCACAGGACAAGAAATCAGCCGTCAATAACTTAACCGGTGCAAATTTCATGAATTCAGGCAAATATGGTGCCGAACGGTTGCAAATGCTCCCCTGAAAGTTTTGGCAGTCGAAAAAGAAGCCCCGGGGTCACAATTTCAGCAAAAATCTGACTTTTGCCAATTCACTCAAAAATGCTTCCAATACGCTTGCAAATGCTCCCCTGAAAGGTTTGGCAGTCGAAACAGAAGGCTTTTTATCACAGGACAAGAAATCAGCCCTCGACAACTTAACCGGCGGAAAACGATTTTTTTGAAAAATTCCCTAAGCCCCGGGGTCACAATTTCAGCAAAAATCTGACTTCCGGGAATTCAGTCAAATATGGTGCCGAACGGTTGCAAATGCTCCCCTCAAAGTTTTAGCAGTCGAAACAGAAGGCTTTTTATGACAGGACAAGAAATCAGCCCTCAATAACTTAACTGGTGGAAATTTCATGAATTCAGTCAAATATGGTGCCGAACGGTTGGAAATGCGCACCTGAAAGTTTTGGCAGTCGAAACAGAAGGCTTTTTATCACAGGACAAGAAATCAGCCCTCAACAACTTAACCGGCGGGAAAAGATTTTTTTGAAAAAATCCCTGAGCCCCGGGGTCACAATTTCAGCAAAAATCTGACTTTTGGGAATTCAGTCAAATATGGTGCCGAACGGTTGCAAATGCTCCGCTGAAAGGTTTGACAGTCGAAACAGAAGGCTTTTAATCACAGGACAAGAAATCAGCCCGCAACAACTTAACCGGCGGAAAAAGATTTTTTTGAAAAAATCCCTAAGCCCCGGGGTCACAATTTCAGCAAAAATCTGACTTTTGGGAATTCAGTCAAATATGGTGCCGAACGGTTTCAAATGCTCCCCTGAAAGTTTTGGCAGTCGAAACAGAAGGCTTTTTATCACAGGACAAGAAATCAGCCGTCAATAACTTAACCGGTGCAAATTTCATGAATTCAGGCAAATATGGTGCCGAACGGTTGCAAATGCTCCCCTGAAAGTTTTGGCAGTCGAAAAAGAAGCCCCGGGGTCACAATTTCAGCAAAAATCTGACTTTTGCCAATTCACTCAAAAATGCTTCCAATACGCTTGCAAATGCTCCCCTGAAAGGTTTGGCAGTCGAAACAGAAGGCTTTTTATCACAGGACAAGAAATCAGCCCTCGACAACTTAACCGGCGGAAAACGATTTTTTTGAAAAATTCCCTAAGCCCCGGGGTCACAATTTCAGCAAAAATCTGACTTCCGGGAATTCAGTCAAATATGGTGCCGAACGGTTGCAAATGCTCCCCTCAAAGTTTTAGCAGTCGAAACAGAAGGCTTTTTATGACAGGACAAGAAATCAGCCCTCAATAACTTAACTGGTGGAAATTTCATGAATTCAGTCAAATATGGTGCCGAACGGTTGGAAATGCGCACCTGAAAGTTTTGGCAGTCGAAACAGAAGGCTTTTTATCACAGGACAAGAAATCAGCCCTCAACAACTTAACCGGCGGGAAAAGATTTTTTTGAAAAAATCCCTGAGCCCCGGGGTCACAATTTCAGCAAAAATCTGACTTTTGGGAATTCAGTCAAATATGGTGCCGAACGGTTGCAAATGCTCCGCTGAAAGGTTTGACAGTCGAAACAGAAGGCTTTTAATCACAGGACAAGAAATCAGCCCGCAACAACTTAACCGGCGGAAAAAGATTTTTTTGAAAAAATCCCTAAGCCCCGGGGTCACAATTTCAGCAAAAATCTGACTTTTGGGAATTCAGTCAAATATGGTGCCGAACGGTTTCAAATGCTCCCCTGAAAGTTTTGGCAGTCGAAACAGAAGGCTTTTTATGACAGGACAAGAAATCAGCCCTCAATAACTTAACTGGTGGAAATTTTATGAATTCAGTCAAATATGGTGCCGAACGGTTGCAAATGCGCACCTGAAAGTTTTGGCAGTCGAAGCAGATGGCTTTTTATCACAGGAAAAGTAAGCAGCCCTCAACCACTTAACCGGCGGAAAAAGATTTTTTTGAAAAAATCCCTAAGCCCCGGGGTCACAATTTCAGCAAAAATCTGACTTCTGGGAATTCAGTCAAATATGGTGCCGAACGGTTGCAAATGCTCCCCTGAAAGTTTTGGCAGTCGAAACAGAAGGCTTTTTATCACAGGACAAGTAATCAGCCCTCAACAACTTAACCGGCGGAATTTTTTTTTTTTGAAAAAATCCCTAAGCCGCGGGGTCACAATTTCAGCAAAAATCTGACTTTTGCCAATTCACTCAAAAATGCTTCCAATCGCTTGCAAATGCTCCCCTGAAAGGTTTGGAACTCAAAACAGAAGGCTTTTTATCACAGGACAAGAAATCAGCCCTCAACAACTTAACTGGAGGAAATTTTTTTTTTTGAAAAAATCCCTAAGCCCCGGGGTCACAATTTCAGCAAAAATCTGACTTTTGCCAATTCACTCAGAAATGCTTCCAATCGCTTGCAAATACTCCCATGAAAGGTTTGGCAGTCGAAACAGAAGGCTTTTTATCACAGGGCAAGAAATCAGCCCTCAACAACTTAACCGGCGGAAAAAGATTTTTTTGAAAAAATCCCTAAGCCCCGGGGTCACAATTTCAGCAAAAATCTGACTTCTGGGAATTCAGTCAAATATGGTGCCGAACGGTTGCAAATGCTCCCCTGAAAGTTTTGGCAGTCGAAACAGAAGGCTTTTTATCACAGGACAAGTAATCAGCCCTCAACAACTTAACCGGCGGAATTTTTTTTTTTTGAAAAAATCCCTAAGCCGCGGGGTCACAATTTCAGCAAAAATCTGACTTTTGCCAATTCACTCATAAATGCTGCCAAACGCTTGCAAATGCTCCCCTGAAAGGTTTGGCAGTCGAAAGACAAGGCTTTTTATCACAGGACAAGAAATCAGCCCTCGACAACTTAACCGGCGGAAAAAGATTTTTTTGAAAAATTCCCTAAGCCCCGGGGTCACAATTTCAGCAAAAATCTGACTTTTGGGAATTCAGTCAAATATGGTGCCGAATGGTTGCAAATACTCCCCTGAAAGGTTTGGCAGTCGAAACAGAAGGCTTTTTATCACAGGACAAGAAATCAGCCCTCAACAACTTAACCGGCGGAAAACGATTTTTTTGAAAAAATCCCTAAGCCGCGGGGTCACAATTTCAGCAAAAATCTGACTTTTGCCAATTCACTCAAAAATGCTGCCAAACGGTTTCAAATGCTCCCCTGAAAGTTTTGGCAGTCGAAACAGAAGGCTTTTTATGACAGGACAAGAAATCAGCCCTCAATAACTTAACTGGTGGAAATTTCATGAATTCAGTCAAATATGGTGCCGAACGGTTGCAAATGCGCCCCTGAAAGTTTTGGCAGTCGAAACAGAAGGCTTTTTATCACAGGACAAGAAATCAGCCCTCAACAACATAACCGGCGGGAAAAGATTTTTTTGAAAAAATCCCTAAGCCCCGGGGTCACAATTTCAGCAAAAATCTGACTTCCGGGAATTCATTCAAATATGGTGCCGAACGGTGGCAAATGCTCCCCTGAAAGTTTTAGCAGTCGAAACAGAAGGCTTTTTATCACAGGACAAGAAATCAGCCCTCAACAACTTAACCGAAGGAAAAAGATTTTTTTGAAAAAATCCCTAAGCCCCGGGGTCACAATTTCCGCAAAAATCTGACTTTCGGGAATTCAATCAAAAATGCGTCCAATCGCTTGCAAATGCTCCCCTGAAAGGTTTGGCAGTCGAAACAGAAGGCTTTTTATCACAGGACAAGAAATCAGCCCTCAACAACTTAACCGGCAGAAAAAGATTTTTTTGAAAAATTCCCTAAGCCCCGGGGTCACAATTTCAGCAAAAATCTGACTTCCGGGAATTCAGTCAAATATGGTGCCGAACGGTTGCAAATGCTCCCCTGAAAGTTTTAGCAGTCGAAACAGAAGGCTTTTTATCACAGGACAAGAAATCAGCCCTCAACAACTTAACCGGCGGAAAAAGATTTTTTTGAAAAAATCCCTAAGCCCCGGGGTCACAATTTCAGCAAAAATCTGACTTTTGCCAATTCACTCAAAAATGCTGCCAAACGCTTGCAAATGATCCCCTGAAAGGTTTGGTAGTCGAAACAGAAGGCTTTTTATCACAGGACAAGAAATCAGCCCTCAACAACTTAACCGGCGGAAAACGATTTTTTTGAAAAAATCCCTAAGCCCTGGGGTCACAATTTCCGCAAAAATCTGACTTTCGGGAATTCAGTCAAATATGGTGCCGAACGGTTTCAAATGCTCCCCTGAAAGTTTTGGCAGTCGAAACAGAAGGCTTTTTATGACAGGACAAGAAATCAGCCCTCAGTAACTTAACCGGTGGAAATTTCATTAATTCAGTCACATATGGTGCCGAACGCTTGCAAATGCACCCCTGAAAGTTTTGGCAGTCGAAACAGAAGGCTTTTTATCACAGGACAAGAAATCAGCTCTCAACAACTTAGCCGGAGGAAAAAGATTTTTTTGAAAAAATCCCTAAAGCCCCGGGGTCACAATTTCAGGAAAAATCTGACTTTTGCCAATTCACTCAAAAATGCTGCCAAACGCTTGCAAATGATCACCTGAAAGCTTTGGCAGTCGAAACAGAAGGCTTTTTATCACAGGACAATAAATCAGCCCTCAACAACTTAACCGGCGGAAAAAGATTTTTTTGAAAAAATCCCTAAGCCCCGGGGTCACAATTTCAGCAAAAATATGACTTTTGCCAATTCAATCAAAAATGCTGCCAAACGCTTGCAAATGATCCCCTGAAAGGTTTGGTAGTCGAAACAGAAGGCTTTTTATCACAGGACAATAAATCATCATTCAACAACTTAACCGGAGGAAAAAGATTTTTTTGAAAAAATCCCTAAGCCCCGGGGTCATAATTTCAGCAAAAATCTGATTTTTGCCAATTCACTCAAAAATGCTTCCAATCGCTTGCAAATGCTCCCCTGAAAGGTTTGGCAGTCGAAACAGAAGGCTTTTTATCACAGGACAAGAAATCAGCCCTCAACAACTTAACCGGAGGAAAAAGATTTTTTTGAAAAAATCCCTAAGCCCCGGGGTCACAATTTCAGCAAAAATTTGATTTTTGCCAATTCACTCAGAAATGCTTCCAATCGCTTGCAAATGCTCCCCTGAAAGGTTTGGCAGTCGAAACAGAAGCCTTTTTATCACAGGACAATAAATCAGCCGTCAATAACTTAACCGGTGTAAATTTCATGAATTCAGTCAAATATGGTGCCGAACGGTTGCAAATGCTCCCCTGAAAGTTTTGGCAGTCGAAACAGAAGGCTTTTTATCACAAGACAAGAAATCAGCACTCGACAATTTAACCGGCGGAAAAAGATTTTTTTGAAAAAATCCCTAAGCCCCGGGGTCACAATTTCAGCAAAAATCTGACTTCTGGGAATTCAGTCAAATATGGTGCCGAACGGTTGCAAATGCTCCCCTGAAAGTTTTGGCAGTCGAAACAGAAGGCTTTTTATCACAGGACAAGTAATCAGCCCTCAACAACTTAACCGGCGGAAATTTTTTTTTTTTGAAAAAATCCCTAAGCCCCGGGGTCACAATTTCAGCAAAAATCTGACTTTTGCCAATTCACTCAAAAATGCTTCCAATCGCTTGCAAATGCTCCCCTGAAAGGTTTGGAACTCAAAACAGAAGGCTTTTTATCACAGGACAAGAAATCAGCCCTCAACAACTTAACTGGAGGAAAATTTTTTTTTTGAAAAAATCCCTAAGCCCCGGGGTCACAATTTCAGCAAAAATCTGACTTTTGCCAATTCACTCATAAATGCTGCCAAACGCTTGCAAATGCTCCCCTGAAAGGTTTGGCAGTCGAAACACAAGGCTTTTTATCACAGGACAAGAAATCAGCCCTCGACAACTTAACCGGCGGAAAAAGATTTTTTTGAAAAATTCCCTAAGCCCCGGAGTCACAATTTCAGCAAAAATCTGACTTTTGGGAATTCAGTCAAATATGGTGCCGAATGGTTGCAAATGCTCCCCTGAAAGGTTTGGCAGTCGAAACAGAAGGCTTTTTATCACAGGACAAGAAATCAGCCCTCAACAACTTAACCGGCGGAAAAAGATTTTTTTGAAAAAATCCCTAAGACCCGGGGTCACAATTTCAGCAAAAATCTGACTTCCGGGAATTCAGTCAAATATGGTGCCGAACGGTTGCAAATGCTCCCCTGAAAGTTTTAGCAGTCGAAACAGAAGGCTTTTTATCACAGGACAAGAAATCAGCCCTCAACAACTTAACCGGAGGAAAAAGATTTTTTTGAAAAAATCCCTAAGCCCCGGGGTCACAATTTCAGCAAAAAATTGACTTTTGCCAATTCACTCAGAAATGCTTCCAATCGCTTGCAAATGCTCCCCTGAAAGGTTTGGCAGTCGAAACAGAAGCCTTTTTATCACAGGACAAGAAATCAGCCCTCAACAACTTAACTGGAGGAAAAATTTTTTTTTGAAAAAATCCCTAAGCCCCGAGGTCACAATTTCAGCAAAAATCTGACTTTTGGCAATTCAGTCAAAAATGGTGCCAAACGCTTGCAAATGCTCCCCTGAAAGTTTTGGCAGTCGAAACAGAAGGCTTTTTATCACAGGACAATAAATCAGCCCTCGACAACTTAACCGGCGGAAAAAGATTTTTTTTAAAAAAATTCCCTAAGCCCCGGGGTCACAATTTCAGCAAAAATCTGACTTCCGGGAATTCAATCAAATATGGTGCCGAACGGTTGCAAATGCTCCCCTGAAAGTTTTAGCAGTCGAAACAGAAGGCTTTTTATCACAGGACAAGAAATCAGCCCTCAACAACTTAACCGGCGGAAAAAGATTTTTTTGAAAAATTCCCTAAGCCCCGGGGTCACAATTTCAGCAAAAATCTGACTTTTGCCAATTCACTCAAATATGGTGCCGAATGGTTGCAAATGCTCCCCTGAAAGGTTTGGCAGTCGAAACAGAAGGCTTTTTATCACAGGACAAGAAATCAGCCCTCAACAACTTAACCGGCGGAAAACGATTTTTTTGAAAAAATCCCTAAGCCCCGGGGTCACACTTTCAGCAAAAATCTGACTTTTGCCAATTCACTCAAAAATGCTGCCAAACGCTTGCAAATGATCCCCTGAAAGGTTTGGTAGTCGAAACAGAAGGCTTTTTATCACAGGACAAGAAATCAGCCCTCAACAACTTAACCGGAGGAAAAAGGTTTTTTTGAAAAAAAATCCCTAAGCCCCGGGGTCACAATTTCAGCAAAAATCTGACTTTTGCCAATTCACTCAAAAATGCTTCCAATCGCTTACAAATGCTCCCCTGAAAGGTTTGGCAGTCGAAACAGAAGGCTTTTTATCACAGGACAAGAAATCAGCCCTCAACAACTTAACAGGCGGAAAAAGATTTTTTTGAAAAAATCCCTAAGCCCCGGGGTCACAATTTCAGCAAAAATCTGACATTCGGGAATTCAGTCAAATATGGTGCCGAACGGTTTCAAATGCTCCCCTGAAAGGTTTGGCAGTCGAAGCAGAAGCCTTTTTATCACAGGACAAGAAATCAGCCCTCAATAACTTAACCGGTGGAAATTTCATGAATTCAGTCAAATATGGTGCCGAACGGTTGCAAATGCTCCCCTGAAAGTTTTGGCAGTCGAAAAAGAAGACTTTTTCTCACAGGACAATAAATCTGCCCTCAACAACTTAACCGGCGGAATTTTTTTTTTTTCAAAAAAAATCCCAAAGCCCCGGGGTCACAATTTCAGCAAAAATCTGACTTTTGCCTATTCACTCAAAAATGCTTCCAATCGCTTGCAAATGCTCCCCTGAAAGGTTTGGCAGTCGAAACAGAAGGCTTTTTATCACAGGACAAGAAATCAGCCCTCAACAACTTAACCGGAGGGAAAATTTTTTTTTGAAAAAATCCCTAAGCCCCGGGGTCACAATTTCAGCAAAAATCTGACTTTCGGGAATTCAGTCAAATATCGTGCCGAACGGTTGCAAATGCTCCCCTGAAAGTTTTGGCAGTCGAAACAGAAGGCTTTATATCACAGGACAATAAATCAGCCGTCAATAACTTAACCGGTGGAAATTTCATGAATTCAGTCAAATATGGTGCCGAACGGTTGCAAATGCTCCCCTGAAAGTTTTGCCCATCGAAAAAGAAGGCTTTTCATCACAGGACAAGAAATCAGCCCTCAACAACTTAACCGGCGGGAAAAGATTTTTTTGAAAAAATCCCTAAGCCCCGGGGTCACAATTTCAGCAAAAATCTGACTTTTGGGAATTCAGTCAAATATGGTGCCGAATGGTTGCAAATGCTCCCCTGAAAGGTTTGGCAGTCGAAACAGAAGGCTTTTTATCACAGGACAAGAAATCAGCCCTCAACAACTTAACCGGCGGAAAAAGATTTTTTTGAAAAAATCCCTAAGCCCCGGGGTCACAATTTCAGCAAAAATTTGACTTTCGGGAATTCAGTCAAATATGGTGCCGAACGGTTTCAAATGCTCCCCTGAAAGTTTTGGCAGTCGAAACAGAAGGCTTTTTATGACAGGACAAGAAATCAGCCCTCAATAACTTAACCGGTGGAAATTTCATGAATTCAGTCAAATATGGTGCCGAACGGTTGCAAATGCGACCCTGAAAGTTTTGGCAGTCGAAACAGAAGGCTTTTTATCACAGGACAATAAATCAGCCCTCAACAACTTAACCGGCGGAAAAAGATTTTTTTGAAAAAATCCCAAAGCCCCGGGGTCACAATTTCAGCAAAAATCTGACTTTTGCCAATTCACTCAAAAATGCTGCCAAACGCTTGCAAATGATCCCCTGAAAGGTTTGGCAGTCGAAACAGAAGCCTTTTTATCACAGGACAATAAATCAGCCCTCAACAACTTAACCGGCGGAAAAAGATTTTTTTGAAAAAATCCCTAAGCCCCGGGTCATAATTTCAGCAAAAATCTGACTTTTGCCAATTCACTCAAAAATGCTTCCAATCGCTTGCAAATGCTCCCCTGAAAGGTTTGGCAGTCGAAACAGAAGCCTTTTTATCACAGGACAAGAAATCAGCCCTCAACAACTTAACCGGCGGAAAAAGATTTTTTTGAAAAAATCCCTTAAGCCCCGGGGTCACAATTTCAGCAAAAATCTGACTTTTGGGAATTCAGTCAAATATGGTGCCGAATGGTTGCAAATGCTCCCCTGAAAGGTTTGGCAGTCAAAACAGAAGGCTTTTTATCACAGGACAAGAAATCAGCCCTCAACAACTTAACCGGCGGAAAAAGATTTTTTTGAAAAAATCCCTAAGCCCCGGGGTCACAATTTCAGCAAAAATTTGACTTTCGGGAATTCAGTCAAATATGGTGCCGAACGGTTTCAAATGCTCCCCTGAAAGTTTTGGCAGTCGAAACAGAAGGCTTTTTATGACAGGACAAGAAATCAGCCCTCAATAACTTAACCGGTGGAAATTTCATGAATTCAGTCAAATATGGTGCCGAACGGTTGCAAATGCGACCCTGAAAGTTTTGGCAGTCGAAACAGAAGGCTTTTTATCACAGGACAATAAATCAGCCCTCAACAACTTAACCGGCGGAAAAAGATTTTTTTGAAAAAATCCCAAAGCCCCGGGGTCACAATTTCAGCAAAAATCTGACTTTTGCCAATTCACTCAAAAATGCTGCCAAACGCTTGCAAATGATCCCCTGAAAGGTTTGGCAGTCGAAACAGAAGGCTTTTTATCACAGGACAATAAATCAGCCCTCAACAACTTAACCGGCGGAAAAAGATTTTTTTGAAAAAATCCCTAAGCCCCGGGTCATAATTTCAGCAAAAATCTGACTTTTGCCAATTCACTCAAAAATGCTTCCAATCGCTTGCAAATGCTCCCCTGAAAGGTTTGGCAGTCGAAACAGAAGCCTTTTTATCACAGGACAAGAAATCAGCCCTCAACAACTTAACCGGCGGAAAAAGATTTTTTTGAAAAAATCCCTTAAGCCCCGGGGTCACAATTTCAGCAAAAATCTGACTTTTGGGAATTCAGTCAAATATGGTGCCGAATGGTTGCAAATGCTCCCCTGAAAGGTTTGGCAGTCAAAACAGAAGGCTTTTTATCACAGGACAAGAAATCAGCCCTCAACAACTTAACCGGCGGAAAAAGATTTTTTTGAAAAAATCCCTAAGCCCCGGGGTCACAATTTCAGCAAAAATCTGACTTTCGGGAATTCAGTCAAATATGGTGCCGAACGGTTTCAAATGCTCCCCTGAAAGTTTTGGCAGTCGAAACAGAAGGCTTTTTATGACAGGACAAGAAATCAGCCCTCAATAACTTAACCGGTGGAAATTTCATGAATTCAGTCAAATATGGTGCCGAACGGTTGCAAATGCGACCCTGAAAGTTTTGGCAGTCGAAACAGAAGGCTTTTTATCACAGGACAATAAATCAGCCCTCAACAACTTAACCGGCGGAAAAAGATTTTTTTGAAAAAATCCCTAAGCCCCGGGGTCACACTTTCAGCAAAAATCTGACTTTTGCCAATTCACTCAAAAATGCTGCCAAACGCTTGCAAATGATCCCCTGAAAGGTTTGGTAGTCGAAACAGAAGGCTTTTTATCACAGGACAAGAAATCAGCCCTCAACAACTTAACCGGAGGAAAAAGGTTTTTTTGAAAAAAATCCCTAAGCCCCGGGGTCACAATTTCAGCAAAAATCTGACTTTTGCCAATTCACTCAAAAATGCTTCCAATCACTTACAAATGCTCCCCTGAAAGGTTTGGCAGTCGAAACAGAAGGCTTTTTATCACAGGACAATAAATCAGCCCTCAACAACTTAACCGGAGGAAAAAGATTTTTTTGAAAAAATCCCTAAGCCCCGGGGTCACAATTTAAGCAAAAAAATGACTTTTGCCAATTCACTCAGAAATGCTTCCAATCGCTTGAAAATGCTCCCCTGAAAGGTTTGGCAGTCGAAGCAGAAGCCTTTTTATCACAGGACAAGAAATCAGCCGTCAATAACTTAACCGGTGGAAATTTCATGAATTCAGTCAAATATGGTGCCGAACGGTTGCAAATGCTCCCCTGAAAGTTTTGGCAGTCGAAAAAGAAGACTTTTTATCACAGGACAATAAATCTGCCCTCAACAACTTAACCGGCGGAATTTTTTTTTTTTCAAAAAAAATCCCAAAGCCCCGGGGTCACAATTTCAGCAAAAATCTGACTTTTGCCTCTTCACTCAAAAATGCTTGCAATCGCTTGCAAATGCTCCCCTGAAAGGTTTGACAGTCGAAACAGAAGGCTTTTTATCACAGGACAAGAAATCAGCCCTCAACAACTTAACCGGAGGGAAAATTTTTTTTTGAAAAAATCCCTAAGCCCCGGGGTCACAATTTCAGCAAAAATCTGACTTTCGGGAATTCAGTCAAATATGGTGCCGAACGGTTGCAAATGCTCCCCTGAAAGTTTTGGCAGTCGAAACAGAAGGCTTTATATCACAGGACAATAAATCAGCCGTCAATAACTTAACCGGTGGAAATTTCATGAATTCAGTCAAATATGGTGCCGAACGGTTGCAAATGCTCCCCTGAAAGTTTTGCCCATCGAAAAAGAAGGCTTTTCATCACAGGACAAGAAATCAGCCCTCAACAACTTAACCGGCGGGAAAAGATTTTTTTGAAAAAATCCCTAAGCCCCGGGGTCACAATTTCAGCAAAAATCTGACTTTTGGGAATTCAGTCAAATATGGTGCCGAATGGTTGCAAATGCTCCCCTGAAAGGTTTGGCAGTCGAAACAGAAGGCTTTTTATCAGAGGACAAGAAATCAGCCCTCAACAACTTAACCGGCGGAAAAAGATTTTTTTGAAAAAATCCCTAAGCCCCGGGGTCACAATTTCAGCAAAAATCTGACATTCGGGAATTCAGTCAAATATGGTGCCGAACGGTTTCAAATGCTCCCCTGAAAGTTTTGGCAGTCGAAACAGAAGGCTTTTTATGACAGGACAAGAAATCAGCCCTCAATAACTTAACCGGTGGAAATTTCATGAATTCAGTCAAATATGGTGCCGAACGGTTGCAAATGCGACCCTGAAAGTTTTGGCAGTCGAAACAGAAGGCTTTTTATCACAGGACAACAAATCAGCCCTCAACAACTTAACCGGCGGAAAAAGATTTTTTGAAAAAATCCCAAAGCCCCGGGGTCACAATTTCAGCAAAAATCTGACTTTTGCCAATTCACTCAAAAATGCTGCCAAACGCTTGCAAATGATCCCCTGAAAGGTTTGGCAGTCGAAACAGAAGGCTTTTTATCACAGGACAATAAATCAGCCCTCAACAACTTAACCGGCGGAAAAAGATTTTTTTGAAAAAATCCTTAAGCCCCGGGGTCACAATTTCAGAAAAAATCTGACTTTTGCTAATTCACTCAAAAATGCTGCCAAACGCTTGCAAATGATCCCCTGAAAGGTTTGGCAGTCGAAACAGAAGGCTTTTTATCACAGGACAATAAATCAGCCCTCAACAACTTAACCGGCGGAAAAAGATTTTTTTGAAAAAATCCCTAAGCCCCGGGTCATAATTTCAGCAAAAATCTGACTTTTGCCAATTCACTCAAAAATGCTTCCAATCGCTTGCAAATGCTCCCCTGAAAGGTTTGGCAGTCGAAACAGAAGCCTTTTTATCACAGGACAAGAAATCAGCCCCCAACAACTTAACCGGCGGAAAAAGATTTTTTTGAAAAAATCCCTAAGCCCCGGGGTCACAATTTCAGCAAAAATCTGACTTTTGGGAATTCAGTCAAATATGGTGCCGAATGGTTGCAAATGCTCCCCTGAAAGGTTTGGTAGTCGAAACAGAAGGCTTTTTATCACAGGACAAGAAATCAGCCCTCAACAACTTAACCGGCGGAAAAAGATTTTTTTGAAAAAATCCCTAAGCCCCGGGGTCACAATTTCAGCAAAAATCTGACATTCGGGAATTCAGTCAAAAATGCTGCCAAACGCTTGCAAATGCTCCCCTGAAAGGTTTGGCAGTCGAAACAGAAGGCTTTTTATCACAGGACAAGAAATCAGCCCTCAACAACTTAAGCGGCGGAAAAAAATTTTTTTGAAAAAATCCCTAAGCCCCGGGGTCACAATTTCAGCAAAAATCTGACTTTTGGGAATTCAGTCAAATATGGTGCCGAATGGTTGCAAATGCTCCCCTGAAAGGTTTGGCAGTCGAAACAGAAGGCTTTTTATCACAGGACAAGAAATCAGCCCTCAACAACTTAACCGGCGGAAAAAGATTTTTTTGAAAAAATCCCTAAGCCCCGGGGTCACAATGTCAGGGGTTCAGGGAGAGAGGCGCAGATGAGGGAGGAGACAGAGAGTGAGGGGGAAGGATTCCAGAGTGACGAGGAAGAGGATGACAATGACCCAAGATTGTCCATGAGTCCGTCCAGTGAATCGGAGGACTCCCAAAAGGGAGCCCCTCTGGTCAAGCCAAGGGAAGCTAGAGGGGGAAGCAGTCAGGAGCAGGGAAACGAAGGGGGAACCCCCAGTGGGAGTTGGAGAGCGAGACCGGCTGCTCCGCTGGAACGGAGTGAGGGGGGAGGAGTGACCAGTGTGTCAGAAGGAGCAGAACAGGAAGCAGAGAGGGGAAGGAGATCAGGGCAAAACGTCCTGCCGGAAGGGGAGGAAAGTAGTATCGAGGGCAGTGTAACTGTCGAAGGCAAGGTCAGGAGCAACGTACGCGCGCCAAGTTCAAAATGGGAGGCGCGCGGAAATGAAGAGAGTCCTGGGGAGGAGCCTGGTCCCAAAGCCCGAAGGAGGGGGGAGGAGGCGGCAGAGGACTCAGCCTCTGCAGAGTCCCGAAGGGAGAGAACACAGGGGGGCAGAAAGACCCTGCGGAAAAAGAAAGAGAGAAAGAGGTGGACCAGTACAAGCCTCTTAAACTGGTGTAGAGGGGGGACCGACTCAGAGGGTACTTCAGCGGTCTAAGCGTAACAGACGTAGAGTCACGGAGCTCGGATGTAAAGCTAATAATGTTCTTCAATTAAAGCTTTTGTACATAAGCTGGAGTGGACTTTGGTCTCTTGTGAGCTGGGACCACGGGTGACTCTGACAATTTCAGCAAAAATGTGACTTTTGCCAATTCACTCAAAAATGCTGCCAAACGCTTGCAAATGATCCCCTGAAAGGTTTGGTAGTCGAAACAGAAGGCTTTTTATCACAGGACAAGAAATCAGCCCTCAACAACTTAACCGGAGGAAAAAGATTTTTTTGAAAAAATCCCTAAGCCCCGGGGTCACAATTTCAGCAAAAATCTGACTTTTGACAATTCACTCAAAAATGCTGCCAAACGCTTGCAAATGCTCCCCTGAAAGGTTTGGTAGTCGAAACAGAAGGCTTTTTATCACAGGACAAGAAATCAGCCCTCAACAACTTAACCAGCAGAAAACGATTTTTTTGAAAAAATCCCTAAGCCCCGGGGTCATAATTTCAGCAAAAATCTGACTTTTGCCAATTCACTCAAAAATGCTTCCAATCGCTTGCAAATGCTCCCCTGAAAGGTTTGGCAGTCGAAACAGAAGGCTTTTTATCACAGGACAAGAAATCAGCCCTCAACAACTTAATCGGAGGAAAAAGATTTTTTTGAAAAAATCCCTAAGCCCCGGGGTCACAATTTCAGCAAAAATCTGACTTTTGCCAATTCACTCAAAAATGCTTCCAATCGCTTGCAAATGCTCCCCTGAAAGGTTTGGCAGTCGAAACAGAAGGCTTTTTATCACAGGACAATAAATCAGCCCTCAACAACTTAACCGGCGGAAAAAGAGTTTTTTGAAAAATTCCCTAAGCCCCGGGGTCACAATTTCAGCAAAAATCTGACTTCCGGGAATTCAGTCAAATATGGTGCCGAACGGTAGCAAATGCTCCCCTGAAAGTTTTAGCAGTCGAAACAGAAGGCTTTTTATCACAGGACAAGAAATCAGCCCTCAACAACTTAACCGGCGGGAAAAGATTTTTTTGAAAAAATCCCTAAGCCCCGGGGTCACAATTTCAGCAAAAATCTGACTTTTGCCAATTCACTCAAAAATGCTGCCAAACGCTTGCAAATGATCCCCTGAAAGGTTTGGTAGTCGAAACAGAAGGCATTTTATCACAGGACAAGAAATCAGCCCTCAACAACTTAACCGGCGGAAAACGATTTTTTTGAAAAAATCCCTAAGCCCCGGGGTCACAATTTCAGCAAAAATCTGACTTTTGCCAATTCACTCAAAAATGCTGCCAAACGCTTGCAAATGATCCCCTGAAAGGTTTGGAAGTCGAAACAGAAGGCTTTATATGACAGGACAAGAAGTCAGCCCTCAACAACTTAACCGGTGGAAATTTCATGATTTCAGTCAAATATGGTGCCGAACGGTTGCAAATGCTCCCCTGAAAGTTTTGGCAGTCGAAAAAGAAGACTTTTTATCACAGGACAATAAATCAGCCCTCAACAACTTAACCAGCGGAATTTTTTTTTTTTTTTGAAAAAAATCCCTAAGCCCCGGGGTCACAATTTCAGCAAAAATCTGACTTTTGCCAATTCACTAAAAAATGCTTCCAATCGCTTGTAAATGCTCCCCTGAAAGGTTTGGCAGGCGAAACAGAAGGCTTTTTATCACAGGACAATAAATCAGCCCTCAACAACTTAAGCGGAGGAAAAAGATTTTTTTGAAAAAATCCCTAAGCCCCGGGGTCACAATTTCAGCAAAAATCTGACTTTTGCCAATTCACTCAAAAATCCTTCCAATCGCTTGCAAATGCTCCCCTGAAAGGTTTGGCAGTCAAAACAGAAGGCTTTTTATCACAGGACAATAAATCAGCCCTCAACAACTTAACCGGCGGAAAAAGATTTTTTTGAAAAATTCCCTAAGCCCCGGGGTCACAATTTCAGCAAAAATCTGACTTCCGGGAATTCAGTCAAATATGGTGCCGAACGGTTGCAAATGCTCCCCTGAAAGTTTTAGCAGTCGAAACAGAAGGCTTTTTATCACAGGACAAGAAATCAGCCCTCAACAACTTAACCGGTGGAAAACGATTTTTTTGAAAAAATCCCTAAGCCCCGGGGTCACAATTTCAGCAAAAATCTGACTTCTGGGAATTCAGTCAAATATGGTGCCGAACGGTTGCAAATGCTCCCCTGAAAGTTTTGGCAGTCGAAACAGAAGGCTTTTTATCACAGGACAAGTAATCAGCCCTCAACAACTTAACCGGCGGAAAACGATTTTTTTCAAAAAATCCCTAAGCCCCGGGGTAACAATTTCAGCAAAAATCTGACTTTTGCCAATTCACTCAAAAATGCTGCCAAACGCTTGCATATGATCCCCTGAAAGGTTTGGTAGTCGAAACAGAAGGCTTTATATGACAGGACAATAAATCAGCACTCAATAACTTAACCGGTGGAAATTTCATGAATTCAGTCAAATATGGTGCCGAACGGTTGTAATGCTCCCCTGAAAGTTTTGGCAGTCGAAAAAGAAGACTTTTTATCACAGGACAATAAATCAGCCCTCAACAACTTAACCAGCGGAATTTTTTTTTTTTTTTTGAAAAAAATCCCTAAGCCCCGGGGTCACAATTTCAGCAAAAATCTGACTTTTGCCAATTCACTCAAAAATGCTTCCAATCGCTTGTAAGTGCTCCCCTGAAAGGTTTGGCAGGCGAAACAGAAGGCTTTTTATCACAGGACAATAAATCAGCCCTCAACAACTTAAGCGGAGGAAAAAGATTTTTTTGAAAAAATCCCTAAGCCCCGGGGTCACAATTTCAGCAAAAATCTGACTTTTGCCAATTCACTCAAAAATCCTTCCAATCGCTTGCAAATGCTCCCCTGAAAGGTTTGGCAGTCGAAACAGAAGGCTTTTTATCACAGGACAATAAATCAGCCCTCAACAACTTAACCGGCGGAAAAAGATTTTTTTGAAAAATTCCCTAAGCCCCGGGGTCACAATTTCAGCAAAAATCTGACTTCCGGGAATTCAGTCAAATATGGTGCCGAACGGTTGCAAATGCTCCCCTGAAAGTTTTAGCAGTCGAAACAGAAGGCTTTTTATCACAGGACAAGAAATCAGCCCTCAACAACTTAACCGGCGGAAAAACATTTTTTTGAAAAAATCCCTAAGCCCCGGGGTCACAATTTCAGCAAACATCTGACTTTTGCCAATTCACTCAAAAGTGCTGCCAAACGCTTGCAAATGATCCCCTGAAAGGTTTGGTAGTCGAAACAGAAGGCTTTTTATCACAGGACAAGAAATCAGCCCTCAACAACTTAACCGGTGGAAAACGATTTTTTTGAAAAAATCCCTAAGCCCCGGGGTCACAATTTCAGCAAAAATCTGACTTCTGGGAATTCAGTCAAATATGGTGCCGAACGGTTGCAAATGCTCCCCTGAAAGTTTTGGCAGTCGAAACAGAAGGCTTTTTATCACAGGACAAGTAATCAGCCCTCAACAACTTAACCGGCGGAAAACGATTTTTTTCAAAAAATCCCTAAGCCCCGGGGTCACAATTTCAGCAAAAATCTGACTTTTGCCAATTCACTCAAAAATGCTGCCAAACGCTTGCAAATGATCCCCTGAAAGGTTTGGTAGTCGAAACAGAAGGCTTTTTATCACAGGACAAGAAATCAGCCCTCAACAACTTAACCGGAGGAAAAAGATTTTTTTGAAAAAATCCCTAAGCCCCGGGGTCACAATTTCAGCAAAAATCTGACTTTTGCCAATTCACTCAAAAATGCTGCAAAACGCTTGCAAATGATCCCCTGAAAGGTTTGGTAGTCGAAACAGAAGGCTTTTTATCACAGGACAAGAAATCAGCTCTCAACAACTTACCCGGAGGAAAAAGATTTTTTTGAAAAAATCCCAAAGCCCCGGGGTCACAATTTCAGCAAAAATCTGACTTTTGCCAATTCACTCAAAAATGCTTTCAATCGCTTGAAAATGCTCCCCTGAAAGTTTTGGCAGTCGAAACAGAAGCCTTTTTATCACAGGACAAGAAATCAGCCGTCAATAACTTAACCGGTGGAAATTTCATGAATTCAGTCAAATATGGTGCCGAACGGTTGCAAATGCTCCCCTGAAAGTTTTGGCAGTCGAAAAAGAAGACTTTTTATCACAGGACAATAAATCAGCCCTCAACAACTTAACCGGCGGAATTTTTTTTTTTTTTTTGAAAAAAATCCCTAAGCCCCGGGGTCACAATTTCAGCAAAAATCTGACTTTTGCCAATTCACTCAAAAATGCTTCCAATCGCTTGCAAATGCTCCCCTGAAAGGTTTGGCAGTCGAAGCAGAAGGCTTTTTATCACAGGACAAGAAATCAGCCCTCAACAACTTAACGGGAGGAAAAAGATTTTTTTGAAAAAATCTCTAAGCCCCGGGGTCACAATTTCAGCAAAAATCTGTCTTTTGCCAATTCACTCAGAAATGCTTCCAATCGCTTGAAAATGCTCCCCTGAAAGGTTTGGCAGTCGAAACAGAAGCGTTTTTATCACAGGACAAGAAATCAGCCGTCAATAATTTAACCGGTGGAAATTTCATGAATTCAGTCAAATATGGTGCCGAACGGTTGCAAATGCTCCCCTGAAAGGTTTGGCAGTCGAAACAGAAGGCTTTTTATCACAGGACAAGAAATCAGCCCTCAACAACTTAACCGGAGGAAAAAGATTTTTTTGAAAAATTCCCTAAGCCCCAGGGTCACAATTTCAGCAAAAATCTGACTTTTGCCAATTCACTAAAAAATGCTGCCAAACGCTTGCAAATGATCCCCTGAAAGGTTTGGTAGTCGAAACAGAAGGCTTTTTATCACAGGACAAGAAATCAGCCCTCAACAACTTAACCGGCGGAAAAAGATTTTTTTGAAAAAATCCCTAAGCCCCGGGGTCACAATTTCAGCAAAAATCTGACTTTTGCCAATTCACTCAAAAATGCTGCCAAACGCTTGCAAATGATCCCCTGAAAGGTTTGGTAGTCGAAACGGAAGGCTTTTTATCACAGGACAAAAAATCAGCCCTCAACAACTTAACCGGCGGAAAAAGATTTTTTTGAAAAAATCCCTAAGCCCCGGGGTCACAATTTCAGCAAAAATCTGACTTTTGCCAATTCACTCAAAAATGCTTCCAATCGCTTGCAAATGCTCCCCTGAAAGGTTTGGCAGTCTAAACAGAAGGCTTTTTATCACAGGACAAGAAATCAGCCCTCAACAACTTAACGGGAGGAAAAAGATTTTTTTGAAAAAATCCCTAAGCCCCGGGGTCACAATTTCAGGAAAAATCTGACTTTTGCCAATTCACTCAAAAATGCTTCCAATCGCTTGAATATGCTCCCCTGAAAGGTTTGGCAGTCGAAACAGAAGCCTTTTTATCACAGGACAAGAAATCAACCGTCAATAACTTAACCGGTGGAAATTTCATGAATTCAGTCAAATATGGTGCCGAACGGTTGCAAATGCTCCCCTGAAAGTTTTGGCAGTCGAAAAAGAAGACATTTTATCACAGGACAATAAATCAGCCCTCAACAACTTAACCGGCGGAAAACGATTTTTTTCAAAAAATCCCTAAGCCCCGGGGTCACAATTTCAGCAAAAATCTGACTTTTGCCAATTCACTCAAAAATGCTGCCAAACGCTTGCAAATGATCCCCTGAAAGGTTTGGTAGTCGAAACAGAAGGCTTTTTATCACAGGACAAGAAATCAGCCCTCAACAACTTAACCGGAGGAAAAAGATTTTTTTGAAAAAATCCCTAAGCCCCGGGGTCACAATTTCAGCAAAAATCTGACTTTTGCCAATTCACTCAAAAATGCTGCCAAACGCTTGCAAATGATCCCCTGAAAGGTTTGGTAGTCGAAACAGAAGGCTTTTTATCACAGGACAAGAAATCAGCTCTCAACAACTTAACCGGAGGAAAAAGATTTTTTTGAAAAAATCCCAAAGCCCCGGGGTAACAATTTCAGCAAAAATCTGACTTTTGCCAATTCACTCAAAAATGCTTTCAATCGCTTGAAAATGCTCCCCTGAAAGTTTTGGCAGTCGAAACAGAAGCCTTTTTATCACAGGACAAGAAATCAGCCCTCAATAACTTAACCGGTGGAAATTTCATGAATTCAGTCAAATACGGTTGCAAATGCTCCCCTGAAAGTTTTGGCAGTCGAAAAAGAAGACTTTTTATTACAGGACAATAAATCAGCCCTCAACAACTTAACAGGCGGAATTTTTTTTTTTTTTGAAAAAAATCCCTAAGCCCCGGGGTCACAATTTCAGCAAAAATCTGACTTTTGCCAATTCACTCAAAAATGCTTCCAATCGCTTGCAAATGCTCCCCTGAAAGGTTTGGCAGTCGAAACAGAAGGCTTTTTATCACAGGACAAGAAATCAGCCCTCAACAACTTAACCGGTGGAAATTTCATGAATTCAGTCAAATATGGTGCCGAACGGTTGCAAATGCTCCCCTGAAAGGTTTGGCAGTCGAAACAGAAGGCTTTTTATCACAGGACAAGAAATCAGCCCTCAACAACTTAACCGGAGGAAAAAGATTTTTTTGAAAAATTCCCTAAGCCCCAGGGTCACAATTTCAGCAAAAATCTGACTTTTGCAAATTCACTAAAAAATGCTGCCAAACGCTTGCAAATGATCCCCTGAAAGGTTTGGTAGTCGAAACAGAAGGCTTTTTATCACAGGACAAGAAATCAGCCCTCAACAACTTAACCGGCGGAAAAAGATTTTTTTGAAAAAATCCCTAAGCCCCGGGGTCACAATTTCAGCAAAAATCTGACTTTTGCCAATTCACTCAAAAATGCTGCCAAACGCTTGCAAATGATCCCCTGAAAGGTTTGGTAGTCGAAACGGAAGGCTTTTTATCACAGGACAAAAAATCAGCCCTCAACAACTTAACCGGCGGAAAAAGATTTTTTTGAAAAATTCCCTAAGCCCCAGGGTCACAATTTCAGCAAAAATCTGACTTTTGCCAATTCACTCAAAAATGCTTCCAATCGCTTGCAAATGCTCCCCTGAAAGGTTTGGCAGTCAAAACAGAAGGCTTTTTATCACAGGACAAGAAATCAGCCCTCAACAACTTAACGGGAGGAAAAAGATTTTTTTGAAAAAATCCCTAAGCCCCGGGGTCACAATTTCAGGAAAAATCTGACTTTTGCCAATTCACTCAAAAATGCTTCCAATCGCTTGAATATGCTCCCCTGAAAGGTTTGGCAGTCGAAACAGAAGCCTTTTTATCACAGCACAAGAAATCAGCCGTCAATAACTTAACCGGTGGAAATTTCATGAATTCAGTCAAATATGGTGCCGAACGGTTGCAAATGCTCCCCTGAAAGTTTTGGCAGTCGAAAAAGAAGACATTTTATCACAGGACAATAAATCAGCCCTCAACAACTTAACCGGCGGAAAACGATTTTTTTCAAAAAATCCCTAAGTCCCGGGGTCACAATTTCAGCAAAAATCTGACTTTTGCCAATTCACTCAAAAATGCTGCCAAACGCTTGCAAATGATCCCCTGAAAGGTTTGGTAGTCGAAACAGAAGGCTTTTTATCACAGGACAAGAAATCAGCCCTCAACAACTTAACCGGAGGAAAAAGATTTTTTTGAAAAAATCCCTAAGCCCCGGGGTCACAATTTCAGCAAAAATCTGACTTTTGCCAATTCACTCAAAAATGCTGCCAAACGCTTGCAAATGATCCCCTGAAAGGTTTGGTAGTCGAAACAGAAGGCTTTTTATCACAGGACAAGAAATCAGCTCTCAACAACTTAACCGGAGGAAAAAGATTTTTTTGAAAAAATCCCAAAGCCCCGGGGTCACAATTTCAGCAAAAATCTGACTTTTGCCAATTCACTCAAAAATGCTTTCAATCGCTTGAAAATGCTCCCCTGAAAGTTTTGGCAGTCGAAACAGAAGCCTTTTTATCACAGGACAAGAAATCAGCCCTCAATAACTTAACCGGTGGAAATTTCATGAATTCAGTCAAATATGGTGCCGAACGGTTGCAAATGCTCCCCTGAAAGTTTTGGCAGTCGAAAAAGAAGACTTTTTATCACAGGACAATAAATCAGCCCTCAACAACTTAACGGGCGGAATTTTTTTTTTTTTTTTTGAAAAAAATCCCTAAGCCCCGGGGTTACAATTTCAGCAAAAATCTGACTTTTGCCAATTCACTCAAAAATGCTTCCAATCGCTTGCAAATGCTCCCCTGAAAGGTTTGGCAGTCGAAACAGAAGGCTTTTTATCACAGGACAATAAATCAGCCCTCAACAACTTAACCGGTGGAAATTTCATGAATTCAGTCAAATATGGTGCCGAACGGTTGCAAATGCTCCCCTGAAAGATTTGGCAGTCGAAACAGAAAGCTTTTTATCACAGGACAAGAAATCAGCCCTCGACAACTTAACCAGAGGAAAAAGATTTTTTTGAAAAAATCCCTGAGCCCCGGTGTCACAATTTCAGCAAAAATCTGACTTCTGGGAATTCAGTCAAATATGGTGCTGAACGGTTGCAAATGCTCCCCTGAAAGTTTTGGCAGTCGAAGCAGAAGGCTTTTTATCACAGGACAAGTAATCAGCCCTCAACAACTTAACGGGCGGAAAAAGATTTTTTTGAAAAAATCCCTAAGCCCCGGTGTCACAATTTCAGCAAAAATCTGACTTTTGCCAATTCACTCAAAAATGCTGCCAAACGCTTGCAAATGCTCCCCTGAAAGGTTTGGCAGTCGAAACAGAAGGCTTTTTATCACAGGACAAGAAGTCAGCCCTCAACAACTTAACCGGTGGAAATTTCATGATTTCAGGCAAATATGGTGCCGAACGGTTGCAAATGCTCCCCTGAAAGTTTTGGCAGTCGAAAAAGAAGACTTTTTATCACAGGACAATAAATCAGCCCTCAACAACTTAACCAGCGGAATTTTTTTAAAAAAAAAAAAAATCCCTAAGCCCCGGGGTCACAATTTCAGCAAAAATCTGACTTTTGCCAATTCACTCAAAAATGCTTCCAATTGCTTGCAAATGCTCCCCTGAAAGGTTTGGCAGTCGAAACAGAAGGCTTTTTATCACAGGACAAGAAATCAGCCCTCAACAACTTAACCGGCGGAAAAAGATTTTTTTGAAAAATTCCCTAAGCCCCGGGGTCACAATTTCAGCAAAAATCTGACTTCCGGGAATTCAGTCAAATATGGTGCCGAACGGTTGCAAATGCTCCCCTGAAAGTTTTAGCAGTCGAAACAGAAGGCTTTTTATCACAGGACAAGAAATCAGCCCTCAACAACTTAACCGGCGGAAAAAGACTTTTTTGAAAAAATCCCTAAGCCCCGGGGTCACAATTTCAGCAAAAATCTGACTTTTGCCAATTCACTCAAAAATGCTTCCAATCGCTTGCAAATGCTCCCTTGAAAGGTTTGGCAATCGAAACAGTAGGCTTTTTATCAAAGGACAAGAAATCAGCCCTCAACAACTTAACGGGAGGAAAAAGATTTTTTTGAAAAAATCCCTAAGCCCCGGGGTCACAATTTCAGCAAAAATCTGACTTTTGCCAATTCACTCAAAAATGCTGCCAAACGCTTGCAAATGATCCCCTGAAAGGTTTGGTAGTCGAAACAGAAGGCTTTTTATCACAGGACAATAAATCAGCCCTCAACAACTTAACCGGTGGAAAACGATTTTTTTGAAAAAATCCCTAAGCCCCGGGGTCACAATTTCAGCAAAAATCTGACTTCTGGGAATTCAGTCAAATATGGTGCCGAACGGTTGCAAATGCTCCCCTGAAAGTTTTGGCAGTCGAAACAGAAGGCTTTTTATCACAGGACAAGTAATCAGCCCTCAACAACTTAACCGGCGGAAAACGATTTTTTTCAAAAAATCCCTAAGCCCCGGGGTCACAATTTCAGCAAAAATCTGACTTTTGCCAATTCACTCAAAAATGCTGCCAAACGCTTGCAAATGATCCCCTGAAAGGTTTGGTAGTCGAAACAGAAGGCTTTTTATCACAGGACAAGAAATCAGCCCTCAACAACTTAACCGGAGGAAAAAGATTTTTTTGAAAAAATCCCTAAGCCCCGGGGTCACAATTTCAGCAAAAATCTGACTTTTGCCAATTCACTCAAAAATGCTGCAAAACGCTTGCAAATGATCCCCTGAAAGGTTTGGTAGTCGAAACAGAAGGCTTTTTATCACAGGACAAGAAATCAGCTCTCAACAACTTACCCGGAGGAAAAAGATTTTTTTGAAAAAATCCCAAAGCCCCGGGGTCACAATTTCAGCAAAAATCTGACTTTTGCCAATTCACTCAAAAATGCTTTCAATCGCTTGAAAATGCTCCCCTGAAAGTTTTGGCAGTCGAAACAGAAGCCTTTTTATCACAGGACAAGAAATCAGCCGTCAATAACTTAACCGGTGGAAATTTCATGAATTCAGTCAAATATGGTGCCGAACGGTTGCAAATGCTCCCCTGAAAGTTTTGGCAGTCGAAAAAGAAGACTTTTTATCACAGGACAATAAATCAGCCCTCAACAACTTAACCGGCGGAATTTTTTTTTTTTTTTGAAAAAAATCCCTAAGCCCCGGTGTCACAATTTCAGCAAAAATCTGACTTTTGCCAATTCACTCAAAAATGCTTCCAATCGCTTGCAAATGCTCCCCTGAAAGGTTTGGCAGTCGAAGCAGAAGGCTTTTTATCACAGGACAAGAAATCAGCCCTCAACAACTTAACGGGAGGAAAAAGATTTTTTTGAAAAAATCTCTAAGCCCCGGGGTCACAATTTCAGCAAAAATCTGTCTTTTGCCAATTCACTCAGAAATGCTTCCAATCGCTTGAAAATGCTCCCCTGAAAGGTTTGGCAGTCGAAACAGAAGCGTTTTTATCACAGGACAAGAAATCAGCCGTCAATAATTTAACCGGTGGAAATTTCATGAATTCAGTCAAATATGGTGCCGAACGGTTGCAAATGCTCCCCTGAAAGGTTTGGCAGTCGAAACAGAAGGCTTTTTATCACAGGACAAGAAATCAGCCCTCAACAACTTAACCGGAGGAAAAAGATTTTTTTGAAAAATTCCCTAAGCCCCAGGGTCACAATTTCAGCAAAAATCTGACTTTTGCCAATTCACTAAAAAATGCTGCCAAACGCTTGCAAATGATCCCCTGAAAGGTTTGGTAGTCGAAACAGAAGGCTTTTTATCACAGGACAAGAAATCAGCCCTCAACAACTTAACCGGCGGAAAAAGATTTTTTTGAAAAAATCCCTAAGCCCCGGGGTCACAATTTCAGCAAAAATCTGACTTTTGCCAATTCACTCAAAAATGCTGCCAAACGCTTGCAAATGATCCCCTGAAAGGTTTGGTAGTCGAAACGGAAGGCTTTTTATCACAGGACAAAAAATCAGCCCTCAACAACTTAACCGGCGGAAAAAGATTTTTTTGAAAAAATCCCTAAGCCCCGGGGTCACAATTTCAGCAAAAATCTGACTTTTGCCAATTCACTCAAAAATGCTTCCAATCGCTTGCAAATGCTCCCCTGAAAGGTTTGGCAGTCTAAACAGAAGGCTTTTTATCACAGGACAAGAAATCAGCCCTCAACAACTTAACGGGAGGAAAAAGATTTTTTTGAAAAAATCCCTAAGCCCCGGGGTCACAATTTCAGGAAAAATCTGACTTTTGCCAATTCACTCAAAAATGCTTCCAATCGCTTGAATATGCTCCCCTGAAAGGTTTGGCAGTCGAAACAGAAGCCTTTTTATCACAGGACAAGAAATCAGCCGTCAATAACTTAACCGGTGGAAATTTCATGAATTCAGTCAAATATGGTGCCGAACGGTTGCAAATGCTCCCCTGAAAGTTTTGGCAGTCGAAAAAGAAGACATTTTATCACAGGACAATAAATCAGCCCTCAACAACTTAACCGGCGGAAAACGATTTTTTTCAAAAAATCCCTAAGCCCCGGGGTCACAATTTCAGCAAAAATCTGACTTTTGCCAATTCACTCAAAAATGCTGCCAAACGCTTGCAAATGATCCCCTGAAAGGTTTGGTAGTCGAAACAGAAGGCTTTTTATCACAGGACAAGAAATCAGCCCTCAACAACTTAACCGGAGGAAAAAGATTTTTTTGAAAAAATCCCTAAGCCCCGGGGTCACAATTTCAGCAAAAATCTGACTTTTGCCAATTCACTCAAAAATGCTGCCAAACGCTTGCAAATGATCCCCTGAAAGGTTTGGTAGTCGAAACAGAAGGCTTTTTATCACAGGACAAGAAATCAGCTCTCAACAACTTAACCGGAGGAAAAAGATTTTTTTGAAAAAATCCCAAAGCCCCGGGGTCACAATTTCAGCAAAAATCTGACTTTTGCCAATTCACTCAAAAATGCTTTCAATCGCTTGAAAATGCTCCCCTGAAAGTTTTGGCAGTCGAAACAGAAGCCTTTTTATCACAGGACAAGAAATCAGCCCTCAATAACTTAACCGGTGGAAATTTCATGAATTCAGTCAAATACGGTTGCAAATGCTCCCCTGAAAGTTTTGGCAGTCGAAAAAGAAGACTTTTTATTACAGGACAATAAATCAGCCCTCAACAACTTAACCGGCGGAATTTTTTTTTTTTTTTGAAAAAAATCCCTAAGCCCCGGGGTCACAATTTCAGCAAAAATCTGACTTTTGCCAATTCACTCAAAAATGCTTCCAATCGCTTGCAAATGCTCCCCTGAAAGGTTTGGCAGTCGAAGCAGAAGGCTTTTTATCACAGGACAAGAAATCAGCCCTCAACAACTTAACCGGTGGAAATTTCATGAATTCAGTCAAATATGGTGCCGAACGGTTGCAAATGCTCCCCTGAAAGGTTTGGCAGTGGAAACAGAAGGCTTTTTATCACAGGACAAGAAATCAGCCCTCAACAACTTAACCGGAGGAAAAAGATTTTTTTGAAAAATTCCCTAAGCCCCAGGGTCACAATTTCAGCAAAAATCTGACTTTTGCCAATTCACTAAAAAATGCTGCCAAACGCTTGCAAATGATCCCCTGAAAGGTTTGGTAGTCGAAACAGAAGGCTTTTTATCACAGGACAAGAAATCAGCCCTCAACAACTTAACCGGCGGAAAAAGATTTTTTTGAAAAAATCCCTAAGCCCCGGGGTCACAATTTCAGCAAAAATCTGACTTTTGCCAATTCACTCAAAAATGCTGCCAAACGCTTGCAAATGATCCCCTGAAAGGTTTGGTAGTCGAAACGGAAGGCTTTTTATCACAGGACAAAAAATCAGCCCTCAACAACTTAACGGGAGGAAAAAGATTTTTTTGAAAAAATCCCTAAGCCCCGGGGTCACAATTTCAGGAAAAATCTGACTTTTGCCAATTCACTCAAAAATGCTTCCAATCGCTTGAATATGCTCCCCTGAAAGGTTTGGCAGTCGAAACAGAAGCCTTTTTATCACAGGACAAGAAATCAGCCGTCAATAACTTAACCGGTGGAAATTTCATGAATTCAGTCAAATATGGTGCCGAACGGTTGCAAATGCTCCCCTGAAAGTTTTGGCAGTCGAAAAAGAAGACATTTTATCACAGGACAATAAATCAGCCCTCAACAACTTAACCGGCGGAAAAAGATTTTTTTCAAAAAATCCCTAAGCCCCGGGGTCACAATTTCAGCAAAAATCTGACTTTTGCCAATTCACTCAAAAATGCTGCCAAACGCTTGCAAATGATCCCCTGAAAGGTTTGGTAGTCGAAACAGAAGGCTTTTTATCACAGGACAAGAAATCAGCCCTCAACAACTTAACCGGAGGAAAAAGATTTTTTTGAAAAAATCCCTAAGCCCCGGGGTCACAATTTCAGCAAAAATCTGACTTTTGCCAATTCACTCAAAAATGCTGCCAAACGCTTGCAAATGATCCCCTGAAAGGTTTGGTAGTCGAAACAGAAGGCTTTTTATCACAGGACAAGAAATCAGCTCTCAACAACTTAACCGGAGGAAAAAGATTTTTTTGAAAAAATCCCAAAGCCCCGGGGTCACAATTTCAGCAAAAATCTGACTTTTGCCAATTCACTCAAAAATGCTTTCAATCGCTTGAAAATGCTCCCCTGAAAGTTTTGGCAGTCGAAACAGAAGCCTTTTTATCACAGGACAAGAAATCAGCCCTCAATAACTTAACCGGTGGAAATTTCATGAATTCAGTCAAATATGGTGCCGAACGGTTGCAAATGCTCCCCTGAAAGTTTTGGCAGTCGAAAAAGAAGACTTTTTATCACAGGACAATAAATCAGCCCTCAACAACTTAACCGGCGGAATTTTTTTTTTTTTTTGAAAAAAATCCCTAAGCCCCGGGGTCACAATTTCAGCAAAAATCTGACTTTTGCCAATTCACTCAAAAATGCTTCCAATCACTTGCAAATGCTCCCCTGAAAGGTTTGGCAGTCGAAACAGAAGGCTTTTTATCACAGGACAATAAATCAGCACTCAACAACTTAACCGGTGGAAATTTCATGAATTCAGTCAAATATGGTGCCGAACGGTTGCAAATGCTCCCCTGAAAGATTTGGCAGTCGAAACAGAAAGCTTTTTATCACAGGACAAGAAATCAGCCCTCGACAACTTAACCAGAGGAAAAAGATTTTTTTGAAAAAATCCCTGAGCCCCGGTGTCACAATTTCAGCAAAAATCTGACTTCTGGGAATTCAGTCAAATATGGTGCTGAACGGTTGCAAATGCTCCCCTGAAAGTTTTGGCAGTCGAAGCAGAAGGCTTTTTATCACAGGACAAGTAATCAGCCCTCAACAACTTAACGGGCGGAAAAAGATTTTTTTGAAAAAATCCCTAAGCCCCGGTGTCACAATTTCAGCAAAAATCTGACTTTTGCCAATTCACTCAAAAATGCTGCCAAACGCTTGCAAATGCTCCCCTGAAAGGTTTGGCAGTCGAAACAGAAGGCTTTTTATCACAGGACAAGAAGTCAGCCCTCAACAACTTAACCGGTGGAAATTTCATGATTTCAGGCAAATATGGTGCCGAACGGTTGCAAATGCTCCCCTGAAAGTTTTGGCAGTCGAAAAAGAAGACTTTTTATCACAGGACAATAAATCAGCCCTCAACAACTTAACCAGCGGAATTTTTTTTTTTTTTAAAAAAAATCCCTAAGCCCCGGGGTCACAATTTCAGCAAAAATCTGTCTTTTGCCAATTCACTCAGAAATGCTTCCAATCGCTTGAAAATGCTCCCCTGAAAGGTTTGGCAGTCGAAACAGAAGCGTTTTTATCACAGGACAAGAAATCAGCCGTCAATAATTTAACCGGTGGAAATTTCATGAATTCAGTCAAATATGGTGCCGAACGGTTGCAAATGCTCCCCTGAAAGGTTTGGCAGTCGAAACAGAAGGCTTTTTATCACAGGACAATAAATCAGCCCTCAACAACTTAACCGGTGGAAATTTCATGAATTCAGTCAAATATGGTGCCGAACGGTTGCAAATGCTCCCCTGAAAGATTTGGCAGTTGAAACAGAAAGCTTTTTATCACAGGACAAGAAATCAGCCCTCGACAACTTAACCAGAGGAAAAAGATTTTTTTGAAAAAATCCCTAAGCCCCGGTGTCACAATTTCAGCAAAAATCTGACTTCTGGGAATTCAGTCAAATATGGTGCTGAACGGTTGCAAATGCTCCCCTGAAAGTTTTGGCAGTCGAAGCAGAAGGCTTTTTATCAAAGGACAAGAAATCAGCCCTCAACAACTTAACCGGCGGAAAAAGATTTTTTTGAAAAAATCCCTAAGCCCCGGGGTCACAATTTCAGCAAAAATCTGACTTTTGCCAATTCACTAAAAAATGCTGCCAAACGCTTGCAAATGATCCCCTGAAAGGTTTGGTAGTCGAAACAGAAGGCTTTTTATCACAGGACAAGAAATCAGCCCTCAACAACTTAACCGGAGGAAAAAGATTTTTTTGAAAAAATCCCTAAGCCCCGGGGTCACAATTTCAGCAAAAATCTGTCTTTTGCCAATTCACTCAGAAATGCTTCCAATCGCTTGAAAATGCTCCCCTGAAAGGTTTGGCAGTCGAAACAGAAGCGTTTTTATCACAGGACAAGAAATCAGCCGTCAATAATTTAACCGGTGGAAATTTCATGAATTCAGTCAAATATGGTGCCGAACGGTTGCAAATGCTCCCCTGAAAGGTTTGGCAGTCGAAACAGAAGGCTTTTTATCACAGGACAAGAAATCAGCCCTCAACAACTTAACCGGAGGAAAAAGATTTTTTTGAAAAATTCCCTAAGCCCCGGGGTCACAATTTCAGCAAAAATCTGACTTTTGCCAATTCACTAAAAAATGCTGCCAAACGCTTGCAAATGATCCCCTGAAAGGTTTGGTAGTCGAAACAGAAGGCTTTTTATCACAGGACAATAAATCAGCCCTCAACAACTTAACCGGAGGAAAAAGATTTTTTTGAAAAAATCCCTAAGCCCCGGGGTCACAATTTCAGCAAAAATCTGACTTTTGCCAATTCACTCAAAAATGCTGCCAAACGCTTGCAAATGATCCCCTGAAAGGTTTGGCAGTCGAAACGGAAGGCTTTTTATCACAGGACAAAAAATCAGCCCTCAACAACTTAACCGGCGGAAAAAGATTTTTTTGAAAAAATCCCTAAGCCCCGGGGTCACAATTTCAGCAAAAATCTGACTTTTGCCAATTCACTCAAAAATGCTTCCAATCGCTTGCAAATGCTCCCCTGAAAGGTTTGGCAGTCAAAACAGAAGACATTTTATCACAGGACAAGAAATCAGCCCTCAACAACTTAACCGGCGGAAAAAGATTTTTTTGAAAAAATCCCTAAGCCGGGGTCACAATTTCAGCAAAAATCTGACTTTTGCCAATTCACTCAAAAATGCTGCCAAACGCTTGCAAATGATCCCCTGAAAGGTTTGGTAGTCGAAACAGAAGGCTTTTTATCACAGGACAATAAATCAGCCCTCAACCTCTTAACCGGAGGAAAAAGATTTTTTTGAAAAATTCCCTAAGCCCCGGGGTCACAATTTCAGCAAAAATCTGACTTTTGCCAATTCACTCAAAAATGCTGCCAAACGCTTGCAAATGATCCCCTGAAAGGTTTGGCAGTCGAAACAGAAGGCTTTTTATCACAGGACATGAAATCAGCCCTCAACAACTTAACCGGCGGAAAAAGATTTTTTTGAAAAATTCCCTAAGCCCCGGGGTCACAATTTCAGCAAAAATCTGACTTCCGGGAATTCAGTCAAATATGGTGCCGAACGGTTGCAAATGCTCCCCTGAAAGTTTTAGCAGTCGAAACAGAAGGCTTTTTATCACAGGACAAGAAATCAGCCCTCAACAACTTAACCGGCGGAAAAAGATTTTTTTGAAAAAATCCCTAAGCCCCGGGGTCACAATTTCAGCAAAAATCTGACTTTTGCCAATTCACTAAAAAATGCTGCCAAACGCTTGCAAATGATCCCCTGAAAGGTTTGGTAGTCGAAACAGAAGGCTTTTTATCACAGGACAAGAAATCAGCCCTCAACAACTTAACCGGAGGAAAAAGATTTTTTTGAAAAAATCCCTAAGCCCCGGGGTCACAATTTCAGCAAAAATCTGACTTTTGCCAATTCACTCAAAAATGCTGCCAAACGCTTGCAAATGATCCCCTGAAAGGTTTGGCAGTCGAAACGGAAGGCTTTTTATCACAGGACAAAAAATCAGCCCTCAACAACTTAACCGGCGGAAAAAGATTTTTTTGAAAAAATCCCTAAGCCCCGGGGTCACAATTTCAGCAAAAATCTGACTTTTGCCAATTCACTCAAAAATGCTTCCAATCGCTTGCAAATGCTCCCCTGAAAGGTTTGGCAGTCAAAACAGAAGGCTTTTTATCACAGGACAAGAAATCAGCCCTCAACAACTTAACGGGAGGAAAAAGATTTTTTTGAAAAAATCCCTAAGCCGGGGTCACAATTTCAGCAAAAATCTGACTTTTGCCAATTCACTCAAAAATGCTTCCAATCGCTTGCAAATGATCCCCTGAAAGGTTTGGCAGTCGAAACAGAAGCCTTTTTATCACAGGACAAGAAATCAGCCGTCAATAACTTAACCGGTGGAAATTTCATGAATTCAGTCAAATATGGTGCCGAACGGTTGCAAATGCTCCCCTGAAAGTTTTGGCAGTCGAAAAAGAAGACATTTTATCACAGGACAATAAATCAGCCCTCAACAACTTAACCGGCGGAAAACGATTTTTTTCAAAAAATCCCTAAGCCCCGGGGTCACAATTTCAGCAAAAATCTGACTTTTGCCAATTCACTCAAAAATGCTGCCAAACGCTTGCAAATGATCCCCTGAAAGGTTTGGTAGTCGAAACAGAAGGCTTTTTATCACAGGACAATAAATCAGCCCTCAACAACTTAACCGGAGGAAAAAGATTTTTTTGAAAAATTCCCTAAGCCCCGGGGTCACAATTTCAGCAAAAATCTGACTTTTGCCAATTCACTCAAAAATGCTGCCAAACGCTTGCAAATGATCCCCTGAAAGGTTTGGCAGTCGAAACAGAAGGCTTTTTATCACAGGACATGAAATCAGCCCTCAACAACTTAACCGGCGGAAAAAGATTTTTTTGAAAAATTCCCTAAGCCCCGGGGTCACAATTTCAGCAAAAATCTGACTTCCGGGAATTCAGTCAAATATGGTGCCGAACGGTTGCAAATGCTCCCCTGAAAGTTTTAGCAGTCGAAACAGAAGGCTTTTTATCACAGGACAAGAAATCAGCCCTCAACAACTTAACCGGCGGAAAAAGATTTTTTTGAAAAAATCCCTAAGCCCCGGGGTCACAATTTCAGCAAAAATCTGACTTTTGCCAATTCACTAAAAAATGCTGCCAAACGCTTGCAAATGATCCCCTGAAAGGTTTGGTAGTCGAAACAGAAGGCTTTTTATCACAGGACAAGAAATCAGCCCTCAACAACTTAACCGGAGGAAAAAGATTTTTTTGAAAAAATCCCTAAGCCCCGGGGTCACAATTTCAGCAAAAATCTGACTTTTGCCAATTCACTCAAAAATGCTGCCAAACGCTTGCAAATGATCCCCTGAAAGGTTTGGCAGTCGAAACGGAAGGCTTTTTATCACAGGACAAAAAATCAGCCCTCAACAACTTAACCGGCGGAAAAAGATTTTTTTGAAAAAATCCCTAAGCCCCGGGGTCACAATTTCAGCAAAAATCTGACTTTTGCCAATTCACTCAAAAATGCTTCCAATCGCTTGCAAATGCTCCCCTGAAAGGTTTGGCAGTCAAAACAGAAGGCTTTTTATCACAGGACAAGAAATCAGCCCTCAACAACTTAACGGGAGGAAAAAGATTTTTTTGAAAAAATCCCTAAGCCGGGGTCACAATTTCAGCAAAAATCTGACTTTTGCCAATTCACTCAAAAATGCTTCCAATCGCTTGCAAATGATCCCCTGAAAGGTTTGGCAGTCGAAACAGAAGCCTTTTTATCACAGGACAAGAAATCAGCCGTCAATAACTTAACCGGTGGAAATTTCATGAATTCAGTCAAATATGGTGCCGAACGGTTGCAAATGCTCCCCTGAAAGTTTTGGCAGTCGAAAAAGAAGACATTTTATCACAGGACAATAAATCAGCCCTCAACAACTTAACCGGCGGAAAACGATTTTTTTCAAAAAATCCCTAAGCCCCGGGGTCACAATTTCAGCAAAAATCTGACTTTTGCCAATTCACTCAAAAATGCTGCCAAACGCTTGCAAATGATCCCCTGAAAGGTTTGGTAGTCGAAACAGAAGGCTTTTTATCACAGGACAAGAAATCAGCCCTCAACAACTTAACCGGAGGAAAAAGATTTTTTTGAAAAAATCCCTAAGCCCCGGGGTCACAATTTCAGCAAAAATCTGACTTTTGCCAATTCACTCAAAAATGCTGCCAAACGCTTGCAAATGATCCCCTGAAAGGTTTGGTAGTCGAAACAGAAGGCTTTTTATCACAGGACAAGAAATCAGCTCTCAACAACTTAACCGGAGGAAAAAGATTTTTTTGAAAAAATCCCTAAGCCCCGGGGTCACAATTTCAGCAAAAATCTGACTTTTGCCAATTCACTCAAAAATGCTTCCAATCGCTTACAAATGCTCCCCTGAAAGGTTTGGCAGTCGAAACAGAAGGCTTTTTATCACAGGACAATAAATCAGCCCTCAACAACTTAACCGGAGGAAAAAGATTTTTTTGAAAAAATCCCTAAGCCCCGGGGTCACAATTTCAGCAAAAATCTGACTTTTGCCAATTCACTCAAAAATGCTGCCAAACGCTTGCAAATGATCCCCTGAAAGGTTTGGCAGTCGAAACGGAAGGCTTTTTATCACAGGACAAAAAATCAGCCCTCAACAACTTAACCGGCGGAAAAAGATTTTTTTGAAAAAATCCCTAAGCCCCGGGGTCACAATTTCACCAAAAATCTGACTTTTGCCAATTCACTCAAAAATGCTTCCAATCGCTTGCAAATGCTCCCCTGAAAGGTTTGGCAGTCAAAACAGAAGGCTTTTTATCACAGGACAAGAAATCAGCCCTCAACAACTTAACGGGAGGAAAAAGATTTTTTTGAAAAAATCCCTAAGCCGGGGTCACAATTTCAGCAAAAATCTGACTTTTGCCAATTCACTCAAAAATGCTTCCAATCGCTTGCAAATGATCCCCTGAAAGGTTTGGCAGTCGAAACAGAAGCCTTTTTATCACAGGACAAGAAATCAGCCGTCAATAACTTAACCGGTGAAAATTTCATGAATTCAGTCAAATATGGTGCCGAACGGTTGCAAATGCTCCCCTGAAAGTTTTGGCAGTCGAAAAAGAAGACATTTTATCACAGGACAATAAATCAGCCCTCTACAACTTAACCGGCGGAAAACGATTTTTTTCAAAAAATCCCTAAGCCCCGGGGTCACAATTTCAGCAAAAATCTGACTTTTGCCAATTCACTCAAAAATGCTGCCAAACGCTTGCAAATGATCCCCTGAAAGGTTTGGTAGTCGAAACAGAAGGCTTTTTATCACAGGACAAGAAATCAGCCCTCAACAACTTAACCGGAGGAAAAAGATTTTTTTGAAAAAATCCCTAAGCCCCGGGGTCACAATTTCAGCAAAAATCTGACTTTTGCCAATTCACTCAAAAATGCTGCCAAACGCTTGCAAATGATCCCCTGAAAGGTTTGGTAGTCGAAACAGAAGGCTTTTTATCACAGGACAAGAAATCAGCTCTCAACAACTTAACCGGAGGAAAAAGATTTTTTTGAAAAAATCCCAAAGCCCCGGGGTCACAATTTCAGCAAAAATCTGACTTTTGCCAATTCACTCAAAAATGCTTCCAATCGCTTGCAAATGCTCCCCTGAAAGGTTTGGCAGTCGAAACAGAAGGCTTTGTATCACAGGACAATAAATCAGCCCTCAACAACTTAACCGGTGGAAATTTCATGAATTCAGTCAAATATGGTGCCGAACGGTTGCAAATGCTCCCCTGAAAGATTTGGCAGTCGAAACAGAAAGCTTTTTATCACAGGACAAGAAATCAGCCCTCGACAACTTAACCAGAGGAAAAAGATTTTTTGAAAAAATCCCTAAGCCCCGGTGTCACAATTTCAGCAAAAATCTGACTTCTGGGAATTCAGTCAAATATGGTGCTGAACGGTTGCAAATGCTCCACTGAAAGTTTTGGCAGTCGAAGCAGAAGGCTTTTTATCACAGGACAAGTAATCAGCCCTCAACAACTTAACGGGCGGAAAAAGATTTTTTTGAAAAAATCCCTAAGCCCCGGTGTCACAATTTCAGCAAAAATCTGACTTTTGCCAATTCACTCAAAAATGCTGCCAAACGCTTGCAAATGCTCCCCTGAAAGGTTTGGCAGTCGAAACAGAAGGCTTTTTATCACAGGACAAGAAATCAGCCGTCAATAACTTAACCGGTGGAAATTTCATGAATTCAGTCAAATATGGTGCCGAAGGCTTTTTATCACAGGACAAGAAATCAGCCCTCAACAACTTAACCGGGGGAAAAAGATTTTTTTGAAAAAATCCCTAAGCCCCGGGGTCACAATTTCAGCAAAAATCTGTCTTTTGCCAATTCACTCAGAAATGCTTCCAATCGCTTGAAAATGCTCCCCTGAAAGGTTTGGCAGTCGAAACAGAAGCGTTTTTATCACAGGACAAGAAATCAGCCGTCAATAATTTAACCGGTGGAAATTTCATGAATTCAGTCAAATATGGTGCCGAACGGTTGCAAATGCTCCCCTGAAAGGTTTGGCAGTCGAAACAGAAGGCTTTTTATCACAGGACAAGAAATCAGCCCTCAACAACTTAACCGGAGGAAAAAGATTTTTTTGAAAAAATCCCTAAGCCCCGGGGTCACAATTTCAGCAAAAATCTGACTTTTGCCAATTCACTCAAAAATGCTGCCAAACGCTTGCAAATGATCCCCTGAAAGGTTTGGTAGTCGAAACAGAAGGCTTTTTATCACAGGACAAAAAATCAGCCCTCAACAACTTAACCGGCGGAAAAAGATTTTTTTGAAAAAATCCCTAAGCCCCGGGGTCACAATTTCAGCAAAAATCTGACTTTTGCCAATTCACTCAAAAATGCTTCCAATCGCTTGCAAATGCTCCCCTGAAAGGTTTGGCAGTCAAAACAGAAGGCTTTTTATCACAGGACAAGAAATCAGCCCTCAACAACTTAACGGGAGGAAAAAGATTTTTTTGAAAAAATCCCTAAGCCGGGGTCACAATTTCAGCAAAAATCTGACTTTTGCCAATTCACTCAAAAATGCTTCCAATCGCTTGAATATGCTCCCCTGAAAGGTTTGGCAGTCGAAACAGAAGCCTTTTTATCACAGGACAAGAAATCAGCCGTCAATAACTTAACCGGTGGAAATTTCATGAATTCAGTCAAATATGGTGCCGAACGGTTGCAAATGCTCCCCTGAAAGTTTTGGCAGTCGAAAAAGAAGACATTTTATCACAGGACAATAAATCAGCCCTCAACAACTTAACCGGCGGAAATTTTTTTTTAAAAAAAAATCCCTAAGCCCCGGGGTCACAATTTCAGCAAAAATCTGACTTTTGCCAATTCACTCAAAAATGCTTCCAATTGCTTGCAAATGCTCCCCTGAAAGGTTTGGCAGTCGAAACAGAAGGCTTTTTATCACAGGACAAGAAATCAGCCCTCAACAACTTAACCGGCGGAAAAAGATTTTTTTGAAAAATTCCCTAAGCCCCGGGGTCACAATTTCAGCAAAAATCTGACTTCCGGGAATTCAGTCAAATATGGTGCCGAACGGTTGCAAATGCTCCCCTGAAAGTTTTAGCAGTCGAAACAGAAGGCTTTTTATCACAGGACAATAAATCAGCCCTCAACAACTTAACCGGCGGAAAAAGATTTTTTTGAAAAATTCCCTAAGCCCCGGGGTCACAATTTCAGCAAAAATCTGACTTCCGGGAATTCAGTCAAATATGGTGCCGAACGGTTGCAAATGCTCCCCTGAAAGTTTTAGCAGTCGAAACAGAAGGCTTTTTATCACAGGACAAGAAATCAGCCCTCAACAACTTAACGGGAGGAAAAAGATTTTTTTGAAAAAATCCCTAAGCCCCGGGGTCACAATTTCAGCAAAAATCTGTCTTTTGCCAATTCACTCAGAAATGCTTCCAATCGCTTGAAAATGCTCCCCTGAAAGGTTTGGCAGTCGAAACAGAAGCGTTTTTATCACAGGACAAGAAATCAGCCGTCAATAATTTAACCGGTGGAAATTTCATGAATTCAGTCAAATATGGTGCCGAACGGTTGCAAATGCTCCCCTGAAAGGTTTGGCAGTCGAAACAGAAGGCTTTTTATCACAGGACAAGAAATCAGCCCTCAACAACTTAACCGGAGGAAAAAGATTTTTTTGAAAAATTCCCTAAGCCCTGGGGTCACAATTTCAGCAAAAATCTGACTTTTGCCAATTCACTCAAAAGTGCTGCCAAACGCTTGCAAATGATCCCCTGAAAGGTTTGGTAGTCGAAACAGAAGGCTTTTTATCACAGGACAAGAAATCAGCCCTCAACAACTTAACCGGAGGAAAAAGATTTTTTTGAAAAAATCCCTAAGCCCCGGGGTCACAATTTCAGCAAAAATCTGACTTTTGCCAATTCACTCAGAAATGCTGCCAAACGCTTGCAAATGATCCCCTGAAAGGTTTGGTAGTCGAAACGGAAGGCTTTTTATCACAGGACAAAAAATCAGCCCTCAACAACTTAACCGGAGGAAAAAGATTTTTTTGAAAAAATCCCTAAGCCCCGGGGTCATAATTTCAGCAAAAATCTGACTTTTGCCAATTCACTCAAAAATGCTTCCAATCGCTTGCAAATGCTCCCCTGAAAGGTTTGGCAGTCGAAACAGAAGGCTTTTTATCACAGGACAAGAAATCAGCCCTCAACAACTTAACCGGCGGGAAAAGATTTTTTTGAAAAAATCCCTAAGCCCCGGGGTCACAATTTCAGCAAAAATTTGACTTCCGGGAATTCAGTCAAATATGGTGCCGAACGGTTGCAAATGCTCCCCTGAAAGTTTTAGCAGTCGAAACAGAAGGCTTTTTATCACAGGACAAGAAATCAGCCCTCAACAACTTAACCGGCGGAAAAAGATTTTTTTGAAAAAATCCCTAAGCCCCGGGGTCACAATTTCAGCAAAAATCTGACTTTTGCCAATTCACTAAAAAATGCTGCCAAACGCTTGCAAATGATCCCCTGAAAGGTTTGGCAGTCGAAACAGAAGGCTTTTTATCACAGGACAAGAAATCAGCCCTCAACAACTTAACGGGTGGAAAAAGATTTTTTTGAAAAAATCCCTAAGCCCCGGGGTCACAATTTCAGCAAAAATCTGACTTTTGCCAATTCACTCAGAAATGCTTCCAATCGCTTGAAAATGCTCCCCTGAAAGGTTTGGCAGTCGAAACAGAAGCCTTTTTATCACAGGACAAGAAATCAGCCGTCAATAACTTAACCGGTGGAAATTTCATGAATTCAGTCAAATATGGTGCCGAACGGTTGCAAATGCTCCCCTGAAAGTTTTGGCAGTCGAAAAAGAAGACATTTTATCACAGGACAATAAATCAGCCCTCAACAACTTAACCGGCGGAAATTCTTTTTTAAAAAAAAATCCCTAAGCCCCGGGGTCACAATTTCAGCAAAAATCTGACTTTTGCCAATTCACTCAAAAATGCTTCCAATTGCTTGCAAATGCTCCCCTGAAAGTTTTAGCAGTCGAAACAGAAGGCTTTTTATCACAGGACAAGAAATCAGCCCTCAACAACTTAACGGGTGGAAAAAGATTTTTTTGAAAAAATCCCTAAGCCCCGGGGTCACAATTTCAGCAAAAATCTGACTTTTGCCAATTCACTCAAAAATGCTTCCAATTGCTTGCAAATGCTCCCCTGAAAGGTTTGGCAGTCGGAACAGAAGGCTTTTTATCACAGGACAAGAAATCAGCCCTCAACAACTTAACCGGCGGAAAAAGATTTTTTTGAAAAATTCCCTAAGCCCCGGGGTCACAATTTCAGTAAAAATCTGACTTCCGGGAATTCAGTCAAATATGGTGCCGAACGGTTGCAAATGCTCCCCTGAAAGTTTTAGCAGTCGAAACAGAAGGCTTTTTATCACAGGACAAGAAATCAGCCCTCAACAACTTAACCGGCGGAAAAAGATTTTTTTGAAAAAAATCCCTAAGCCCCGGGGTCACAATTTCAGCAAAAATCTGACTTTTGCCAATTCACTCAAAAATGCTGCCAAACGCTTGCAAATGATCCCCTGAAAGGTTTGGTAGTCGAAACAGAAGGCTTTTTATCACAGGACAATAAATCAGCCCTCAACAACTTAACCGGCGGAAAAAGATTTTTTTGAAAAAATCCCTAAGCCCCGGGGTCACAATTTCAGCAAAAAACTGACTTCCGGGAATTCAGTCAAATATGGTGCCGAACGGTTGCAAATGCTCCCCTGAAAGTTTTAGCAGTCGAAACAGAAGGCTTTTTATCACAGGACAAGAAATCAGCCCTCAACAACTTAACCGGCGGAAAAAGATTTTTTTGAAAAAATCCCTAAGCCCCGGGGTCACAATTTCAGCAAAAATCTGACTTTTGCCAATTCACTCAAAAATGCTTCCAATCGCTTGCAAATGCTCCCCTGAAAGGTTTGGCAGTCTAAACAGAAGGCTTTTTATCACAGGACATGAAATCAGCCCTCAACAACTTAACTGTTGGAAAAAGATTTTTTTGAAAAATTCCCTAAGCCCCGGGGTCACAATTTCAGCAAAAATCTGACTTCCGGGAATTCAGTCAAATATGGTGCCGAACGGTTGCAAATGCTCCCCTGAAAGTTTTAGCAGTCGAAACAGAAGGCTTTTTATCACAGGACAAGAAATCAGCCCTCAACAACTTAACCGGCGGAAAAAGATTTTTTTGAAAAAATCCCTAAGCCCCGGGGTCACAATTTCAGCAAAAATCTGACTTTTGCCAATTCACTAAAAAATGCTGCCAAACGCTTGCAAATGATCCCCTGAAAGGTTTGGCAGTCGAAACAGAAGGCTTTTTATCACAGGACAAGAAATCAGCCCTCAACAACTTAACGGGTGGAAAAAGATTTTTTTTGAAAAAATCCCTAAGCCCCGGGGTCACAATTTCAGCAAAAATCTGACTTTTGCCAATTCACTCAGAAATGCTTCCAATCGCTTGAAAATGCTCCCCTGAAAGGTTTGGCAGTCGAAACAGAAGCCTTTTTATCACAGGACAAGAAATCAGCCGTCAATAACTTAACCGGTGGAAATTTCATGAATTCAGTCAAATATGGTGAAGAACGGTTGCAAATGCTCCCCTGAAAGTTTTAGCAGTCGAAACAGAAGGCTTTTTATCACAGGACAAGAAATCAGCCCTCAACAACTTAACCGGCGGAAAAAGATTTTTTTGAAAAATTCCCTAAGCCCCGGGGTCACAATTTCAGCAAAAATCTGACTTCCGGGAATTCAGTCAAATATGGTGCCGAACGGTTGCAAATGCTCCCCTGAAAGTTTTAGCAGTCGAAACAGAAGGCTTTTTATCACAGGACAAGAAATCAGCCCTCAACAACTTAACCGGCGGAAAAAGATTTTTTTGAAAAAATCCCTAAGCCCCGGGGTCACAATTTCAGCAAAAATCTGACTTTTGCCAATTCACTCAAAAATGCTGCCAAACGCTTGCAAATGATCCCCTGAAAGGTTTGGTAGTCGAAACAGAAGGCTTTTTATCACAGGACAATAAATCAGCCCTCAACAACTTAACCGGCGGAAAAAGATTTTTTTGAAAAATTCCCTAAGCCCCGGGGTCACAATTTCAGCAAAAATCTGACTTCCAGGAATTCAGTCAAATATGGTGCCGAACGGTTGCAAATGCTCCCCTGAAAGTTTTAGCAGTCGAAACAGAAGGCTTTTTATCACAGGACAAGAAATCAGCCCTCAACAACTTAACGGGAGGAAAAAGATTTTTTTGAAAAATTCCCTAAGCCCCGGGGTCACAATTTCAGCAAAAATCTGACTTCCGGGAATTCAGTCAAATATGGTGCCGAACGGTTGCAAATGCTCCCCTGAAAGTTTTGGCAGTCAAAACAGAAGGCTTTTTATCACAGGACAATAAATCAGCCCTCAATAACTTAACCGGTGGAAATTTCATGAATTCAGTCAAATATGGTGCCGAACGGTTGCAAATGCTCCCCTGAAAGTTTTGGCAGTCGAAAAAGAAGACATTTTATCACAGGACAAAAAATCAACCCTCAACAACTTAACCGGCGGAAATTTTTTTAAAAAAAAAAATCCCTAAGCCCCGGGGTCACAATTTCAGCAAAAATCTGACTTTTGCCAATTCACTCAAAAATGCTTCCAATTGCTTGCAAATGCTCCCCTGAAAGGTTTGGCAGTCGGAACAGAAGGCTTTTTATCACAGGACAAGAAATCAGCCCTCAACAACTTAACCGGCGGAAAAAGATTTTTTTGAAAAATTCCCTAAGCCCCGGGGTCACAATTTCAGCAAAAATCTGACTTCCGGGAATTCAGTCAAATCTGGTGCCGAACGGTTGCAAATGCTCCCCTGAAAGTTTTAGCAGTCGAAACAGAAGGCTTTTTATCACAGGACAAGAAATCAGCCCTCAACAACTTAACCGGCGGAAAAAGATTTTTTTGAAAAAATCCCTAAGCCCCGGGGTCACAATTTCAGCAAAAATCTGACTTTTGCCAATTCACTAAAAAATGCTGCCAAACGCTTGCAAATGATCCCCTGAAAGGTTTGGTAGTCGAAACAGAAGGCTTTTTATCACAGGACAATAAATCAGCCCTCAACAACTTAACCGGCGGAAAAAGATTTTTTTGAAAAATTCCCTAAGCCCCGGGGTCACAATTTCAGCAAAAATCTGACTTCCGGGAATTCAGTCAAATATGGTGCCGAACGGTTGCAAATGCTCCCCTGAAAGTTTTAGCAGTCGAAACAGAAGGCTTTTTATCACAGGACAAGAAATCAGCCCTCAACAACTTAACCGGCGGAAAAAGATTTTTTTGAAAAAATCCCTAAGCCCCGGGGTCACAATTTCAGCAAAAATCTGACTTTTGCCAATTCACTCAAAAATGCTTCCAATCGCTTGCAAATGCTCCCCTGAAAGGTTTGGCAGTCGAAACAGTAGGCTTTTTATCACAGGACAAGAAATCAGCCCTCAACAACTTAACGGGAGGAAAAAGATTTTTTTGAAAAAATCCCTAAGCCCCGGGGTCACAATTTCAGCAAAAATCTGACTTTTGCCAATTCACTCAAAAATGCTTCCAATTGCTTGCAAATGCTCCCCTGAAAGGTTTGGCCGTCGAAACAGAAGGCTTTTTATCACAGGACAAGAAATCAGCCCTCAACAACTTAACCGGCGGAAAAAGATTTTTTTGAAAAATTCCCAAAGCCCCGGGGTCACAATTTCAGCAAAAATCTGACTTCTGGGAATTCAGTCAAATATGGTGCCGAACGGTTCCAAATGCTCCCCTGAAAGTTTTAGCAGTCAAAACAGAAGGCTTTTTATCACAGGACAAGAAATCAGCCCTCAACAACTTAACAGGCGGGAAAAGATTTTTTTGAAAAATTCCCAAAGCCCCGGGGTCACAATTTCAGCAAAAATCTGACTTTTGGGAATTCATTCAGATATGGTGCCGAATGGTTGCAAATGATCCCCTGAAAGGTTTGGTAGTCGAAACAGAAGGCTTTTTATCACAGGACAAGAAATCAGCCCTCAAGAACTTAACCGGCGGAAAACGATTTTTTTGAAAAAATCCCTAAGCCCCGGGGTCACAATTTCAGCAAAAATCTGACTTTTGCCAATTCACTAAAAAATGCTGCCAAACGCTTGCAAATGATCCCCTGAAAGGTTTGGTATTCGAAACAGAAGGCTTTTTATCACAGGACAAGAAATCAGCCCTCAACAACTTAACCGGTGGAAATTTCATGAATTCAGTCAAATATGGTGCCGAACGGTTGCAAATGCGCCCCTGAAAGTTTTGGCAGTCGAAACAGAAGGCTTTTTATGACAGAACAAGAAATCAGCCCTCAACAACTTAACCGGCGGAAATTTTTTTTTTGAAAAATCCCTAAGCCCCGGGGTCACAATTTCAGCAAAAATCTGACTTTTGCCAATTCACTAAAAAATGCTTCCAATCGCTTGCAAATTCTCCTGTGAAAGGTTTGGCAGTCGAAACAGAAGGCTTTTTATCACAGGACAATAAATCCGCCCTCAACAACTTAACCGGCGGAAAAAGATTTTTTTGAAAAAATCCCTAAGCCCTGGGGTCAGAATTTCAGAAAAAATCTGACTTTCGGGAATTCAGTCAAATATGGTGCCGAATGGTTGCAAATGCTCCCCTGAAAGTTTTTGCAGTCGAAACAGAAGGCTTTTTATCACAGGACAAGAAATCAGCCCTCAATAACTTAACCGGTGGAAATTTCATGTATTCAGTGAAATATAGTGCCGAACGGTTGCAAATGCTCCCCTGAAAGTTTTGGCAGTCGAAACAGAAGCCTTTTTATCACAGGACAAGAAATCAGCTCTCAACAACTTAACCGGAGGAAAAAGATTTTTTTGAAAAAATCCCTAAGCCCCTGGGTCACAATTTCAGCAAAATTCTGACTTTTGCCAATTCACTCAAAAAATGCTGCCAAACGCTTGCAAATGCTCCCCTGAAAGGTTTGGCAGTCGAAACAGAAGGCTTTTTATCACAGGACAAGAAATCAGCCCTCAACAACTTAACCGGAGGAAAAAGATTTTTTTGAAAAAATCCCTAAGCCCCGGGGTCATAATTTCAGCAAAAATCTGACTTTTGCCAATTCACTCAAAAATGCTTCCAAGCGCTTGCAAATGCTCCCCTGAAAGGTTTGGCAGTCGAAACAGAAGGCTTTTTATCACAGGACAAGAAATCAGCCCTCAACAACTTAACCGGCGGAAAAAGATTTTTTTGAAAAAATCCCTAAGCCCCGGGGTCACAATTTCAGCAAAAATTTGACTTTTGCCAATTCACTCAGAAATGCTTCCAATCGCTTGCAAATACTCCCATGAAAGGTTTGGCAGTCGAAACAGAAGGCTTTTTATCACAGGGCAAGAAATCAGCCCTCAACAACTTAACCGGCGGAAAAAGATTTTTTTGAAAAAATCCCTAAGCCCCGGGGTCACAATTTCAGCAAAAATCTGACTTTTGCCAATTCACTCAAAAATGCTGCCAAACGCTTGCAAATGCTCCCCTGAAAGGTTTGGCAGTCGAAACAGAAAGCTTTTTATCACAGGACAAGAAATCAGCCCTCAACAACTTAACCGGAGGAAAAAGATTTTTTTGAAAAAATCCCTAAGCCCCGGGGTCACAATTTCAGCAAAAATTTGACTTTTGCCAATTCACTCAGAAATGCTTCCAATCGCTTGCAAATACTCCCATGAAAGGTTTGGCAGTCGAAACAGAAGGCTTTTTATCACAGGGCAAGAAATCAGCCCTCAACAACTTAACCGGCGGAAAAAGATTTTTTTGAAAAAATCCCTAAGCCCCGGGGTCACAATTTCAGCAAAAATCTGACTTTTGCCAATTCACTCAAAAATGCTGCCAAACGCTTGCAAATTCTCCCGTGAAAGGTTTGGCAGTCGAAACAGAAAGCTTTTTATCACAGGACAAGAAATCAGCCCTCAACAACTTAACCGGCGGAATAAGATTTTTTTGAAAAAATCCCTAAGCCCCGGGGTCACAATTTCATCAAAAATCTGACTTTTGCCAATTCACTCAAAAATGCTTCCAATCGCTTGCAAATGCTCCCCTGAAAGGTTTGGCAGTCGAAACAGAAAGCTTTTTATCACAGGACAAGAAATCAGCCCTCAACAACTTAACCGGAGGAAAAAGATTTTTTTGAAAAAATCCCTAAGCCCCGGGGTCACAATTTCAGCAAAAATCTGACTTTTGCCAATTCACTCAAAAATGCTTCCAATCGCTTGCAAATGCTCCCCTGAAAGGTTTGGCAGTCGAAACAGAAGCCTTTTTATCACAGGACAAGAAATCAGCCGTCAAAAACTTAACCGGCGGAAAAAGATTTTTTTGAAAAAATCCCTAAGCCCCGGGGTCACAATTTCAGCAAAAATCTGACTTTTGGGAATTCAGTCAAATATGGTGCCGAATGGTTGCAAATGCTCCCATGAAAGGTTTGGCAGTCGAAACAGAAGGCTATTTATCACAGGACAATAAATCAGCCCTCAACAACTTAACCGGCGGAAAAAGATTTTTTTGAAAAAATCCCTAAGCCCTGGGGTCAGAATTTCAGCAAAAATCTGACTTTCGGGAATTCAGTCAAATATGGTGCCGAACGGTTGCAAATGCTCCCCTGAAAGTTTTGGCAGTCGAAACAGAAAGCTTTTTATCACAGGACAAGAAATCAGCCCTCAACAACTTAACCGGAGGAAAAAGATTTTTTTGAAAAAATCCCTAAGCCCCGGGGTCACAATTTCAGCAAAAATTTGACTTTTGCCAATTCACTCAGAAATGCTTCCAATCGCTTGCAAATACTCCCATGAAAGGTTTGGCAGTCGAAACAGAAGGCTTTTTATCACAGGGCAAGAAATCAGCCCTCAACAACTTAACCGGCGGAAAAAGATTTTTTTGAAAAAATCCCTAAGCCCCGGGGTCACAATTTCAGCAAAAATCTGACTTTTGCCAATTCACTCAAAAATGCTGCCAAACGCTTGCAAATTCTCCCGTGAAAGGTTTGGCAGTCGAAACAGAAAGCTTTTTATCACAGGACAAGAAATCAGCCCTCAACAACTTAACCGGCGGAATAAGATTTTTTTGAAAAAATCCCTAAGCCCCGGGGTCACAATTTCATCAAAAATCTGACTTTTGCCAATTCACTCAAAAATGCTTCCAATCGCTTGCAAATGCTCCCCTGAAAGGTTTGGCAGTCGAAACAGAAAGCTTTTTATCACAGGACAAGAAATCAGCCCTCAACAACTTAACCGGAGGAAAAAGATTTTTTTGAAAAAATCCCTAAGCCCCGGGGTCACAATTTCAGCAAAAATCTGACTTTTGCCAATTCACTCAAAAATGCTTCCAATCGCTTGCAAATGCTCCCCTGAAAGGTTTGGCAGTCGAAACAGAAGCCTTTTTATCACAGGACAAGAAATCAGCCGTCAAAAACTTAACCGGCGGAAAAAGATTTTTTTGAAAAAATCCCTAAGCCCCGGGGTCACAATTTCAGCAAAAATCTGACTTTTGGGAATTCAGTCAAATATGGTGCCGAATGGTTGCAAATGCTCCCATGAAAGGTTTGGCAGTCGAAACAGAAGGCTATTTATCACAGGACAATAAATCAGCCCTCAACAACTTAACCGGCGGAAAAAGATTTTTTTGAAAAAATCCCTAAGCCCTGGGGTCAGAATTTCAGCAAAAATCTGACTTTCGGGAATTCAGTCAAATATGGTGCCGAACGGTTGCAAATGCTCCCCTGAAAGTTTTGGCAGTCGAAACAGAAGGCTTTTTATCACAGGACAAGAAATCAGCCCTCAATAACTTAACTGGTGGAAAAAGATTTTTTTGAAAAAATCCCTAAGCCCCGGGGTCACAATTTCAGCAAAAATCTGACTTTTGCCAATTCACTAAAAAATGCTGCCAAACGCTTGCAAATGATCCCCTGAAAGGTTTGGTAGTCGAAACAGAAGGCTTTTTATCACAGGACAAGAAATCAGCCCTCAACAACTTAACGGGAGGAAAAAGATTTTATTCAAAAAATCCCTAAGCCCCGGGGTCACAATTTCAGCAAAAATCTGACTTTTGCCAATTCACTCAAAAATGCTTCCAATCGCTTGAATATGCTCCCCTGAAAGGTTTGGCAGTCGAAACAGAAGCCTTTTTATCACAGGACAAGAAATCAGCCGTCAATAACTTAACCGGTGGAAATTTCATGAATTCAGTCAAATATGGTGCCGAACGGTTGCAAATGCTCCCCTGAAAGTTTTGGCAGTCGAAAAAGAAGACATTTTATCACAGGACAATAAATCAGCCCTCAACAACTTAACCGGCGGAAATTTTTTTTTAAAAAAAAAATCCCTAAGCCCCGGGGTCACAATTTCAGCAAAAATCTGACTTTTGCCAATTCACTCAAAAATGCTTCCAATTGCTTGCAAATGCTCCCCTGAAAGGTTTGGCAGTCGAAACAGAAGGCTTTTTATCACAGGACAAGAAATCAGCCCTCAACAACTTAACCGGCGGAAAAAGATTTTTTTGAAAAATTCCCGAAGCCCCGGGGTCACAATTTCAGCAAAAATCTGACTTCCGGGAATTCAGTCAAATATGGTGCCGAACGGTTGCAAATGCTCCCCTGAAAGTTTTAGCAGTAGAAACAGAAGGCTTTTTATCACAGGACAAGAAATCAGCCCTCAACAACTTAACCGGCGGAAAAAGATTTTTTTGAAAAAATCCCTAAGCCCCGGGGTCACAATTTCAGCAAAAATCTGACTTTTGCCAATTCACTAAAAAATGCTGCCAAACGCTTGCAAATGATCCCCTGAAAGGTTTGGTAGTCGAAACAGAAGGCTTTTTATCACAGGACAAGAAATCAGCCCTCAACAACTTAACGGGAGGAAAAAGATTTTTTTGAAAAAATCCCTAAGCCCCGGGGTCACAATTTCAGCAAAAATCTGACTTTTGCCAATTCACTCAAAAATGCTTCCAATCGCTTGCAAATGCTCCCCTGAAAGGTTTGGCAGTCGAAACAGTAGGCTTTTTATCACAGGACAAGAAATCAGCCCTCAACAACTTAACGGGAGGAAAAAGATTTTTTTGAAAAAATCCCTAAGCCCCGGGGTCACAATTTCAGCAAAAATCTGACTTTTGCCAATTCACTCAAAAATGCTTCCAATTGCTTGCAAATGCTCCCCTGAAAGGTTTGGCCGTCGAAACAGAAGGCTTTTTATCACAGGACAAGAAATCAGCCCTCAACAACTTAACCGGCGGAAAAAGATTTTTTTGAAAAATTCCCTAAGCCCCGGGGTCACAATTTCAGCAAAAATCTGACTTCCGGGAATTCAGTCAAATATGGTGCCGAACGGTTCCAAATGCTCCCCTGAAAGTTTTAGCAGTCAAAACAGAAGGCTTTTTATCACAGGACAAGAAATCAGCCCTCTACAACTTAACAGGCGGGAAAAGATTTTTTTGAAAAAATCCCTAAGCCCCGGGGTCACAATTTCAGCAAAAATCTGACTTTTGGGAATTCATTCAGATATGGTGCCGAATGGTTGCAAATGATCCCCTGAAAGGTTTGGTAGTCGAAACAGAAGGCTTTTTATCATAGGACAAGAAATCAGCCCTCAACAACTTAACAGGCGGGAAAAGATTTTTTTGAAAAATCCCTAAGCCCCGGGGTCACAATTTCAGCAAAAATCTGACTTTTGGGAATTCATTCAGATATGGTGCCGAATGGTTGCAAATGATCCCCTGAAAGGTTTGGTAGTCGAAACAGAAGGCTTTTTATCACAGGACAAGAAATCAGCCCTCAACAACTTAACCGGTGGAAATTTCATGAATTCAGTCAAATATGGTGCCGAACGGTTGCAAATGCGCCCCTGAAAGTTTTGGCAGTCGAAACAGAAGGCTTTTTATGACAGAACAAGAAATCAGCCCTCAACAACTTAACCGGCGGAAATTTTTTTTTTGAAAAATCCCTAAGCCCCGGGGTCACAATTTCAGCAAAAATCTGACTTTTGCCAATTCACTAAAAAATGCTTCCAATCGCTTGCAAATTCTCCTGTGAAAGGTTTGGCAGTCGAAACAGAAGGCTTTTTATCACAGGACAATAAATCCGCCCTCAACAACTTAACCGAAGGAAAAAGATTTTTTTGAAAAAATCCCTAAGCCCCGGGGTCACAATTTCATCAAAAATCTGACTTTTGGGAATTCAGTCAAATATGGTGCCGAATGGTTGCAAATGCTCCCCTGAAAGGTTTGGCAGTCGAAACAGTAGGCTTTTTATCACAGGACAAGAAATCAGCCCTCAACAACTTAACGGGAGGAAAAAGATTTTTTTGAAAAAATCCCTAAGCCCCGGGGTCACAATTTCAGCAAAAATCTGACTTTTGCCAATTCACTCAAAAATGCTTCCAATTGCTTGCAAATGCTCCCCTGAAAGGTTTGGCCGTCGAAACAGAAGGCTTTTTATCACAGGACAAGAAATCAGCCCTCAACAACTTAACCGGCGGAAAAAGATTTTTTTGAAAAATTCCCTAAGCCCCGGGGTCACAATTTCAGCAAAAATCTGACTTCCGGGAATTCAGTCAAATATGGTGCCGAACGGTTCCAAATGCTCCCCTGAAAGTTTTAGCAGTCAAAACAGAAGGCTTTTTATCACAGGACAAGAAATCAGCCCTCTACAACTTAACAGGCGGGAAAAGATTTTTTTGAAAAAATCCCTAAGCCCCGGGGTCACAATTTCAGCAAAAATCTGACTTTTGGGAATTCATTCAGATATGGTGCCGAATGGTTGCAAATGATCCCCTGAAAGGTTTGGTAGTCGAAACAGAAGGCTTTTTATCATAGGACAAGAAATCAGCCCTCAACAACTTAACAGGCGGGAAAAGATTTTTTTGAAAAAATCCCTAAGCCCCGGGGTCACAATTTCAGCAAAAATCTGACTTTTGGGAATTCATTCAGATATGGTGCCGAATGGTTGCAAATGATCCCCTGAAAGGTTTGGTAGTCGAAACAGAAGGCTTTTTATCACAGGACAAGAAATCAGCCCTCAACAACTTAACCGGTGGAAATTTCATGAATTCAGTCAAATATGGTGCCGAACGGTTGCAAATGCGCCCCTGAAAGTTTTGGCAGTCGAAACAGAAGGCTTTTTATGACAGAACAAGAAATCAGCCCTCAACAACTTAACCGGCGGAAATTTTTTTTTTGAAAAATCCCTAAGCCCCGGGGTCACAATTTCAGCAAAAATCTGACTTTTGCCAATTCACTAAAAAATGCTTCCAATCGCTTGCAAATTCTCCTGTGAAAGGTTTGGCAGTCGAAACAGAAGGCTTTTTATCACAGGACAATAAATCCGCCCTCAACAACTTAACCGAAGGAAAAAGATTTTTTTGAAAAAATCCCTAAGCCCCGGGGTCACAATTTCATCAAAAATCTGACTTTTGGGAATTCAGTCAAATATGGTGCCGAATGGTTGCAAATGCTTCCCTGAAAGGTTTGGCAGTCGAAACAGAAGGCTTTTTATCACAGGACAAGAAATCAGCCCTCAACAACTTAACCGGTGGAAATTTCATGAATTCAGTCAAATATGGTGCCGAACGGTTGCAAATGCGCCCCTGAAAGTTTTGGCAGTCGAAACAGAAGGCTTTTTATGACAGAACAAGAAATCAGCCCTCAACAACTTAACCGGCGGAAATTTTTTTTTTGAAAAATCCCTAAGCCCCGGGGTCACAATTTCAGCAAAAATCTGACTTTTGCCAATTCACTAAAAAATGCTTCCAATCGCTTGCAAATTCTCCTGTGAAAGGTTTGGCAGTCGAAACAGAAGGCTTTTTATCACAGGACAATAAATCCGCCCTCAACAACTTAACCGAAGGAAAAAGATTTTTTTGAAAAAATCCCTAAGCCCCGGGGTCACAATTTCATCAAAAATCTGACTTTTGGGAATTCAGTCAAATATGGTGCCGAATGGTTGCAAATGCTTCCCTGAAAGGTTTGGCAGTCAAAACAGAAGGCTATTTATCACAGGACAAGAAATCAGCCCTCATCAACTTAACCGGCGGAAAAAGATTTTTTTGAAAAAATCCCTACGCCCCGGGGTCACAATTTCAGCAAAAATCTGACTTTTGCCAATTCACTCAAAAATGCTTCCAATTGCTTGCAAATGCTCCCCTGAAAGGTTTGGCAGTCGGAACAGAAGGCTTTTTATCACAGGACAATAAATCAGCCCTCAACAACTTAACCGGCGGAAAAAGATTTTTTTGAAAAATTCCCTAAGCCCCGGGGTCACAATTTCAGCAAAAATCTGACTTCCGGGAATTCAGTCAAATATGGTGCCGAACGGTTGCAAATGCTCCCCTGAAAGGTTTGGCAGTCGAAACAGAAGGCTTTTTATCACAGGACAAGAAATCAGCCCTCAACAACTTAACCGGCGGAAAAAGATTTTTTTGAAAAATTCCCTAAGCCCCGGGGTCACTATTTCAGCAAAAATCTGACTTCCGGGAATTCAGTCAAATATGGTGCCGAACGGTTGCAAATGCTCCCCTGAAAGTTTTAGCAGTCGAAACAGAAGGCTTTTTATCACAGGACAAGAAATCAGCCCTCAACAACTTAACCGGCGGAAAAAGATTTTTTTGAAAAAATCCCTAAGCCCCGGGGTCACAATTTCAGCAAAAATCTGACTTTTGCCAATTCACTCAAAAATGCTTCCAATCGCTTGCAAATGCTCCCCTGAAAGGTTTGGCAGTCGAAACAGTAGGCTTTTTATCACAGGACAAGAAATCAGCCCTCAACAACTTAACGGGAGGAAAAAGATTTTTTTGAAAAAATCCCTAAGCCCCGGGGTCACAATTTCAGCAAAAATCTGACTTTTGCCAATTCACTCAAAAATGCTTCCAATTGCTTGCAAATGCTCCCCTGAAAGGTTTGGCCGTCGAAACAGAAGGCTTTTTATCACAGGACAAGAAATCAGCCCTCAACAACTTAACCGGCGGAAAAAGATTTTTTTGAAAAATTCCCAAAGCCCCGGGGTCACAATTTCAGCAAAAATCTGACTTCTGGGAATTCAGTCAAATATGGTGCCGAACGGTTCCAAATGCTCCCCTGAAAGTTTTAGCAGTCAAAACAGAAGGCTTTTTATCACAGGACAAGAAATCAGCCCTCAACAACTTAACAGGCGGGAAAAGATTTTTCGAAAAAATCCCTAAGCCCCGGGGTCACAATTTCAGCAAAAATCTGACTTTTGGGAATTCATTCAGATATGGTGCCGAATGGTTGCAAATGATCCCCTGAAAGGTTTGGTAGTCGAAACAGAAGGCTTTTTATCACAGGACAAGAAATCAGCCCTCAACAACTTAACCGGCGGAAAACGATTTTTTTGAAAAAATCCCTAAGCCCCGGGGTCACAATTTCAGCAAAAATCTGACTTTTGCCAATTCACTAAAAAATGCTGCCAAACGCTTGCAAATGATCCCCTGAAAGGTTTGGTAGTCGAAACAGAAGGCCTTTTATCACAGGACAAGAAATCAGCCCTCAACAACTTAACCGGTGGAAATTTCATGAATTCAGTCAAATATGGTGCCGAACGGTTGCAAATGCGCCCCTGAAAGTTTTGGCAGTCGAAACAGAAGGCTTTTTATGACAGAACAAGAAATCAGCCCTCAACAACTTAACCGGGGGAAATTTTTTTTTTGAAAAATCCCTAAGCCCCGGGGTCACAATTTCAGCAAAAATCTGACTTTTGCCAATTCACTAAAAAATGCTTCCAATCGCTTGCAAATTCTCCTGTGAAAGGTTTGGCAGTCGAAACAGAAGGCTTTTTATCACAGGACAATAAATCCGCCCTCAACAACTTAACCGAAGGAAAAAGATTTTTTTGAAAAAATCCCTAAGCCCCGGGGTCACAATTTCATCAAAAATCTGACTTTTGGGAATTCAGTCAAATATGGTGCCGAATGGTTGCAAATGCTTCCCTGAAAGGTTTGGCAGTCGAAACAGAAGGCTATTTATCACAGGACAAGAAATAAGCCCTCAACAACTTAACCGGCGGAAAAAGATTTTTTTGAAAAAATCCCTAAGTCCTGGGGTCAGAATTTCAGAAAAAATCTGACTTTCGGGAATTCAGTCAAATATGGTGCCGAATGGTTGCAAATGCTCCCCTGAAAGTTTTGGCAGTCGAAACAGAAGGCTTTTTATCACAGGACAAGAAATCAGCCCTCAATAACTTAACCGGTGGAAACTTCATGTATTCAGTGAAATATAGTGCCGAACGGTTGCAAATGCTCCCCTGAAAGTTTTGGCAGTCGAAACAGAAGCCTTTTTATCACAGGACAAGAAATCAGCTCTCAACAACTTAACCGGAGGAAAAAGATTTTTTCGAAAAAATCCCTAAGCCCCTGGGTCACAATTTCAGCAAAATTCTGACTTTTGCCAATTCACTCAAAAAATGCTGCCAAACGCTTGCAAATGATCCCCTGAAAGGTTTGGCAGTCGAAACAGAAGGCTTTTTATCACAGGACAATAAATCAGCCCTCAACAACTTAAACGGAGGAAAAAGATTTTTTTGAAAAAATCCCTAAGCCCCGGGGTCATAATTTCAGCAAAAATCTGACTTTTGCCAATTCACTCAAAAATGCTTCCAATCGCTTGCAAATGCTCCCCTGAAAGGTTTGGCAGTCGAAACAGTAGGCTTTTTATCACAGGACAAGAAATCAGCCCTCAACAACTTAACGGGAGGAAAAAGATTTTTTTGAAAAAATCCCTAAGCCCCGGGGTCACAATTTCAGCAAAAATCTGACTTTTGCCAATTCACTCAAAAATGCTTCCAATTGCTTGCAAATGCTCCCCTGAAAGGTTTGGCCGTCGAAACAGAAGGCTTTTTATCACAGGACAAGAAATCAGCCCTCAACAACTTAACCGGCGGAAAAAGATTTTTTTGAAAAATTCCCAAAGCCCCGGGGTCACAATTTCAGCAAAAATCTGACTTCTGGGAATTCAGTCAAATATGGTGCCGAACGGTTCCAAATGCTCCCCTGAAAGTTTTAGCAGTCAAAACAGAAGGCTTTTTATCACAGGACAAGAAATCAGCCCTCAACAACTTAACAGGCGGGAAAAGATTTTTCGAAAAAATCCCTAAGCCCCGGGGTCACAATTTCAGCAAAAATCTGACTTTTGGGAATTCATTCAGATATGGTGCCGAATGGTTGCAAATGATCCCCTGAAAGGTTTGGTAGTCGAAACAGAAGGCTTTTTATCACAGGACAAGAAATCAGCCCTCAACAACTTAACCGGCGGAAAACGATTTTTTTGAAAAAATCCCTAAGCCCCGGGGTCACAATTTCAGCAAAAATCTGACTTTTGCCAATTCACTAAAAAATGCTGCCAAACGCTTGCAAATGATCCCCTGAAAGGTTTGGTAGTCGAAACAGAAGGCCTTTTATCACAGGACAAGAAATCAGCCCTCAACAACTTAACCGGTGGAAATTTCATGAATTCAGTCAAATATGGTGCCGAACGGTTGCAAATGCGCCCCTGAAAGTTTTGGCAGTCGAAACAGAAGGCTTTTTATGACAGAACAAGAAATCAGCCCTCAACAACTTAACCGGGGGAAATTTTTTTTTTGAAAAATCCCTAAGCCCCGGGGTCACAATTTCAGCAAAAATCTGACTTTTGCCAATTCACTAAAAAATGCTTCCAATCGCTTGCAAATTCTCCTGTGAAAGGTTTGGCAGTCGAAACAGAAGGCTTTTTATCACAGGACAATAAATCCGCCCTCAACAACTTAACCGAAGGAAAAAGATTTTTTTGAAAAAATCCCTAAGCCCCGGGGTCACAATTTCATCAAAAATCTGACTTTTGGGAATTCAGTCAAATATGGTGCCGAATGGTTGCAAATGCTTCCCTGAAAGGTTTGGCAGTCGAAACAGAAGGCTATTTATCACAGGACAAGAAATAAGCCCTCAACAACTTAACCGGCGGAAAAAGATTTTTTTGAAAAAATCCCTAAGTCCTGGGGTCAGAATTTCAGAAAAAATCTGACTTTCGGGAATTCAGTCAAATATGGTGCCGAATGGTTGCAAATGCTCCCCTGAAAGTTTTGGCAGTCGAAACAGAAGGCTTTTTATCACAGGACAAGAAATCAGCCCTCAATAACTTAACCGGTGGAAACTTCATGTATTCAGTGAAATATAGTGCCGAACGGTTGCAAATGCTCCCCTGAAAGTTTTGGCAGTCGAAACAGAAGCCTTTTTATCACAGGACAAGAAATCAGCTCTCAACAACTTAACCGGAGGAAAAAGATTTTTTCGAAAAAATCCCTAAGCCCCTGGGTCACAATTTCAGCAAAATTCTGACTTTTGCCAATTCACTCAAAAAATGCTGCCAAACGCTTGCAAATGATCCCCTGAAAGGTTTGGCAGTCGAAACAGAAGGCTTTTTATCACAGGACAATAAATCAGCCCTCAACAACTTAAACGGAGGAAAAAGATTTTTTTGAAAAAATCCCTAAGCCCCGGGGTCATAATTTCAGCAAAAATCTGACTTTTGCCAATTCACTCAAAAATGCTTCCAATCGCTTGCAAATGCTCCCCTGAAAGGTTTGGCAGTCGAAACAGAAGGCTTTTTATCACAGGACAAGAAATCAGCCCTCAACAACTTAACCGGCGGAAAAAGATTTTTTTGAAAAAATCCCTAAGCCCCGGGGTCACAATTTCAGCAAAAATTTGACTTTTGCCAATTCACTCAGAAATGCTTCCAATCGCTTGCAAATGCTCCCCTGAAAGGTTTGGCAGTCGAAACAGTAGGCTTTTTATCACAGGACAAGAAATCAGCCCTCAACAACTTAACGGGAGGAAAAAGATTTTTTTGAAAAAATCCCTAAGCCCCGGGGTCACAATTTCAGCAAAAATCTGACTTTTGCCAATTCACTCAAAAATGCTTCCAATTGCTTGCAAATGCTCCCCTGAAAGGTTTGGCCGTCGAAACAGAAGGCTTTTTATCACAGGACAAGAAATCAGCCCTCAACAACTTAACCGGCGGAAAAAGATTTTTTTGAAAAATCCCCTAAGCCCCGGGGTCACAATTTCAGCAAAAATCTGACTTCCGGGAATTCAGTCAAATATGGTGCCGAACGGTTCCAAATTCTCCTGTGAAAGGTTTGGCAGTCGAAACAGAAGGCTTTTTATCACAGGACAATAAATCCGCCCTCAACAACTTAACCGAAGGAAAAAGATTTTTTTGAAAAAATCCCTAAGCCCCGGGGTCACAATTTCAGCAAAAATCTGACTTTTGCCAATTCACTCAAAAATGCTTCCAATTGCTTGCAAATGCTCCCCTGAAAGGTTTGGTAGTCGAAACAGAAGGCTTTTTATCATAGGACAAGAAATCAGCCCTCAACAACTTAACAGGCGGAAAAAGATTTTTTTGAAAAATTCCCTAAGCCCCGGGGTCACAATTTCAGCAAAAATCTGACTTCCGGGAATTCAGTCAAATATGGTGCCGAACGGTTGCAAATGCTCCCCTGAAAGGTTTGGCAGTCGAAACAGAAGGCTTTTTATCACAGGACAAGAAATCAGCCCTCAACAACTTAACCGGCGGAAAAAGATTTTTTTGAAAAAATCGCTAAGCCCCGGGGTCACAATTTCAGCAAAAATCTGACTTTTGCCAATTCACTAAAAAATGCTGCCAAACGCTTGCAAATGATCCCCTGAAAGGTTTGGTAGTCGAAACAGAAGGCTTTTTATCACAGGACAATAAATCAGCCCTCCACAACTTAACCGGCGGAAAAAGATTTTTTTGAAAAATTCCCTAAGCCCCGGGGTCACTATTTCAGCAAAAATCTGACTTCCGGGAATTCAGTCAAATATGGTGCCGAACGGTTGCAAATGCTCCCCTGAAAGTTTTAGCAGTCGAAACAGAAGGCTTTTTATCACAGGACAAGAAATCAGCCCTCAACAACTTAACCGGCGGAAAAAGATTTTTTTGAAAAAATCCCTAAGCCCCGGGGTCACAATTTCAGCAAAAATCTGACTTTTGCCAATTCACTCAAAAATGCTTCCAATCGCTTGCAAATGCTCCCCTGAAAGGTTTGGCAGTCGAAACAGTAGGCTTTTTATCACAGGACAAGAAATCAGCCCTCAACAACTTAACGGGAGGAAAAAGATTTTTTTGAAAAAATCCCTAAGCCCCGGGGTCACAATTTCAGCAAAAATCTGACTTTTGCCAATTCACTCAAAAATGCTTCCAATTGCTTGCAAATGCTCCCCTGAAAGGTTTGGCCGTCGAAACAGAAGGCTTTTTATCACAGGACAAGAAATCAGCCCTCAACAACTTAACCGGCGGAAAAAGATTTTTTTGAAAAATTCCCAAAGCCCCGGGGTCACAATTTCAGCAAAAATCTGACTTCTGGGAATTCAGTCAAATATGGTGCCGAACGGTTCCAAATGCTCCCCTGAAAGTTTTAGCAGTCAAAACAGAAGGCTTTTTATCACAGGACAAGAAATGAGCCCTCAACAACTTAACAGGCGGGAAAAGATTTTTTTGAAAAAATCCCTAAGCCCCGGGGTCACAATTTCAGCAAAAATCTGACTTTTGGGAATTCATTCAGATATGGTGCCGAATGGTTGCAAATGATCCCCTGAAAGGTTTGGTAGTCGAAACAGAAGGCTTTTTATCACAGGACAAGAAATCAGCCCTCAACAACTTAACGGGAGGAAAAAGATTTTTTTGAAAAAATCCCTAAGCCCCGGGGTCACAATTTCAGCAAAAATCTGACTTTTGCCAATTCACTCAAAAATGCTTCCAATTGCTTGCAAATGCTCCCCTGAAAGGTTTGGTAGTCGAAACAGAAGGCTTTTTATCATAGGACAAGAAATCAGCCCTCAACAACTTAACAGGCGGAAAAAGATTTTTTTGAAAAATTCCCTAAGCCCCGGGGTCACAATTTCAGCAAAAATCTGACTTCCGGGAATTCAGTCAAATATGGTGCCGAACGGTTGCAAATGCTCCCCTGAAAGGTTTGGCAGTCGAAACAGAAGGCTTTTTATCACAGGACAAGAAATCAGCCCTCAACAACTTAACCGGCGGAAAAAGATTTTTTTGAAAAAATCGCTAAGCCCCGGGGTCACAATTTCAGCAAAAATCTGACTTTTGCCAATTCACTAAAAAATGCTGCCAAACGCTTGCAAATGATCCCCTGAAAGGTTTGGTAGTCGAAACAGAAGGCTTTTTATCACAGGACAATAAATCAGCCCTCCACAACTTAACCGGCGGAAAAAGATTTTTTTGAAAAATTCCCTAAGCCCCGGGGTCACTATTTCAGCAAAAATCTGACTTCCGGGAATTCAGTCAAATATGGTGCCGAACGGTTGCAAATGCTCCCCTGAAAGTTTTAGCAGTCGAAACAGAAGGCTTTTTATCACAGGACAAGAAATCAGCCCTCAACAACTTAACCGGCGGAAAAAGATTTTTTTGAAAAAATCCCTAAGCCCCGGGGTCACAATTTCAGCAAAAATCTGACTTTTGCCAATTCACTCAAAAATGCTTCCAATCGCTTGCAAATGCTCCCCTGAAAGGTTTGGCAGTCGAAACAGTAGGCTTTTTATCACAGGACAAGAAATCAGCCCTCAACAACTTAACGGGAGGAAAAAGATTTTTTTGAAAAAATCCCTAAGCCCCGGGGTCACAATTTCAGCAAAAATCTGACTTTTGCCAATTCACTCAAAAATGCTTCCAATTGCTTGCAAATGCTCCCCTGAAAGGTTTGGCCGTCGAAACAGAAGGCTTTTTATCACAGGACAAGAAATCAGCCCTCAACAACTTAACCGGCGGAAAAAGATTTTTTTGAAAAATTCCCAAAGCCCCGGGGTCACAATTTCAGCAAAAATCTGACTTCTGGGAATTCAGTCAAATATGGTGCCGAACGGTTCCAAATGCTCCCCTGAAAGTTTTAGCAGTCAAAACAGAAGGCTTTTTATCACAGGACAAGAAATGAGCCCTCAACAACTTAACAGGCGGGAAAAGATTTTTTTGAAAAAATCCCTAAGCCCCGGGGTCACAATTTCAGCAAAAATCTGACTTTTGGGAATTCATTCAGATATGGTGCCGAATGGTTGCAAATGATCCCCTGAAAGGTTTGGTAGTCGAAACAGAAGGCTTTTTATCACAGGACAAGAAATCAGCCCTCAACAACTTAACCGGCGGAAAACGATTTTTTTGAAAAAATCCCTAAGCCCCGGGGTCACAATTTCAGCAAAAATCTGACTTTTGCCAATTCACTAAAAAATGCTGCCAAACGCTTGCAAATGATCCCCTGAAAGGTTTGGTAGTCGAAACAGAAGGCTTTTTATCACAGGACAAGAAATCAGCCCTCAACAACTTAACCGGTGGAAATTTCATGAATTCAGTCAAATATGGTGCCGAACGGTTGCAAATGCGCCCCTGAAAGTTTTGGCAGTCGAAACAGAAGGCTTTTTATGACAGAACAAGAAATCAGCCCTCAACAACTTAACCGGCGGAAATTTTTTTTTTGAAAAATCCCTAAGCCCCGGGGTCACAATTTCAGCAAAAATCTGACTTTTGCCAATTCACTAAAAAATGCTTCCAATCGCTTGCAAATTTTCCTGTGAAAGGTTTGGCAGTCGAAACAGAAGGCTTTTTATCACAGGACAATAAATCCGCCCTCAACAACTTAACCGAAGGAAAAAGATTTTTTTGAAAAAATCCCTAAGCCTCGGGGTCACAATTTCATCAAAAATCTGACTTTTGGGAATTCAGTCAAATATGGTGCCGAATGGTTGCAAATGCTTCCCTGAAAGGTTTGGCAGTCGAAACAGAAGGCTATTTATCACAGGACAAGAAATCAGCCCTCAACAACTTAACCGGCGGAAAAAGATTTTTTTGAAAAAATCCCTAAGCCCTGGGGTCAGAATTTCAGAAAAAATCTGACTTTCGGGAATTCAGTCAAATATGGTGCCGAATGGTTGCAAATGCTCCCTTGAAAGTTTTGGCAGTCGAAACAGAAGGCTTTTTATCACAGGACAAGAAATCAGCCCTCAATAACTTAACCGGTGGAAATTTCATGTATTCAGTGAAATATAGTGCCGAACGGTTGCAAATGCTCCCCTGAAAGTTTTGGCAGTCGAAACAGAAGCCTTTTTATCACAGGACAAGAAATCAGCTCTCAACAACTTAACCGGAGGAAAAAGATTTTTTCGAAAAAATCCCTAAGCCCCTGGGTCACAATTTCAGCAAAATTCTGACTTTTGCCAATTCACTCAAAAAATGCTGCCAAACGCTTGCAAATGATCCCCTGAAAGGTTTGGCAGTCGAAACAGAAGGCTTTTTATCACAGGACAATAAATCAGCCCTCAACAACTTAACCGGAGGAAAAAGATTTTTTTGAAAAAATCCCTAAGCCCCGGGGTCATAATTTCAGCAAAAATCTGACTTTTGCCAATTCACTCAAAAATGCTTCCAATCGCTTGCAAATGCTCCCCTGAAAGGTTTGGCAGTCGAAACAGAAGGCTTTTTATCACAGGACAAGAAATCAGCCCTCAACAACTTAACCGGCGGAAAAAGATTTTTTTGAAAAAATCCCTAAGCCCCGGGGTCACAATTTCAGCAAAAATTTGACTTTTGCCAATTCACTCAGAAATGCTTCCAATCGCTTGCAAATACTCCCATGAAAGGTTTGGCAGTCGAAACAGAAGGCTTTTTATCACAGGGCAAGAAATCAGCCCTCAACAACTTAACCGGCGGAAAAAGATTTTTTTGAAAAAATCCCTAAGCCCCGGGGTCACAATTTCAGCAAAAATCTGACTTTTGCCAATTCACTCAAAAATGCTGCCAAACGCTTGCAAATTCTCCCGTGAAAGGTTTGGCAGTCGAAACAGAAAGCTTTTTATCACAGGACAAGAAATCAGCCCTCAACAACTTAACCGGCGGAAAAAGATTTTTTTGAAAAAATCCCTAAGCCCCGGGGTCACAATTTCATCAAAAATCTGACTTTTGCCAATTCACTCAAAAATGCTTCCAATCGCTTGCAAATGCTCCCCTGAAAGGTTTGGCAGTCGAAACAGAAAGCTTTTTATCACAGGACAAGAAATCAGCCCTCAACAACTTAACGGGAGGAAAAAGATTTTTTTGAAAAAATCCCTAAGCCCCGGGGTCACAATTTCAGCAAAAATCTGACTTTTGCCAATTCACTCAAAAATGCTTCCAATCGCTTGCAAATGCTCCCCTGAAAGGTTTGGCAGTCGAAACAGAAGGCTTTTTATCACAGGACAAGAAATCAGCCCTCAACAACTTAACCGGCGGAAAAAGATTTTTTTGAAAAAAACTCTAAGCCCCGGGGTCACAATTTCAGCAAAAATCTGACTTTTGGGAATTCAGTCAAATATGGTGCCGAATGGTTGCAAATGCTCCCCTGAAAGGTTTGGCAGTCGAAACAGAAGGCTATTTATCACAGGACAATAAATCAGCCCTCAACAACTTAACCGGCGGAAAAAGATTTTTTTGAAAAAATCCCTAAGCCCTGGGGTCAGAATTTCAGCAAAAATCTGACTTTCGGGAATTCAGTCAAATATGGTGCCGAACGGTTGCAAATGCTCCCCTGAAAGTTTTGGCAGTCGAAACAGAAGGCTTTTTAGCACAGGACAAGAAATCAGCCCTCAATAACTTAACCGGTGGAAATTTCATGAATTCAGTGAAATATAGTGCCGAACGGTTGCAAATGCTCCCCTGAAAGTTTTGGCAGTCGAAACAGAAGGCTTTTTATAACAGGACAAGAAATCAGCCCTCAACAACTTAACCGGTGGAAAAAGATTTTTTTGAAAAAATCCCTAAGCCCCGGGGTCACAATTTCAGCAAAAATCTGACTTTTGCCAATTCACTCAAAAATGCTTCCAATCGCTTGAATATGCTCCCCTGAAAGGTTTGGCAGTCGAAACAGAAGCCTTTTTATCACAGGACAAGAAATCAGCCCTCAACAACTTAACCGGTGAAAATTTCATGAATTCAGTCAAATATGGTGCCGAACGGTTGCAAATGCTCCCCTGAAAGTTTTGGCAGTCGAAAAAGAAGACATTTTATCACAGGACAATAAATCAGCCCTCAACAACTTAACAGGCGGAAATTTTTTTTTAAAAAAAAATCCCTAAGCCCCGGGGTCACAATTTCAGCAAAAATCTGACTTTTGCCAATTCACTCAAAAATGCTTCCAATTGCTTGCAAATGCTCCCCTGAAAGGTTTGGCAGTCTAAACAGAAGGCTTTTTATCACAGGACAAGAAATCAGCCCTCAACAACTTAACCGGCGGAAAAAGATTTTTTTGAAAAATTCCCTAAGCCCCGGGGTCACAATTTCAGCAAAAATCTGACTTCCGGGAATTCAGTCAAATATGGTGCCGAACGGTTGCAAATGCTCCCCTGAAAGTTTTAGCAGTCGAAACAGAAGGCTTTTTATCACAGGACAAGAAATCAGCCCTCAACAACTCAACCGGCGGAAAAAGATTTTTTTGAAAAAATCCCTAAGCCCCGGGGTCACAATTTCAGCAAAAATCTGACTTTTGCCAATTCACTCAAAAATGCTTCCAATCGCTTGCAAATGCTCCCCTGAAAGGTTTGGCAGTCGAAACAGTAGGCTTTTTATCACAGGACAAGAAATCAGCCCTCAACAACTTAACGGGAGGAAAAAGATTTTTTTGAAAAAATCCCTAAGCCCCGGGGTCACAATTTCAGCAAAAATCTGACTTTTGCCAATTCACTCAAAAATGCTTCCAATTGCTTGCAAATGCTCCCCTGAAAGGTTTGGCCGTCGAAACAGAAGGCTTTTTATCACAGGACAAGAAATCAGCCCTCAACAACTTAACCGGTGGAAAAAGATTTTTTTGAAAAATTCCCAAAGCCCCGGGGTCACAATTTCAGCAAAAATCTGACTTCCGGGAATTCAGTCAAATATGGTGCCGAACGGTTCCAAATGCTCCCCTGAAAGTTTTAGCAGTCAAAACAGAAGGCTTTTTATCACAAGACAAGTAATCAGCCCTCAACAACTTAACCGGCGGAAAACGATTTTTTTGAAAAAATCCCTAAGCCCCGGGGTCACAATTGCAGCAAAAATCTGACTTTTGCCAATTCACTAAAAAATGCTGCCAAACGCTTGCAAATGATCCCCTGAAAGGTTTGGTAGTCGAAACAGAAGGCTTTTTATCACAGGACAAGAAATCAGCCCTCAACAACTTAACCGGTGGAAATTTCATGAATTCAGTCAAATATGGTGCCAAACGCTTGCAAATTCTCCCGTGAAAGGTTTGGCAGTCGAAACAGAAAGCTTTTTATCACAGGACAAGAAATCAGCCCTCAACAACTTAACCGGCGGAAAAAGATTTTTTTGAAAAAATCCCTAAGCCCCGGGGTCACAATTTCATCAAAAATCTGACTTTTGCCAATTCACTCAAAAATGCTTCCAATCGCTTGCAAATGCTCCCCTGAAAGGTTTGGCAGTCGAAACAGAAAGCTTTTTATCACAGGACAAGAAATCAGCCCTCAACAACTTAACGGGAGGAAAAAGATTTTTTTGAAAAAATCCCTAAGCCCCGGGGTCACAATTTCAGCAAAAATCTGACTTTTGCCAATTCACTCAAAAATGCTTCCAATCGCTTGCAAATGCTCCCCTGAAAGGTTTGGCAGTCGAAACAGAAGGCTTTTTATCACAGGACAAGAAATCAGCCCTCAACAACTTAACCAGCGGAAAAAGATTTTTTTGAAAAATTCCCTAAGCCCCGGGGTCACAATTTCAGCAAAAATCTGACTTCCGGGAATTCAGTCAAATATGGTGCCGAACGGTTGCAAATGCTCCCCTGAAAGTTTTAGCAGTCGAAACAGAAGGCTTTTTATCACAGGACAAGAAATCAGCCCTCAACAACTTAACCGGCGGAAAAAGATTTTTTTGAAAAATTCCCTAAGCCCCGGGGTCACAATTTCAGCAAAAATCTGACTTTTGCCAATTCACTAAAAAATGCTGCCAAACGCTTGCAAATGATCCCCTGAAAGGTTTGGTAGTCGAAACAGAAGGCTTTTTATCACAGGACAAGAAATCAGCCCTCAACAACTTAACCGGTGGAAATTTCATGAATTCAGTCAAATATGGTGCCGAAGGGTTGCAAATGCTCCCCTGAAAGGTTTGGCAGTAGAAACAGAAAGCTTTTTATCACAGGACAATAAATCAGCCCTCAACAACTTAACAGGCGGAAATTTTTTTTAAAAAAAAAATCCCTAAGCCCCGGGGTCACAATTTCAGCAAAAATCTGACTTTTGCCAATTCACTCAAAAATGCTTCCAATTGCTTGCAAATGCTCCCCTGAAAGGTTTGGCAGTCTAAACAGAAGGCTTTTTATCACAGGACAAGAAATCAGCCCTCAACAACTTAACGGGAGGAAAAAGATTTTTTTGAAAAATTCCCTAAGCCCCGGGGTCACAATTTCAGCAAAAATCTGACTTCCGGGAATTCAGTCAAATATGGTGCCGAACGGTTGCAAATGCTCCCCTGAAAGTTTTAGCAGTCGAAACAGAAGGCTTTTTATCACAGGACAAGAAATCAGCCCTCAACAACTTAACCGGCGGAAAAAGATTTTTTTGAAAAAATCCCTAAGCCCCGGGGTCACAATTTCAGCAAAAATCTGACTTTTGCCAATTCACTCAAAAATGCTTCCAATCGCTTGCAAATGCTCCCCTGAAAGGTTTGGCAGTCGAAACAGTAGGCTTTTTATCACAGGACAAGAAATCAGCCCTCAACAACTTAACGGGAGGAAAAAGATTTTTTTGAAAAAATCCCTAAGCCCCGGGGTCACAATTTCAGCAAAAATCTGACTTTTGCCAATTCACTCAAAAATGCTTCCAATTGCTTGCAAATGCTCCCCTGAAAGGTTTGGCCGTCGAAACAGAAGGCTTTTTATCACAGGACAAGAAATCAGCCCTCAACAACTTAACCGGTGGAAAAAGATTTTTTTGAAAAATTCCCTAAGCCCCGGGGTCACAATTTCAGCAAAAATCTGACTTCCGGGAATTCAGTCAAATATGGTGCCGAACGGTTGCAAATGCTCCCCTGAAAGTTTTAGCAGTCGAAACAGAAGGCTTTTTATAACAGGACAAGAAATCAGCCCTCAACAACTTAACCGGCGGAAAAAGATTTTTTTGAAAAATTCCCTAAGCCCCGGGGTCACAATTTCAGCAAAAATCTGACTTTTGCCAATTCACTAAAAAATGCTGCCAAACGCTTGCAAATGATCCCCTGAAAGGTTTGGTAGTCGAAACAGAAGGCTTTTTATCACAGGACAAGAAATCAGCCCTCAACAACTTAACCGGTGGAAATTTCATGAATTCAGTCAAATATGGTGCCGAAGGGTTGCAAATGCGCCCCTGAAAGTTTTGGCAGTCGAAACAGAAGGCTTTTTATGACAGAACAAGAAATCAGCCCTCAACAACTTAACCGGCGGAAAATTTTTTTTTGAAAAATCCCTAAGCCCCGGGGACACAATTTCAGCAAAAATCTGACTTTTGCCAATTCACTAAAAAATGCTTCCAATCGCTTGCAAATTCTCCTGTGAAAGGTTTGGCAGTCGAAACAGAAGGCTTTTTATCACAGGACAATAAATCCGCCCTCAACAACTTAACCGAAGGAAAAAGATTTTTTTGAAAAAAACTCTAAGCCCCGGGGTCACAATTTCAGCAAAAATCTGACTTTTGGGAATTCAGTCAAATATGGTGCCGAATGGTTGCAAATGCTCCCCTGAAAGGTTTGGCAGTCGAAACAGAAGGCTATTTATCACAGGACAATAAATCAGCCCTCAACAACTTAACCGGCGGAAAAAGATTTTTTTGAAAAAATCCCTAAGCCCTGGGGTCAGAATTTCAGCAAAAATCTGACTTTCGGGAATTCAGTCAAATATGGTGCCGAACGGTTGCAAATGCTCCCCTGAAAGTTTTGGCAGTCGAAACAGAAGGCTTTTTAGCACAGGACAAGAAATCAGCCCTCAATAACTTAACCGGTGGAAATTTCATGAATTCAGTGAAATATAGTGCCGAACGGTTGCAAATGCTCCCCTGAAAGTTTTGGCAGTCGAAACAGAAGGCTTTTTATAACAGGACAAGAAATCAGCCCTCAACAACTTAACCGGTGGAAAAAGATTTTTTTGAAAAAATCCCTAAGCCCCGGGGTCACAATTTCAGCAAAAATCTGACTTTTGCCAATTCACTCAAAAATGCTTCCAATCGCTTGAATATGCTCCCCTGAAAGGTTTGGCAGTCGAAACAGAAGCCTTTTTATCACAGGACAAGAAATCAGCCCTCAACAACTTAACCGGTGAAAATTTCATGAATTCAGTCAAATATGGTGCCGAACGGTTGCAAATGCTCCCCTGAAAGTTTTGGCAGTCGAAAAAGAAGACATTTTATCACAGGACAATAAATCAGCCCTCAACAACTTAACAGGCGGAAATTTTTTTTAAAAAAAAAATCCCTAAGCCCCGGGGTCACAATTTCAGCAAAAATCTGACTTTTGCCAATTCACTCAAAAATGCTTCCAATTGCTTGCAAATGCTCTCCTGAAAGGTTTGGCAGTCTAAACAGAAGGCTTTTTATCACAGGACAAGAAATCAGCCCTCAACAACTTAACGGGAGGAAAAAGATTTTTTTGAAAAATTCCCTAAGCCCCGGGGTCACAATTTCAGCAAAAATCTGACTTCCGGGAATTCAGTCAAATATGGTGCCGAACGGTTGCAAATGCTCCCCTGAAAGTTTTAGCAGTCGAAACAGAAGGCTTTTTATCACAGGACAAGAAATCAGCCCTCAACAACTTAACCGGCGGAAAAAGATTTTTTTGAAAAAATCCCTAAGCCCCGGGGTCACAATTTCAGCAAAAATCTGACTTTTGCCAATTCACTCAAAAATGCTTCCAATCGCTTGCAAATGCTCCCCTGAAAGGTTTGGCAGTCGAAACAGTAGGCTTTTTATCACAGGACAAGAAATCAGCCCTCAACAACTTAACGGGAGGAAAAAGATTTTTTTGAAAAAATCCCTAAGCCCCGGGGTCACAATTTCAGCAAAAATCTGACTTTTGCCAATTCACTCAAAAATGCTTCCAATTGCTTGCAAATGCTCCCCTGAAAGGTTTGGCCGTCGAAACAGAAGGCTTTTTATCACAGGACAAGAAATCAGCCCTCAACAACTTAACCGGTGGAAAAAGATTTTTTTGAAAAATTCCCAAAGCCCCGGGGTCACAATTTCAGCAAAAATCTGACTTCCGGGAATTCAGTCAAATATGGTGCCGAACGGTTCCAAATGCTCCCCTGAAAGTTTTAGCAGTCAAAACAGAAGGCTTTTTATCACAGGACATGAAATCAGCCCTCAACAACTTAACAGGCGGGAAAAGATTTTTTTGAAAAAATCCCTAAGCCCCGGGGTCACAATTTCAGCAAAAATCTGACTTTTGGGAATTCATTCAGATATGGTGCCGAATGGTTGCAAATGATCCCCTGAAAGGTTTGGTAGTCGAAACAGAAGGCTTTTTATCACAGGACAAGAAATCAGCCCTCAACAACTTAACCGGCGGAAAACGATTTTTTTGAAAAAATCCCTAAGCCCCGGGGTCACAATTGCAGCAAAAATCTGACTTTTGCCAATTCACTAAAAAATGCTGCCAAACGCTTGCAAATGATCCCCTGAAAGGTTTGGTAGTCGAAACAGAAGGCTTTTTATCACAGGACAAGAAATCAGCCCTCAAAAACTTAACCGGTGGAAATTTCATGAATTCAGTCAAATATGGTGCCGAACGGTTGCAAATGCGCCCCTGAAAGTTTTGGCAGTAGAAACAGAAGGCTTTTTATGACAGAACAAGAAATCAGCCCTCAACAACTTAACCGGCGGAAAATTTTTTTTTGAAAAAATCCCTAAGCCCCGGGGTCACAATTTCAGCAAAAATCTGACTTTTGCCAATTCACTAAAAAATGCTTCCAATCGCTTGCAAATTCTCCTGTGAAAGGTTTGGCAGTCGAAACAGAAGGCTTTTTATCACAGGACAATAAATCAGCCCTCAACAACTTAACCGGTGGAAATTTCATGTATTCAGTGAAATATAGTGCCGAACGGTTGCAAATGCTCCCCTGAAAGTTTTGGCAGTCGAAACAGAAGCCTTTTTATCACAGGACAAGAAATCAGCTCTCAACAACTTAACCGGAGGAAAAAGATTTTTTCGAAAAAATCCCTAAGCCCCTGGGTCACAATTTCAGCAAAAATCTGACTTCCGGGAATTCAGTCAAATATGGTGCCGAACGGTTGCAAATGCTCCCCTGAAAGTTTTAGCAGTCGAAACAGAAGGCTTTTTATCACAGGACAAGAAATCAGCCCTCAACAACTTAACCGGCGGAAAAAGATTTTTTTGAAAAAATCCCTAAGCCCCGGGGTCACAATTTCAGCAAAAATCTGACTTTTGCCAATTCACTCAAAAATGCTTCCAATCGCTTGCAAATGCTCCCCTGAAAGGTTTGGCAGTCGAAACAGTAGGCTTTTTATCACAGGACAAGAAATCAGCCCTCAACAACTTAACGGGAGGAAAAAGATTTTTTTGAAAAAATCCCTAAGCCCCGGGGTCACAATTTCAGCAAAAATCTGACTTTTGCCAATTCACTCAAAAATGCTTCCAATTGCTTGCAAATGCTCCCCTGAAAGGTTTGGCCGTCGAAACAGAAGGCTTTTTATCACAGGACAAGAAATCAGCCCTCAACAACTTAACCGGCGGAAAAAGATTTTTTTGAAAAATTCCCAAAGCCCCGGGGTCACAATTTCAGCAAAAATCTGACTTCCGGGAATTCAGTCAAATATGGTGCCGAACGGTTCCAAATGCTCCCCTGAAAGTTTTAGCAGTCAAAACAGAAGGCTTTTTATCACAGGACAAGAAATCAGCCCTCAACAACTTAACCGGCGGAAAAAGATTTTTTTGAAAAAATCCCTAAGCCCCGGGGTCACAATTTCAGCAAAAATTTGACTTTTGCCAATTCACTCAGAAATGCTTCCAATCGCTTGCAAATACTCCCATGAAAGGTTTGGCAGTCGAAACAGAAGGCTTTTTATCACAGGGCAAGAAATCAGCCCTCAACAACTTAACCGGCGGAAAAAGATTTTTTTGAAAAAATCCCTAAGCCCCGGGGTCACAATTTCATCAAAAATCTGACTTTTGCCAATTCACTCAAAAATGCTTCCAATCGCTTGCAAATTCTCCCCTGAAAGGTTTGGCAGTCGAAACAGAAAGCTTTTTATCACAGGACAAGAAATCAGCCCTCAACAACTTAACCGGCGGAAAAAGATTTTTTTGAAAAAATCCCTAAGCCCCGGGGTCACAATTTCAGCAAAAATCTGATTTTTGGGAATTCAGTCAAATATGGTGCCGAATGGTTGCAAATGCTCCCCTGAAAGGTTTGGCAGTCGAAACAGAAGGCTATTTATCACAGGACAAGAAATCAGCCCTCAACAACTTAACCGGCGGAAAAAGATTTTTTTGAAAAAATCCCTAAGCCCTGGGGTCAGAATTTCAGCAAAAATCTGACTTTCGGGAATTCAGTCAAATATGGTGCCGAACGGTTGCAAATGCTCCCCTGAAAGTTTTGGCAGTCGAAACAGAAGGCTTTTTATCACAGGACAAGAAATCAGCCCTCAATAACTTAACCGGTGGAAATTTCATGAATTCAGTGAAATATTGTGCCGAACGGTTGCAAATGCTCCCCTGAAAGTTTTGGCAGTCGAAACAGAAGGCTTTTTATCACAGGACAAGAAATCAGCTCTCAACAACTTAACCGGAGGAAAAAGATTTTTTTGAAAAAATTCCAAAGCCCCGGGGTCACAATTTCAGCAAAAATCTGACTTTTGCCAATTCACTCAAAAATGCTGCCAAACGCTTGCAAATGATCCCCTGAAAGGTTTGACAGTCGAAACAGAAGGCTTTTTATCACAGGACAAGAAATCAGCCCTCAACAACTTAACCAGCGGAAAAAGATTTTTTTCAAAAAATCCCTAAGCCCCGGGGTCACATTTTTAGCAAAAATCTGACATTTGGGAATTCAGTCAAATACCGTGCCGAATGATTGCAAATGCTCCCCTGAGAGTTTTGGCAGTCGAAACAGAAGGCTTTTTATCACAGGACAAGAAATCAGCCCTCAACAACTTAACCGGCGGAAATTTCATGAATTCAGTCAAATATAGTGCCGAACGGTTGCAAATGCTCCCCTGAAAGTTTTGGCAGTCGAAACAGAAGGCTTTTTATCACAGGACAAGAAATCAGCTCTCAACAACTTAACCGGAGGAAAAAGATTTTTTTGAAAAAATCCCTAAGCCCCGGGGTCACAATTTCAGCAAAAATCTGACTTTTGCCAATTCACTCAAAAATGCTGCAAAACGCTTGCAAATGATCCCCTGAAAGGTTTGGCAGTCGAAACAGAAGGCTTTTTATCACAGGACAAGAAATCAGCTCTCAACAACTTAACCGGCGGAAAAAGATTCTTTTGAAAAAATCCCAAAGCCCTGGGGTCAGAATTTCAGCAAAAATCTGACTTTCGGGAATTCAGTCAAATATGGTACCGAACGGTTGCAAATGCTCCCCTGAAAGATTTGGCAGTCGAAACAGAAGGCTTTTTATCACATGACAAGAAATCAGCCCTCAATAACTTAACCAGTGGAAAAAGAATTTTTTGAAAAAATCCCTAAGCCCTGGGGTCACAATTTCAGCAAAAATCTGACTTTTGCCAATTCACTCAAAAATGCTTCCATTCGCTTGCAAATGCTCCCCTAAAAGGTTTGGCAGTCGAAAAAGAAGGCTTTTTAGCACAGGACAAGAAATCAGCCCTCAATAACTTAACGGGTGAAAATTTCATGAATTCAGTCAAATATGGTGCCGAACGGTTGCAAATGCTCCCCTGAAAGTTTTGGCAGTCGAAACAGAAGGCTTTTTATCACAGGACAATAAATCAGCCCTCAATAACTTAACCGGTGGAAATTTCATGAATTCAGTCAAATATGGTGCTGAAAGGTTGAAATTGCTCCCCTGAAAGTTTTGGCAGTCGAAACAGAAGGCTTTTTATCACAGGACAATAAATCAGCCCTCAATAACTTAACCGGTGGAAATTTCAGAAATTCAGTCAAATATGGTGCTGAAAGGTTGCAAGTGCTCCCCTGAAAGTTTTGGCAGTCGAAACAGAAGGCTTTTTATCACAGGACAAGAAATCAGCTCTCAACAACTTAACCGAAGGGAAAAGATTTTTTTGAAAAAATCCCTAAGCCCCGGGGTCACAATTTCAGCAAAAATCTGACTTCCGGGAATTCAGTCAAATATGGTGCCGAACGGTTGCAAATGCTCCCCTGAAAGTTTTGGCAGTCGAAACAGAAGGCTTTTTATCACAGGACAATAAATCAGCCCTCAATAACTTAACCGGTGGAAATTTCATGAATTCAGTCAAATATGGTGCTGAAAGGTTGCAAATGCTCCCCTGAAAGTTTTGGCAGTCGAAACAGAAGGCTTTTTATCACAGGACAATAAATCAGCCCTCAGTAACTTAACCGGTGGAAATTTCATAAATTCAGTTAAATATGGTGCTGAAAGGTTGCAAGTGCTCCCCTGAAAGTTTTGGCAGTCGAAACAGAAGGCTTTTTATCACAGGACAAGAAATCAGCTCTCAACAACTTAACCGGAGGGAAAAGATTTTTTTGAAAAAATCCCTAAGCCCCGGGGTCACAATTTCAGCAAAAATCTGACTTCCGGGAATTCAGTCAAATATGGTGCCGAACGGTTGCAAATGCTCCCCTGAAAGTTTTGGCAGTCAAAACAGAAGGCTTTTTATCACAGGACAATAAATCAGCCCTCAATAACTTAACCGGTGGAAATTTCATGAATTCAGTCAAATATAGTGCTGAACGGTTGTAAATGCTCCCCTGAAAGGTTTGGCAGTCGAAACAGAAGGCTTTTTATCACAGGACAAGAAATCAGCCCTCAACAACTTAACCAGCGGAAAAAGATTTTTTTGAAAAAATCCCTAAGCCCCGGGGTCACAATTGCAGCAAAAATCTGACTTTTGCCAATTCACTAAAAAATGCTGCCAAACGCTTGCAAATGATCCCCTGAAAGGTTTGGTAGTCGAAACAGAAGGCTTTTTATCACAGGACAAGAAATCAGCCCTCAACAACTTAACCGGTGGAAATTTCATGAATTCAGTCAAATATGGTGCCGAACGGTTGCAAATGCGCCCCTGAAAGTTTTGGCAGTAGAAACAGAAGGCTTTTTATGACAGAACAAGAAATCAGCCCTCAACAACTTAACCGGCGGAAAATTTTTTTTTGAAAAAATCCCTAAGCCCCGGGGTCACAATTTCAGCAAAAATCTGACTTTTGCCAATTCACTAAAAAATGCTTCCAATCGCTTGCAAATTCTCCTGTGAAAGGTTTGGCAGTCGAAACAGAAGGCTTTTTATCACAGGACAATAAATCAGCCCTCAACAACTTAACCGGTGGAAATTTCATGTATTCAGTGAAATATAGTGCCGAACGGTTGCAAATGCTCCCCTGAAAGTTTTGGCAGTCGAAACAGAAGCCTTTTTATCACAGGACAAGAAATCAGCTCTCAACAACTTAACCGGAGGAAAAAGATTTTTTCGAAAAAATCCCTAAGCCCCTGGGTCACAATTTCAGCAAAAATCTGACTTCCGGGAATTCAGTCAAATATGGTGCCGAACGGTTGCAAATGCTCCCCTGAAAGTTTTAGCAGTCGAAACAGAAGGCTTTTTATCACAGGACAAGAAATCAGCCCTCAACAACTTAACCGGCGGAAAAAGATTTTTTTGAAAAAATCCCTAAGCCCCGGGGTCACAATTTCAGCAAAAATCTGACTTTTGCCAATTCACTCAAAAATGCTTCCAATCGCTTGCAAATGCTCCCCTGAATGGTTTGGCAGTCGAAACAGTAGGCTTTTTATCACAGGACAAGAAATCAGCCCTCAACAACTTAACGGGAGGAAAAAGATTTTTTTGAAAAAATCCCTAAGCCCCGGGGTCACAATTTCAGCAAAAATCTGACTTTTGCCAATTCACTCAAAAATGCTTCCAATTGCTTGCAAATGCTCCCCTGAAAGGTTTGGCCGTCGAAACAGAAGGCTTTTTATCACAGGACAAGAAATCAGCCCTCAACAACTTAACCGGCGGAAAAAGATTTTTTTGAAAAATTCCCAAAGCCCCGGGGTCACAATTTCAGCAAAAATCTGACTTCCGGGAATTCAGTCAAATATGGTGCCGAACGGTTCCAATGCTCCCCTGAAAGTTTTAGCAGTCAAAACAGAAGGCTTTTTATCACAGGACAAGAAATCAGCCCTCAACAACTTAACCGGCGGAAAAAGATTTTTTTGAAAAAATCCCTAAGCCCCGGGGTCACAATTTCAGCAAAAATTTGACTTTTGCCAATTCACTCAGAAATGCTTCCAATCGCTTGCAAATACTCCCATGAAAGGTTTGGCAGTCGAAACAGAAGGCTTTTTATCACAGGGCAAGAAATCAGCCCTCAACAACTTAACCGGCGGAAAAAGATTTTTTTGAAAAAATCCCTAAGCCCCGGGGTCACAATTTCATCAAAAATCTGACTTTTGCCAATTCACTCAAAAATGCTTCCAATCGCTTGCAAATGCTCCCCTGAAAGGTTTGGCAGTCGAAACAGAAAGCTTTTTATCACAGGACAAGAAATCAGCCCTCAACAACTTAACCGGCGGAAAAAGATTTTTTTGAAAAAATCCCTAAGCCCCGGGGTCACAATTTCAGCAAAAATCTGACTTTTGGGAATTCAGTCAAATATGGTGCCGAATGGTTGCAAATGCTCCCCTGAAAGGTTTGGCAGTCGAAACAGAAGGCTTTTTATCACAGGACAAGAAATCAGCTCTCAACAACTTAACCGGAGGAAAAAGATTTTTTTGAAAAAATTCCAAAGCCCCGGGGTCACAATTTCAGCAAAAATCTGACTTTTGCCAATTCACTCAAAAATGCTGCCAAACGCTTGCAAATGATCCCCTGAAAGGTTTGACAGTCGAAACAGAAGGCTTTTTATCACAGGACAAGAAATCAGCCCTCAACAACTTAACCAGCGGAAAAAGATTTTTTTCAAAAAATCCCTAAGCCCCGGGGTCACATTTTTAGCAAAAATCTGACATTTGGGAATTCAGTCAAATACCGTGCCGAATGATTGCAAATGCTCCCCTGAGAGTTTTGGCAGTCGAAACAGAAGGCTTTTTATCACAGGACAAGAAATCAGCCCTCAACAACTTAACCGGCGGAAATTTCATGAATTCAGTCAAATATAGTGCCGAACGGTTGCAAATGCTCCCCTGAAAGTTTTGGCAGTCGAAACAGAAGGCTTTTTATCACAGGACAAGAAATCAGCTCTCAACAACTTAACCGGAGGAAAAAGATTTTTTTGAAAAAATCCCTAAGCCCCGGGGTCACAATTTCAGCAAAAATCTGACTTTTGCCAATTCACTCAAAAATGCTGCAAAACGCTTGCAAATGATCCCCTGAAAGGTTTGGCAGTCGAAACAGAAGGCTTTTTATCACAGGACAAGAAATCAGCTCTCAACAACTTAACCGGCGGAAAAAGATTCTTTTGAAAAAATCCCTAAGCCCTGGGGTCAGAATTTCAGCAAAAATCTGACTTTCGGGAATTCAGTCAAATATGGTACCGAACGGTTGCAAATGCTCCCCTGAAAGATTTGGCAGTCGAAACAGAAGGCTTTTTATCACATGACAAGAAATCAGCCCTCAATAACTTAACCAGTGGAAAAAGAATTTTTTGAAAAAATCCCTAAGCCCTGGGGTCACAATTTCAGCAAAAATCTGACTTTTGCCAATTCACTCAAAAATGCTTCCAATCGCTTGCAAATGCTCCCCTAAAAGGTTTGGCAGTCGAAAAAGAAGGCTTTTTAGCACAGGACAAGAAATCAGCCCTCAATAACTTAACGGGTGAAAATTTCATGAATTCAGTCAAATATGGTGCCGAACGGTTGCAAATGCTCCCCTGAAAGTTTTGGCAGTCGAAACAGAAGGCTTTTTATCACAGGACAATAAATCAGCCCTCAATAACTTAACCGGTGGAAATTTCATGAATTCAGTCAAATATGGTGCTGAAAGGTTGCAATTGCTCCCCTGAAAGTTTTGGCAGTCGAAACAGAAGGCTTTTTATCACAGGACAATAAATCAGCCCTCAATAACTTAACCGGTGGAAATTTCAGAAATTCAGTCAAATATGGTGCTGAAAGGTTGCAAGTGCTCCCCTGAAAGTTTTGGCAGTCGAAACAGAAGGCTTTTTATCACAGGACAAGAAATCAGCTCTCAACAACTTAACCGAAGGGAAAAGATTTTTTTGAAAAAATCCCTAAGCCCCGGGGTCACAATTTCAGCAAAAATCTGACTTCCGGGAATTCAGTCAAATATGGTGCCGAACGGTTGCAAATGCTCCCCTGAAAGTTTTGGCAGTCGAAACAGAAGGCTTTTTATCACAGGACAATAAATCAGCCCTCAATAACTTAACCGGTGGAAATTTCATGAATTCAGTCAAATATGGTGCTGAAAGGTTGCAAATGCTCCCCTGAAAGTTTTGGCAGTCGAAACAGAAGGCTTTTTATCACAGGACAATAAATCAGCCCTCAGTAACTTAACCGGTGGAAATTTCATAAATTCAGTTAAATATGGTGCTGAAAGGTTGCAAGTGCTCCCCTGAAAGTTTTGGCAGTCGAAACAGAAGGCTTTTTATCACAGGACAAGAAATCAGCTCTCAACAACTTAACCGGAGGGAAAAGATTTTTTTGAAAAAATCCCTAAGCCCCGGGGTCACAATTTCAGCAAAAATCTGACTTCCGGGAATTCAGTCAAATATGGTGCCGAACGGTTGCAAATGCTCCCCTGAAAGTTTTGGCAGTCAAAACAGAAGGCTTTTTATCACAGGACAATAAATCAGCCCTCAATAACTTAACCGGTGGAAATTTCATGAATTCAGTCAAATATAGTGCTGAACGGTTGTAAATGCTCCCCTGAAAGGTTTGGCAGTCGAAACAGAAGGCTTTTTATCACAGGACAAGAAATCAGCCCTCAACAACTTAACCAGCGGAAAAAGATTTTTTTGAAAAATTCCCTAAGCCCCGGGGTCACAATTTCAGCAAAAATCTGACTTCCGGGAATTCAGTCAAATATGGTGCCGAACGGTTGCAAATGCTCCCCTGAAAGTTTTAGCAGTCGAAACAGAAGGCTTTTTATCACAGGACAAGAAATCAGCCCTCAACAACTTAACCGGCGGAAAAAGATTTTTTTGAAAAAATCCCTAAGCCCCGGGGTCACAATTTCAGCAAAAATCTGACTTTTGCCAATTCACTCAAAAATGCTTCCAATAGCTTGCAAATGCTCCCCTGAAAGGTTTGGCAGTCGAAACAGTAGGCTTTTTATCACAGGACAAGAAATCAGCCCTCAACAACTTAACAGGCGGGAAAAGATATTTTGAAAAAATCCCTAAGCCCCGGGGTCACAATTTCAGCAAAAATCTGACTTTTGGGAATTCATTCAGATATGGTGCCGAATGGTTGCAAATGATCCCCTGAAAGGTTTGGTAGTCGAAACAGAAGGCTTTTTATCACAGGACAAGAAATCAGCCCTCAACAACTTAACCAGCGGAAAAAGATTTTTTTGAAAAATTCCCTAAGCCCCGGGGTCACAATTTCAGCAAAAATCTGACTTCCGGGAATTCAGTCAAATATGGTGCCGAACGGTTGCAAATGCTCCCCTGAAAGTTTTAGCAGTCGAAACAGAAGGCTTTTTATCACAGGACAAGAAATCAGCCCTCAACAACTTAACCGGCGGAAAACGATTTTTTTGAAAAAATCCCTAAGCCCCGGGGTCACAATTTCAGCAAAAATCTGACTTTTGCCAATTCACTAAAAAATGCTGCCAAACGCTTGCAAATGATCCCCTGAAAGGTTTGGTAGTCGAAACAGAAGGCTTTTTATCACAGGACAAGAAATCAGCCCTCAACAACTTAACCGGTGGAAATTTCATGAATTCAGTCAAATATGGTGCCGAAGGGTTGCAAATGCGCCCCTGAAAGTTTTGGCAGTCGAAACAGAAGGCTTTTTATGACAGAACAAGAAATCAGCCCTCAACAACTTAACCGGCGGAAAATTTTTTTTTGAAAAATCCCTAAGCCCCGGGGACACAATTTCAGCAAAAATCTGACTTTTGCCAATTCACTAAAAAATGCTTCCAATCGCTTGCAAATTCTCCTGTGAAAGGTTTGGCAGTCGAAACAGAAGGCTTTTTATCACAGGACAATAAATCCGCCCTCAACAACTTAACCGAAGGAAAAAGATTTTTTTGAAAAAATCCCTAAGCCCCGGGGTCACAATTTCATCAAAAATCTGACTTTTGGGAATTCAGTCAAATATGGTGCCGAATGGTTGCAAATGCTTCCCTGAAAGGTTTGGCAGTCGAAACAGAAGGCTATTTATCACAGGACAAGAAATCAGCCCTCAACAACTTAACCGGCGGAAAAAGATTTTTTTGAAAAAATCCCTAAGGCCTGGGGTCAGAATTTCAGCAAAAATCTGACTTTCGGGAATTCAGTCAAATATGGTGCCGAACGGTTGCAAATGCTCCCCTGAAAGTTTTGGCAGTCAAAACAGAAGGCTTTTTATCACAGGACAATAAATCAGCCCTCAATAACTTAACCGGTGGAAATTTCATGAATTCAGTCAAATATAGTGCTGAACGGTTGTAAATGCTCCCCTGAAAGGTTTGGCAGTCGAAACAGAAGGCTTTTTATCACAGGACAAGAAATCAGCCCTCAACAACTTAACCAGCGGAAAAAGATTTTTTTGAAAAATTCCCTAAGCCCCGGGGTCACAATTTCAGCAAAAATCTGACTTCCGGGAATTCAGTCAAATATGGTGCCGAACGGTTGCAAATGCTCCCCTGAAAGTTTTAGCAGTCGAAACAGAAGGCTTTTTATCACAGGACAAGAAATCAGCCCTCAACAACTTAACCGGCGGAAAAAGATTTTTGTGAAAAAATCCCTAAGCCCCGGGGTCACAATTTCAGCAAAAATCTGACTTTTGCCAATTCACTCAAAAATGCTTCCAATAGCTTGCAAATGCTCCCCTGAAAGGTTTGGCAGTCGAAACAGTAGGCTTTTTATCACAGGACAAGAAATCAGCCCTCAACAACTTAACAGGCGGGAAAAGATATTTTGAAAAAATCCCTAAGCCCCGGGGTCACAATTTCAGCAAAAATCTGACTTTTGGGAATTCATTCAGATATGGTGCCGAATGGTTGCAAATGATCCCCTGAAAGGTTTGGTAGTCGAAACAGAAGGCTTTTTATCACAGGACAAGAAATCAGCCCTCAACAACTTAACCAGCGGAAAAAGATTTTTTTGAAAAATTCCCTAAGCCCCGGGGTCACAATTTCAGCAAAAATCTGACTTCCGGGAATTCAGTCAAATATGGTGCCGAACGGTTGCAAATGCTCCCCTGAAAGTTTTAGCAGTCGAAACAGAAGGCTTTTTATCACAGGACAAGAAATCAGCCCTCAACAACTTAACCGGCGGAAAACGATTTTTTTGAAAAAATCCCTAAGCCCCGGGGTCACAATTTCAGCAAAAATCTGACTTTTGCCAATTCACTAAAAAATGCTGCCAAACGCTTGCAAATGATCCCCTGAAAGGTTTGGTAGTCGAAACAGAAGGCTTTTTATCACAGGACAAGAAATCAGCCCTCAACAACTTAACCGGTGGAAATTTCATGAATTCAGTCAAATATGGTGCCGAAGGGTTGCAAATGCGCCCCTGAAAGTTTTGGCAGTCGAAACAGAAGGCTTTTTATCACAGGACAAGAAATCAGCTCTCAACAACTTAACCGGCGGAAAAAGATTCTTTTGAAAAAATCCCTAAGCCCTGGGGTCAGAATTTCAGCAAAAATCTGACTTTCGGGAATTCAGTCAAATATGGTACCGAACGGTTGCAAATGCTCCCCTGAAAGATTTGGCAGTCGAAACAGAAGGCTTTTTATCACATGACAAGAAATCAGCCCTCAATAACTTAACCAGTGGAAAAAGAATTTTTTGAAAAAATCCCTAAGCCCTGGGGTCACAATTTCAGCAAAAATCTGACTTTTGCCAATTCACTCAAAAATGCTTCCATTCGCTTGCAAATGCTCCCCTAAAAGGTTTGGCAGTCGAAAAAGAAGGCTTTTTAGCACAGGACAAGAAATCAGCCCTCAATAACTTAACGGGTGAAAATTTCATGAATTCAGTCAAATATGGTGCCGAACGGTTGCAAATGCTCCCCTGAAAGTTTTGGCAGTCGAAACAGAAGGCTTTTTATCACAGGACAATAAATCAGCCCTCAATAACTTAACCGGTGGAAATTTCATGAATTCAGTCAAATATGGTGCTGAAAGGTTGAAATTGCTCCCCTGAAAGTTTTGGCAGTCGAAACAGAAGGCTTTTTATCACAGGACAATAAATCAGCCCTCAATAACTTAACCGGTGGAAATTTCAGAAATTCAGTCAAATATGGTGCTGAAAGGTTGCAAGTGCTCCCCTGAAAGTTTTGGCAGTCGAAACAGAAGGCTTTTTATCACAGGACAAGAAATCAGCTCTCAACAACTTAACCGAAGGGAAAAGATTTTTTTGAAAAAATCCCTAAGCCCCGGGGTCACAATTTCAGCAAAAATCTGACTTCCGGGAATTCAGTCAAATATGGTGCCGAACGGTTGCAAATGCTCCCCTGAAAGTTTTGGCAGTCGAAACAGAAGGCTTTTTATCACAGGACAATAAATCAGCCCTCAATAACTTAACCGGTGGAAATTTCATGAATTCAGTCAAATATGGTGCTGAAAGGTTGCAAATGCTCCCCTGAAAGTTTTGGCAGTCGAAACAGAAGGCTTTTTATCACAGGACAATAAATCAGCCCTCAGTAACTTAACCGGTGGAAATTTCATAAATTCAGTTAAATATGGTGCTGAAAGGTTGCAAGTGCTCCCCTGAAAGTTTTGGCAGTCGAAACAGAAGGCTTTTTATCACAGGACAAGAAATCAGCTCTCAACAACTTAACCGGAGGGAAAAGATTTTTTTGAAAAAATCCCTAAGCCCCGGGGTCACAATTTCAGCAAAAATCTGACTTCCGGGAATTCAGTCAAATATGGTGCCGAACGGTTGCAAATGCTCCCCTGAAAGTTTTGGCAGTCAAAACAGAAGGCTTTTTATCACAGGACAATAAATCAGCCCTCAATAACTTAACCGGTGGAAATTTCATGAATTCAGTCAAATATAGTGCTGAACGGTTGTAAATGCTCCCCTGAAAGGTTTGGCAGTCGAAACAGAAGGCTTTTTATCACAGGACAAGAAATCAGCCCTCAACAACTTAACCAGCGGAAAAAGATTTTTTTGAAAAAATCCCTAAGCCCCGGGGTCACAATTGCAGCAAAAATCTGACTTTTGCCAATTCACTAAAAAATGCTGCCAAACGCTTGCAAATGATCCCCTGAAAGGTTTGGTAGTCGAAACAGAAGGCTTTTTATCACAGGACAAGAAATCAGCCCTCAACAACTTAACCGGTGGAAATTTCATGAATTCAGTCAAATATGGTGCCGAACGGTTGCAAATGCTCCCCTGAAAGTTTTGGCAGTCGAAACAGAAGGCTTTTTATCACAGGACAATAAATCAGCCCTCAATAACTTAACCGGTGGAAATTTCATGAATTCAGTCAAATATGGTGCTGAAAGGTTGCAATTGCTCCCCTGAAAGTTTTGGCAGTCGAAACAGAAGGCTTTTTATCACAGGACAATAAATCAGCCCTCAATAACTTAACCGGTGGAAATTTCAGAAATTCAGTCAAATATGGTGCTGAAAGGTTGCAAGTGCTCCCCTGAAAGTTTTGGCAGTCGAAACAGAAGGCTTTTTATCACAGGACAAGAAATCAGCTCTCAACAACTTAACCGAAGGGAAAAGATTTTTTTGAAAAAATCCCTAAGCCCCGGGGTCACAATTTCAGCAAAAATCTGACTTCCGGGAATTCAGTCAAATATGGTGCCGAACGGTTGCAAATGCTCCCCTGAAAGTTTTGGCAGTCGAAACAGAAGGCTTTTTATCACAGGACAATAAATCAGCCCTCAATAACTTAACCGGTGGAAATTTCATGAATTCAGTCAAATATGGTGCTGAAAGGTTGCAAATGCTCCCCTGAAAGTTTTGGCAGTCGAAACAGAAGGCTTTTTATCACAGGACAATAAATCAGCCCTCAGTAACTTAACCGGTGGAAATTTCATAAATTCAGTTAAATATGGTGCTGAAAGGTTGCAAGTGCTCCCCTGAAAGTTTTGGCAGTCGAAACAGAAGGCTTTTTATCACAGGACAAGAAATCAGCTCTCAACAACTTAACCGGAGGGAAAAGATTTTTTTGAAAAAATCCCTAAGCCCCGGGGTCACAATTTCAGCAAAAATCTGACTTCCGGGAATTCAGTCAAATATCGTGCCGAACGGTTGCAAATGCTCCCCTGAAAGTTTTGGCAGTCAAAACAGAAGGCTTTTTATCACAGGACAATAAATCAGCCCTCAATAACTTAACCGGTGGAAATTTCATGAATTCAGTCAAATATAGTGCTGAACGGTTGTAAATGCTCCCCTGAAAGGTTTGGCAGTCGAAACAGAAGGCTTTTTATCACAGGACAAGAAATCAGCCCTCAACAACTTAACCAGCGGAAAAAGATTTTTTTGAAAAAATCCCTAAGCCCCGGGGTCACAATTGCAGCAAAAATCTGACTTTTGCCAATTCACTAAAAAATGCTGCCAAACGCTTGCAAATGATCCCCTGAAAGGTTTGGTAGTCGAAACAGAAGGCTTTTTATCACAGGACAAGAAATCAGCCCTCAACAACTTAACCGGTGGAAATTTCATGAATTCAGTCAAATATGGTGCCGAACGGTTGCAAATGCGCCCCTGAAAGTTTTGGCAGTAGAAACAGAAGGCTTTTTATGACAGAACAAGAAATCAGCCCTCAACAACTTAACCGGCGGAAAATTTTTTTTTGAAAAAATCCCTAAGCCCCGGGGTCACAATTTCAGCAAAAATCTGACTTTTGCCAATTCACTAAAAAATGCTTCCAATCGCTTGCAAATTCTCCTGTGAAAGGTTTGGCAGTCGAAACAGAAGGCTTTTTATCACAGGACAATAAATCAGCCCTCAACAACTTAACCGGTGGAAATTTCATGTATTCAGTGAAATATAGTGCCGAACGGTTGCAAATGCTCCCCTGAAAGTTTTGGCAGTCGAAACAGAAGCCTTTTTATCACAGGACAAGAAATCAGCTCTCAACAACTTAACCGGAGGAAAAAGATTTTTTCGAAAAAATCCCTAAGCCCCTGGGTCACAATTTCAGCAAAAATCTGACTTCCGGGAATTCAGTCAAATATGGTGCCGAACGGTTGCAAATGCTCCCCTGAAAGTTTTAGCAGTCGAAACAGAAGGCTTTTTATCACAGGACAAGAAATCAGCCCTCAACAACTTAACCGGCGGAAAAAGATTTTTTTGAAAAAATCCCTAAGCCCCGGGGTCACAATTTCAGCAAAAATCTGACTTTTGCCAATTCACTCAAAAATGCTTCCAATCGCTTGCAAATGCTCCCCTGAAAGGTTTGGCAGTCGAAACAGTAGGCTTTTTATCACAGGACAAGAAATCAGCCCTCAACAACTTAACGGGAGGAAAAAGATTTTTTTGAAAAAATCCCTAAGCCCCGGGGTCACAATTTCAGCAAAAATCTGACTTTTGCCAATTCACTCAAAAATGCTTCCAATTGCTTGCAAATGCTCCCCTGAAAGGTTTGGCCGTCGAAACAGAAGGCTTTTTATCACAGGACAAGAAATCAGCCCTCAACAACTTAACCGGCGGAAAAAGATTTTTTTGAAAAATTCCCAAAGCCCCGGGGTCACAATTTCAGCAAAAATCTGACTTCCGGGAATTCAGTCAAATATGGTGCCGAACGGTTCCAAATGCTCCCCTGAAAGTTTTAGCAGTCAAAACAGAAGGCTTTTTATCACAGGACAAGAAATCAGCCCTCAACAACTTAACCGGCGGAAAAAGATTTTTTTGAAAAAATCCCTAAGCCCCGGGGTCACAATTTCAGCAAAAATTTGACTTTTGCCAATTCACTCAGAAATGCTTCCAATCGCTTGCAAATACTCCCATGAAAGGTTTGGCAGTCGAAACAGAAGGCTTTTTATCACAGGGCAAGAAATCAGCCCTCAACAACTTAACCGGCGGAAAAAGATTTTTTTGAAAAAATCCCTAAGCCCCGGGGTCACAATTTCATCAAAAATCTGACTTTTGCCAATTCACTCAAAAATGCTTCCAATCGCTTGCAAATGCTCCCCTGAAAGGTTTGGCAGTCGAAACAGAAAGCTTTTTATCACAGGACAAGAAATCAGCCCTCAACAACTTAACCGGCGGAAAAAGATTTTTTTGAAAAAATCCCTAAGCCCCGGGGTCACAATTTCAGCAAAAATCTGACTTTTGGGAATTCAGTCAAATATGGTGCCGAATGGTTGCAAATGCTCCCCTGAAAGGTTTGGCAGTCGAAACAGAAGGCTATTTATCACAGGACAAGAAATCAGCCCTCAACAACTTAACCGGCGGAAAAAGATTTTTTTGAAAAAATCCCTAAGCCCTGGGGTCAGAATTTCAGCAAAAATCTGACTTTCGGGAATTCAGTCAAATATGGTGCCGAACGGTTGCAAATGCTCCCCTGAAAGTTTTGGCAGTCGAAACAGAAGGCTTTTTATCACAGGACAAGAAATCAGCCCTCAATAACTTAACCGGTGGAAATTTCATGAATTCAGTGAAATATTGTGCCGAACGGTTGCAAATGCTCCCCTGAAAGTTTTGGCAGTCGAAACAGAAGGCTTTTTATCACAGGACAAGAAATCAGCTCTCAACAACTTAACCGGAGGAAAAAGATTTTTTTGAAAAAATTCCAAAGCCCCGGGGTCACAATTTCAGCAAAAATCTGACTTTTGCCAATTCACTCAAAAATGCTGCCAAACGCTTGCAAATGATCCCCTGAAAGGTTTGACAGTCGAAACAGAAGGCTTTTTATCACAGGACAAGAAATCAGCCCTCAACAACTTAACCAGCGGAAAAAGATTTTTTTCAAAAAATCCCTAAGCCCCGGGGTCACATTTTTAGCAAAAATCTGACATTTGGGAATTCAGTCAAATACCGTGCCGAATGATTGCAAATGCTCCCCTGAGAGTTTTGGCAGTCGAAACAGAAGGCTTTTTATCACAGGACAAGAAATCAGCCCTCAACAACTTAACCGGCGGAAATTTCATGAATTCAGTCAAATATAGTGCCGAACGGTTGCAAATGCTCCCCTGAAAGTTTTGGCAGTCGAAACAGAAGGCTTTTTATCACAGGACAAGAAATCAGCTCTCAACAACTTAACCGGAGGAAAAAGATTTTTTTGAAAAAATCACTAAGCCCCGGGGTCACAATTTCAGCAAAAATCTGACTTTTGCCAATTCACTCAAAAATGCTGCAAAACGCTTGCAAATGATCCCCTGAAAGGTTTGGCAGTCGAAACAGAAGGCTTTTTATCACAGGACAAGAAATCAGCTCTCAACAACTTAACCGGCGGAAAAAGATTCTTTTGAAAAAATCCCTAAGCCCTGGGGTCAGAATTTCAGCAAAAATCTGACTTTCGGGAATTCAGTCAAATATGGTACCGAACGGTTGCAAATGCTCCCCTGAAAGATTTGGCAGTCGAAACAGAAGGCTTTTTATCACATGACAAGAAATCAGCCCTCAATAACTTAACCAGTGGAAAAAGAATTTTTTGAAAAAATCCCTAAGCCCTGGGGTCACAATTTCAGCAAAAATCTGACTTTTGCCAATTCACTCAAAAATGCTTCCAATCGCTTGCAAATGCTCCCCTAAAAGGTTTGGCAGTCGAAAAAGAAGGCTTTTTATCACAGGACAAGAAATCAGCCCTCAATAACTTAACGGGTGAAAATTTCATGAATTCAGTCAAATATGGTGCCGAACAGTTGCAAATGCTCCCCTGAAAGTTTTGGCAGTCGAAACAGAAGGCTTTTTATCACAGGACAATAAATCAGCCCTCAATAACTTAACCGGTGGAAATTTCATGAATTCAGTCAAATATGGTGCTGAAAGGTTGCAAATGCTCCCCTGAAAGTTTTGGCAGTCGAAACAGAAGGCTTTTTATCACAGGACAATAAATCAGCCCTCAGTAACTTAACCGGTGGAAATTTCATAAATTCAGTTAAATATGGTGCTGAAAGGTTGCAAGTGCTCCCCTGAAAGTTTTGGCAGTCGAAACAGAAGGCTTTTTATCATAGGACAAGAAATCAGCTCTCAACAACTTAACCGGAGGGAAAAGATTTTTTTGAAAAAATCCCTAAGCCCCGGGGTCACAATTTCAGCAAAAATCTGACTTCCGGGAATTCAGTCAAATATGGTGCCGAACGGTTGCAAATGCTCCCCTGAAAGTTTTGGCAGTCAAAACAGAAGGCTTTTTATCACAGGACAATAAATCAGCCCTCAATAACTTAACCGGTGGAAATTTCATGAATTCAGTCAAATATAGTGCTGAACGGTTGTAAATGCTCCCCTGAAAGGTTTGGCAGTCGAAACAGAAGGCTTTTTATCACAGGACAAGAAATCAGCCCTCAACAACTTAACCAGCGGAAAAAGATTTTTTTGAAAAATTCCCTAAGCCCCGGGGTCACAATTTCAGCAAAAATCTGACTTCCGGGAATTCAGTCAAATATGGTGCCGAACGGTTGCAAATGCTCCCCTGAAAGTTTTAGCAGTCGAAACAGAAGGCTTTTTATCACAGGACAAGAAATCAGCCCTCAACAACTTAACCGGCGGAAAAAGATTTTTTTGAAAAAATCCCTAAGCCCCGGGGTCACAATTTCAGCAAAAATCTGACTTTTGCCAATTCACTCAAAAATGCTTCCAATAGCTTGCAAATGCTCCCCTGAAAGGTTTGGCAGTCGAAACAGTAGGCTTTTTATCACAGGACAAGAAATCAGCCCTCAACAACTTAACAGGCGGGAAAAGATATTTTGAAAAAATCCCTAAGCCCCGGGGTCACAATTTCAGCAAAAATCTGACTTTTGGGAATTCATTCAGATATGGTGCCGAATGGTTGCAAATGATCCCCTGAAAGGTTTGGTAGTCGAAACAGAAGGCTTTTTATCACAGGACAAGAAATCAGCCCTCAACAACTTAACCAGCGGAAAAAGATTTTTTTGAAAAATTCCCTAAGCCCCGGGGTCACAATTTCAGCAAAAATCTGACTTCCGGGAATTCAGTCAAATATGGTGCCGAACGGTTGCAAATGCTCCCCTGAAAGTTTTAGCAGTCGAAACAGAAGGCTTTTTATCACAGGACAAGAAATCAGCCCTCAACAACTTAACCGGCGGAAAACGATTTTTTTGAAAAAATCCCTAAGCCCCGGGGTCACAATTTCAGCAAAAATCTGACTTTTGCCAATTCACTAAAAAATGCTGCCAAACGCTTGCAAATGATCCCCTGAAAGGTTTGGTAGTCGAAACAGAAGGCTTTTTATCACAGGACAAGAAATCAGCCCTCAACAACTTAACCGGTGGAAATTTCATGAATTCAGTCAAATATGGTGCCGAAGGGTTGCAAATGCGCCCCTGAAAGTTTTGGCAGTCGAAACAGAAGGCTTTTTATGACAGAACAAGAAATCAGCCCTCAACAACTTAACCGGCGGAAAAAGATTTTTTTGAAAAAATCCCTAAGCCCCGGGGTCACAATTTCAGCAAAAATCTGACTTTTGCCAATTCACTCAAAAATGCTTCCAATAGCTTGCAAATGCTCCCCTGAAAGGTTTGGCAGTCGAAACAGTAGGCTTTTTATCACAGGACAAGAAATCAGCCCTCAACAACTTAACAGGCGGGAAAAGATATTTTGAAAAAATCCCTAAGCCCCGGGGTCACAATTTCAGCAAAAATCTGACTTTTGGGAATTCATTCAGATATGGTGCCGAATGGTTGCAAATGATCCCCTGAAAGGTTTGGTAGTCGAAACAGAAGGCTTTTTATCACAGGACAAGAAATCAGCCCTCAACAACTTAACCAGCGGAAAAAGATTTTTTTGAAAAATTCCCTAAGCCCCGGGGTCACAATTTCAGCAAAAATCTGACTTCCGGGAATTCAGTCAAATATGGTGCCGAACGGTTGCAAATGCTCCCCTGAAAGTTTTAGCAGTCGAAACAGAAGGCTTTTTATCACAGGACAAGAAATCAGCCCTCAACAACTTAACCGGCGGAAAACGATTTTTTTGAAAAAATCCCTAAGCCCCGGGGTCACAATTTCAGCAAAAATCTGACTTTTGCCAATTCACTAAAAAATGCTGCCAAACGCTTGCAAATGATCCCCTGAAAGGTTTGGTAGTCGAAACAGAAGGCTTTTTATCACAGGACAAGAAATCAGCCCTCAACAACTTAACCGGTGGAAATTTCATGAATTCAGTCAAATATGGTGCCGAAGGGTTGCAAATGCGCCCCTGAAAGTTTTGGCAGTCGAAACAGAAGGCTTTTTATGACAGAACAAGAAATCAGCCCTCAACAACTTAACCGGCGGAAAATTTTTTTTTGAAAAATCCCTAAGCCCCGGGGACACAATTTCAGCAAAAATCTGACTTTTGCCAATTCACTAAAAAATGCTTCCAATCGCTTGCAAATTCTCCTGTGAAAGGTTTGGCAGTCGAAACAGAAGGCTTTTTATCACAGGACAATAAATCCGCCCTCAACAACTTAACCGAAGGAAAAAGATTTTTTTGAAAAAATCCCTAAGCCCCGGGGTCACAATTTCATCAAAAATCTGACTTTTGGGAATTCAGTCAAATATGGTGCCGAATGGTTGCAAATGCTTCCCTGAAAGGTTTGGCAGTCGAAACAGAAGGCTATTTATCACAGGACAAGAAATCAGCCCTCAACAACTTAACCGGCGGAAAAAGATTTTTTTGAAAAAATCCCTAAGGCCTGGGGTCAGAATTTCAGCAAAAATCTGACTTTCGGGAATTCAGTCAAATATGGTGCCGAACGGTTGCAAATGCTCCCCTGAAAGTTTTGGCAGTCAAAACAGAAGGCTTTTTATCACAGGACAATAAATCAGCCCTCAATAACTTAACCGGTGGAAATTTCATGAATTCAGTCAAATATAGTGCTGAACGGTTGTAAATGCTCCCCTGAAAGGTTTGGCAGTCGAAACAGAAGGCTTTTTATCACAGGACAAGAAATCAGCCCTCAACAACTTAACCAGCGGAAAAAGATTTTTTTGAAAAATTCCCTAAGCCCCGGGGTCACAATTTCAGCAAAAATCTGACTTCCGGGAATTCAGTCAAATATGGTGCCGAATGGTTGCAAATGCTTCCCTGAAAGGTTTGGCAGTCGAAACAGAAGGCTATTTATCACAGGACAAGAAATCAGCCCTCAACAACTTAACCGGCGGAAAAAGATTTTTTTGAAAAAATCCCTAAGGCCTGGGGTCAGAATTTCAGCAAAAATCTGACTTTCGGGAATTCAGTCAAATATGGTGCCGAACGGTTGCAAATGCTCCCCTGAAAGTTTTGGCAGTCAAAACAGAAGGCTTTTTATCACAGGACAAGAAATCAGCCCTCAATAACTTAACCGGTGGAAATTTCATGAATTCAGTGAAATATTGTGCCGAACGGTTGCAAATGCTCCCCTGAAAGTTTTGGCAGTCGAAACAGAAGGCTTTTTATCACAGGACAAGAAATCAGCTCTCAACAACTTAACCGGAGGAAAAAGATTTTTTTGAAAAAATTCCAAAGCCCCGGGGTCACAATTTCAGCAAAAATCTGACTTTTGCCAATTCACTCAAAAATGCTGCCAAACGCTTGCAAATGATCCCCTGAAAGGTTTGACAGTCGAAACAGAAGGCTTTTTATCACAGGACAAGAAATCAGCCCTCAACAACTTAACCAGCGGAAAAAGATTTTTTTCAAAAAATCCCTAAGCCCCGGGGTCACATTTTTAGCAAAAATCTGACATTTGGGAATTCAGTCAAATACCGTGCCGAATGATTGCAAATGCTCCCCTGAGAGTTTTGGCAGTCGAAACAGAAGGCTTTTTATCACAGGACAAGAAATCAGCCCTCAACAACTTAACCGGCGGAAATTTCATGAATTCAGTCAAATATAGTGCCGAACGGTTGCAAATGCTCCCCTGAAAGTTTTGGCAGTCGAAACAGAAGGCTTTTTATCACAGGACAAGAAATCAGCTCTCAACAACTTAACCGGAGGAAAAAGATTTTTTTGAAAAAATCCCTAAGCCCCGGGGTCACAATTTCAGCAAAAATCTGACTTTTGCCAATTCACTCAAAAATGCTGCAAAACGCTTGCAAATGATCCCCTGAAAGGTTTGGCAGTCGAAACAGAAGGCTTTTTATCACAGGACAAGAAATCAGCTCTCAACAACTTAACCGGCGGAAAAAGATTCTTTTGAAAAAATCCCTAAGCCCTGGGGTCAGAATTTCAGCAAAAATCTGACTTTCGGGAATTCAGTCAAATATGGTACCGAACGGTTGCAAATGCTCCCCTGAAAGATTTGGCAGTCGAAACAGAAGGCTTTTTATCACATGACAAGAAATCAGCCCTCAATAACTTAACCAGTGGAAAAAGAATTTTTTGAAAAAATCCCTAAGCCCTGGGGTCACAATTTCAGCAAAAATCTGACTTTTGCCAATTCACTCAAAAATGCTTCCAATCGCTTGCAAATGCTCCCCTAAAAGGTTTGGCAGTCGAAAAAGAAGGCTTTTTATCACAGGACAAGAAATCAGCCCTCAATAACTTAACGGGTGAAAATTTCATGAATTCAGTCAAATATGGTGCCGAACGGTTGCAAATGCTCCCCTGAAAGTTTTGGCAGTCGAAACAGAAGGCTTTTTATCACAGGACAATAAATCAGCCCTCAATAACTTAACCGGTGGAAATTTCATGAATTCAGTCAAATATGGTGCTGAAAGGTTGCAATTGCTCCCCTGAAAGTTTTGGCAGTCGAAACAGAAGGCTTTTTATCACAGGACAATAAATCAGCCCTCAATAACTTAACCGGTGGAAATTTCAGAAATTCAGTCAAATATGGTGCTGAAAGGTTGCAAGTGCTCCCCTGAAAGTTTTGGCAGTCGAAACAGAAGGCTTTTTATCACAGGACAAGAAATCAGCTCTCAACAACTTAACCGAAGGGAAAAGATTTTTTTGAAAAAATCCCTAAGCCCCGGGGTCACAATTTCAGCAAAAATCTGACTTCCGGGAATTCAGTCAAATATGGTGCCGAACGGTTGCAAATGCTCCCCTGAAAGTTTTGGCAGTCGAAACAGAAGGCTTTTTATCACAGGACAATAAATCAGCCCTCAATAACTTAACCGGTGGAAATTTCATGAATTCAGTCAAATATGGTGCTGAAAGGTTGCAAATGCTCCCCTGAAAGTTTTGGCAGTCGAAACAGAAGGCTTTTTATCACAGGACAATAAATCAGCCCTCAGTAACTTAACCGGTGGAAATTTCATAAATTCAGTTAAATATGGTGCTGAAAGGTTGCAAGTGCTCCCCTGAAAGTTTTGGCAGTCGAAACAGAAGGCTTTTTATCACAGGACAAGAAATCAGCTCTCAACAACTTAACCGGAGGGAAAAGATTTTTTTGAAAAAATCCCTAAGCCCCGGGGTCACAATTTCAGCAAAAATCTGACTTCCGGGAATTCAGTCAAATATGGTGCCGAACGGTTGCAAATGCTCCCCTGAAAGTTTTGGCAGTCAAAACAGAAGGCTTTTTATCACAGGACAATAAATCAGCCCTCAATAACTTAACCGGTGGAAATTTCATGAATTCAGTCAAATATAGTGCTGAACGGTTGTAAATGCTCCCCTGAAAGGTTTGGCAGTCGAAACAGAAGGCTTTTTATCACAGGACAAGAAATCAGCCCTCAACAACTTAACCAGCGGAAAAAGATTTTTTTGAAAAATTCCCTAAGCCCCGGGGTCACAATTTCAGCAAAAATCTGACTTCCGGGAATTCAGTCAAATATGGTGCCGAACGGTTGCAAATGCTCCCCTGAAAGTTTTAGCAGTCGAAACAGAAGGCTTTTTATCACAGGACAAGAAATCAGCCCTCAACAACTTAACCGGCGGAAAAAGATTTTTTTGAAAAAATCCCTAAGCCCCGGGGTCACAATTTCAGCAAAAATCTGACTTTTGCCAATTCACTCAAAAATGCTTCCAATAGCTTGCAAATGCTCCCCTGAAAGGTTTGGCAGTCGAAACAGTAGGCTTTTTATCACAGGACAAGAAATCAGCCCTCAACAACTTAACAGGCGGGAAAAGATATTTTGAAAAAATCCCTAAGCCCCGGGGTCACAATTTCAGCAAAAATCTGACTTTTGGGAATTCATTCAGATATGGTGCCGAATGGTTGCAAATGATCCCCTGAAAGGTTTGGTAGTCGAAACAGAAGGCTTTTTATCACAGGACAAGAAATCAGCCCTCAACAACTTAACCAGCGGAAAAAGATTTTTTTGAAAAATTCCCTAAGCCCCGGGGTCACAATTTCAGCAAAAATCTGACTTCCGGGAATTCAGTCAAATATGGTGCCGAACGGTTGCAAATGCTCCCCTGAAAGTTTTAGCAGTCGAAACAGAAGGCTTTTTATCACAGGACAAGAAATCAGCCCTCAACAACTTAACCGGCGGAAAACGATTTTTTTGAAAAAATCCCTAAGCCCCGGGGTCACAATTTCAGCAAAAATCTGACTTTTGCCAATTCACTAAAAAATGCTGCCAAACGCTTGCAAATGATCCCCTGAAAGGTTTGGTAGTCGAAACAGAAGGCTTTTTATCACAGGACAAGAAATCAGCCCTCAACAACTTAACCGGTGGAAATTTCATGAATTCAGTCAAATATGGTGCCGAAGGGTTGCAAATGCGCCCCTGAAAGTTTTGGCAGTCGAAACAGAAGGCTTTTTATGACAGAACAAGAAATCAGCCCTCAACAACTTAACCGGCGGAAAATTTTTTTTTGAAAAATCCCTAAGCCCCGGGGACACAATTTCAGCAAAAATCTGACTTTTGCCAATTCACTAAAAAATGCTTCCAATCGCTTGCAAATTCTCCTGTGAAAGGTTTGGCAGTCGAAACAGAAGGCTTTTTATCACAGGACAATAAATCCGCCCTCAACAACTTAACCGAAGGAAAAAGATTTTTTTGAAAAAATCCCTAAGCCCCGGGGTCACAATTTCATCAAAAATCTGACTTTTGGGAATTCAGTCAAATATGGTGCCGAATGGTTGCAAATGCTTCCCTGAAAGGTTTGGCAGTCGAAACAGAAGGCTATTTATCACAGGACAAGAAATCAGCCCTCAACAACTTAACCGGCGGAAAAAGATTTTTTTGAAAAAATCCCTAAGGCCTGGGGTCAGAATTTCAGCAAAAATCTGACTTTCGGGAATTCAGTCAAATATGGTGCCGAAGGGTTGCAAATGCGCCCCTGAAAGTTTTGGCAGTCGAAACAGAAGGCTTTTTATGACAGAACAAGAAATCAGCCCTCAACAACTTAACCGGCGGAAAATTTTTTTTTGAAAAATCCCTAAGCCCCGGGGACACAATTTCAGCAAAAATCTGACTTTTGCCAATTCACTAAAAAATGCTTCCAATCGCTTGCAAATTCTCCTGTGAAAGGTTTGGCAGTCGAAACAGAAGGCTTTTTATCACAGGACAATAAATCCGCCCTCAACAACTTAACCGAAGGAAAAAGATTTTTTTGAAAAAATCCCTAAGCCCCGGGGTCACAATTTCATCAAAAATCTGACTTTTGGGAATTCAGTCAAATATGGTGCCGAATGGTTGCAAATGCTTCCCTGAAAGGTTTGGCAGTCGAAACAGAAGGCTATTTATCACAGGACAAGAAATCAGCCCTCAACAACTTAACCGGCGGAAAAAGATTTTTTTGAAAAAATCCCTAAGGCCTGGGGTCAGAATTTCAGCAAAAATCTGACTTTCGGGAATTCAGTCAAATATGGTGCCGAACGGTTGCAAATGCTCCCCTAAAAGTTTTGGCAGTCGAAACAGAAGGCTTTTTATCACAGGACAATAAATCAGCCCTCAATAACTTAACCGGTGGAAATTTCATGTATTCAGTGAAATATAGTGCCGAACGGTTGCAAATGCTCCCCTGAAAGTTTTGGCAGTCGAAACAGAAGCCTTTTTATCACAGGACAAGAAATCAGCTCTCAACAACTTAACCGGAGGAAAAAGATTTTTTTGAAAAAATTCCTAAGCCCCGGGGTCACAATTTCAGCAAAAATCTGACTTTTGCCAATTCACTTAAAAATGCTGCCAAACGCTTGCAAATGATCCCCTGAAAGGTTTGGCAGTCGAAACAGAAGGCTTTTTATCACAGGACAATAAATCAGCCCTCAACAACTTAACCGGCGGAAAAAGAATTTTTTGAAAAAATCCCTAAGCCCCGGGGTCACATTTTCAGCAAAAATCTGACTTTTGGGAATTCAGTCAAATACCGTGCCGAATGATTGCAAATGCTCCCCTGAAAGGTTTGGCAGTCGAAACAGAAGGCTTTTTATCACAGGACAAGAAATCAGCCCTCAACAACTTAACCGGCGGAAAAAGATTTTTTTGAAAAAATCCCTAAGCCCTGGGGTCAGAATTTCAGCAAAAATCTGACTTTCGGGAATTCAGTCAAATATGGTGCCGAACGGTTTCAAATGCTCCCCTGAAAGAGTTGGCAGTCGAAACAGAAGGCTTTTTATCACAGGACAAGAAATCAGCCCTCAATAACTTAACCGGTGGGAAAAGATTTTTTTGAAAAAATCCCTAAGCCCCGGGGTCACAATTTCAGCAAAAATCTGACTTTTGCCAATTCACTCAAAAATGCTTCCAATCGCTTGCAAATGCTGCCCTGAAAGGTTTGGCAGTCGAAACAGAAGGCTTTTTAGCACAGGACAAGAAATCAGCCCTCAACAACTTAACCGGTGAAAATTTCATGAATTCAGTCAAATATGGTGCCGAACGGTTGCAAATGCTCCCCTGAAAGTTTTGGCAGTCGAAACAGAAGCCTTTTTATCACAGGACAAGAAATCAGCCCTCAACAACTTAACCGGTGGAAAATGATTTTTTTGAAAAAATCCCTAAGCCCCGGGGTAAAAATTTCAGGAAAAATCTGACTTTTGGGAATTCAGTCAAATATGGTGCCGAACGGTTGCAAATGCTCCCCTGAGAGTTTTGGCAGTCGAAACAGAAGGCTTTTTATCACAGGACAAGAAATCAGCCCTCAATAACTTAACCGGTGGAAATTTCATGAATTCAGTCAAATATAGTGCCGAACGGTTGCAAATGCTCCCCTGAAAGTTTTGGCAGTCGAAACAGAAGGCTTTTTATCACAGGACAAGAAATCAGCTCTCAACAACTTAACCGGAGGAAAAAGATTTTTTTGAAAAAATCCCTAAGCCCCGGGGTCACAATTTCAGCAAAAATCTGACTTTTGCCAATTCACTCAAAAATGCTGCAAAACGCTTGCAAATGATCCCCTGAAAGGTTTGGCAGTCGAAACAGAAGGCTTTTTATCACAGGACAAGAAATCAGCTCTCAACAACTTAACCGGCGGAAAAAGATTCTTTTGAAAAAATCCCTAAGCCCTGGGGTCAGAATTTCAGCAAAAATCTGACTTTCGGGAATTCAGTCAAATATGGTACCGAACGGTTGCAAATGCTCCCCTGAAAGATTTGGCAGTCGAAACAGAAGGCTTTTTATCACAGGACAAGAAATCAGCCCTCAATAACTTAACCGGTGGAAAAAGAATTTTTTGAAAAAATCCCTAAGCCCTGGGGTCACAATTTCAGCAAAAATCTGACTTTTGCCAATTCACTCAAAAAAGCTTCCAATCGCTTGCAAATGCTCCCCTGAAAGGTTTGGCAGTCGAAACAGAAGGCTTTTTAGTACAGGACAAGAAATCAGCCCTCAATAACTTAACGGGTGAAAATTTCATGAATTCAGTCAAATATGGTGCCGAACGTTTGCAAATGCTCCCCTGAAAGTTATGGCAGTCGAAACAGAAGGCTTTTTATCACAGGACAATAAATCAGCCCTCAATAACTTAACCGGTGGAAATTTCATGAATTCAGTCAAATATGGTGCTGAAAGGTTGCAAATGCTCCCCTGAAAGTTTTGGCAGTCGAAACAGAAGGCTTTTTATCACAGGACAATAAATCAGCCCTCAATAACTTAACCGGTGGAAATTTCATAAATTCAGTCAAATATGGTGCTGAAAGGTTGCAAGTGTTCCCCTGAAAGTTTTGGCAGTCGAAACAGAAGGCTTTTTATCACAGGACAAGAAATCAGCTCAAAACAACTTAACCGGAGGGAAAAGATTTTTTTGAAAAAATCCCTAAGCCCCGGGGTCACATTTTCAGCAAAAATCTGACTTTTGGGAATTCAGTCAAATATGGTGCCGAATGGTTGCAAATGCTCCCCTGAAAGGTTTGGCAGTCGAAACAGAAGTCTATTTATCACAGGACAAGAAATCAGCCCTCAACAAGTTAACCGGCGGAAAAAGATTTTTTTGAAAAAATCCCTAAGCCCCGGGTTCACAATTTCAGCAAAAATCTGACTTTTGGGAATTCAGTCAAAAATGCTTCCAATCGCTTGCAAATTCTCCCGTGAAAGGTTTGGCAGTCGAAACAGAAGGCTTTTTATCACAGGACAATAAATCAGCCCTCAATAACTTAACCGGCGAAAATTTCATGAATTCAGTCAAATATGGTGCCGAACGGTTGCAAATGCTCCCCTGAAAGTTTTGGCAGTCGAAACAGAAGCCTTTTTATCACAGGACAATAAATCAGCCCTCAACAACTTAACCGGAGGAAAAAGATTTTTTTGAAAAATTCCCTAAGCCCCGCGGTCACAATTTCAGCAAAAATCTGACTTTTGGGAATTCAGTCAAAAATGCTTCCAATCGCTTGCAAATTCTCCCGTGAAAGGTTTGGCAGTCGAAACAGAAGGCTTTTTATCACAGGACAAGAAATCATCCCTCAATAACTTAACCGGTGGAAATTTCATGAATTCAGTCAAATATGGTGCTGAAAGGTTGCAAGTGCTCCCCTGAAAGTATTGGCAGTCGAAACAGAAGGCTTTTTATCACAGGACAAGAAATCAGCTCTCAACAACTTAACCGGAGGAAAAAGATTTTTTTGAAAAAATCCCTAAGCCCCGGGGTCACAATTTCAGCAAAAATCTGACTTTTTGGAATTCAGTCAAATATGGTGCCGAACGGTTGCAAATGCTCCCCTGAGAGTTTTGGCAGTCGAAACAGAAGGCTTTTTATCACAGGACAAGAAATCAGCCCTCAATAACTTAACCGGTGGAAATTTCATGAATTCAGTCAAATATAGTGCCGAACGGTTGCAAATGCTCCCCTGAAAGTTTTGGCAGTCGAAACAGAAGGCTTTTTATCACAGGACAAGAAATCAGCTCTCAACAACTTAACCGGAGGAAAAAGATTTTTTTGAAAAAATCCCTAAGCCCCGGGGTCACAATTTCAGCAAAAATCTGACTTTTGCCAATTCACTCAAAAATGCTGCAAAACGCTTGCAAATGATCCCCTGAAAGGTTTGGCAGTCGAAACAGAAGGCTTTTTATCACAGGACAAGAAATCAGCTCTCAACAACTTAACCTGCGGAAAAAGATTCTTTTGAAAAAATCCCTAAGCCCTGGGGTCAGAATTTCAGCAAAAATCTGACTTTCGGGAATTCAGTCAAATATGGTACCGAACGGTTGCAAATGCTCCCCTGAAAGATTTGGCAGTCGAAACAGAAGGCTTTTTATCACAGGACAAGAAATCAGCCCTCAATAACTTAACCGGTGGAAAAAGAATTTTTTGAAAAAATCCCTAAGCCCTGGGGTCACAATTTCAGCAAAAATCTGACTTTTGCCAATTCACTCAAAAAAGCTTCCAATCGCTTGCAAATGCTCCCCTGAAAGGTTTGGCAGTCGAAACAGAAGGCTTTTTAGTACAGGACAAGAAATCAGCCCTCAATAACTTAACGGGTGAAAATTTCATGAATTCAGTCAAATATGGTGCCGAACGTTTGCAAATGCTCCCCTGAAAGTTATGGCAGTCGAAACAGAAGGCTTTTTATCACAGGACAATAAATCAGCCCTCAATAACTTAACCGGTGGAAATTTCATGAATTCAGTCAAATATGGTGCTGAAAGGTTGCAAATGCTCCCCTGAAAGTTTTGGCAGTCGAAACAGAAGGCTTTTTATCACAGGACAATAAATCAGCCCTCAATAACTTAACCGGTGGAAATTTCATAAATTCAGTCAAATATGGTGCTGAAAGGTTGCAAGTGTTCCCCTGAAAGTTTTGGCAGTCGAAACAGAAGGCTTTTTATCACAGGACAAGAAATCAGCTCAAAACAACTTAACCGGAGGGAAAAGATTTTTTTGAAAAAATCCCTAAGCCCCGGGGTCACAATTTCAGCAAAAATCTGACTTTCGGGAATTCAGTCAAATATGGTGCCGAAGGGTTGCAAATGCGCCCCTGAAAGTTTTGGCTGTCGAAACAGAAGGCTTTTTATGACAGAACAAGAAATCAGCCCTCAACAACTTAACCGGCGGAAAATTTTTTTTTGAAAAATCCCTAAGCCCCGGGGACACAATTTCAGCAAAAATCTGACTTTTGCCAATTCACTAAAAAATGCTTCCAATCGCTTGCAAATTCTCCTGTGAAAGGTTTGGCAGTCGAAACAGAAGGCTTTTTATCACAGGACAATAAATCCGCCCTCAACAACTTAACCGAAGGAAAAAGATTTTTTTGAAAAAATCCCTAAGCCCCGGGGTCACAATTTCATCAAAAATCTGACTTTTGGGAATTCAGTCAAATATGGTGCCGAATGGTTGCAAATGCTTCCCTGAAAGGTTTGGCAGTCGAAACAGAAGGCTATTTATCACAGGACAAGAAATCAGCCCTCAACAACTTAACCGGCGGAAAAAGATTTTTTTGAAAAAATCCCTAAGGCCTGGGGTCAGAATTTCAGCAAAAATCTGACTTTCGGGAATTCAGTCAAATATGGTGCCGAACGGTTGCAAATGCTCCCCTAAAAGTTTTGGCAGTCGAAACAGAAGGCTTTTTATCACAGGACAATAAATCAGCCCTCAATAACTTAACCGGTGGAAATTTCATGTATTCAGTGAAATATAGTGCCGAACGGTTGCAAATGCTCCCCTGAAAGTTTTGGCAGTCGAAACAGAAGCCTTTTTATCACAGGACAAGAAATCAGCTCTCAACAACTTAACCGGAGGAAAAAGATTTTTTTGAAAAAATTCCTAAGCCCCGGGGTCACAATTTCAGCAAAAATCTGACTTTTGCCAATTCACTCAAAAATGCTGCCAAACGCTTGCAAATGATCCCCTGAAAGGTTTGACAGTCGAAACAGAAGGCTTTTTATCACAGGACAATAAATCAGCCCTCAACAACTTAACCGGCGGAAAAAGATTTTTTTGAAAAAATCCCTAAGCCCCGGGGTCACATTTTCAGCAAAAATCTGACTTTTGGGAATTCAGTCAAATACCGTGCCGAATGATTGCAAATGCTCCCCTGAAAGGTTTGGCAGTCGAAACAGAAGGCTTTTTATCACAGGACAAGAAATCAGCCCTCAACAACTTAACCGGCGGAAAAAGATTTTTTTGAAAAAATCCCTAAGCCCTGCGGTCAGAATTTCAGCAAAAATCTGACTTTCGGGAATTCAGTCAAATATGGTGCCGAACGGTTGCAAATGCTCCCCTGAAAGAGTTGGCAGTCGAAACAGAAGGCTTTTTATCACAGGACAAGAAATCAGCCCTCAATAACTTAACCGGTGGAAATTTCATGAATTCAGTCAAATATAGTGCCGAACGGTTGCAAATGCTCCCCTGAAAGTTTTGGCAGTCGAAACAGAAGGCTTTTTATCACAGGACAAGAAATCAGCTCTCAACAACTTAACCGGAGGAAAAAGATTTTTTTGAAAAAATCCCTAAGCCCCGGGGTCACAATTTCAGCAAAAATCTGACTTTTGCCAATTCACTCAAAAATGCTGCAAAACGCTTGCAAATGATCCCCTGAAAGGTTTGGCAGTCGAAACAGAAGGCTTTTTATCACAGGACAAGAAATCAGCTCTCAACAACTTAACCGGCGGAAAAAGATTCTTTTGAAAAAATCCCTAAGCCCTGGGGTCAGAATTTCAGCAAAAATCTGACTTTCGGGAATTCAGTCAAATATGGTACCGAACGGTTGCAAATGCTCCCCTGAAAGATTTGGCAGTCGAAACAGAAGGCTTTTTATCACAGGACAAGAAATCAGCCCTCAATAACTTAACCGGTGGAAAAAGAATTTTTTGAAAAAATCCCTAAGCCCTGGGGTCACAATTTCAGCAAAAATCTGACTTTTTCCAATTCACTCAAAAAAGCTTCCAATCGCTTGCAAATGCTCCCCTGAAAGGTTTGGCAGTCGAAACAGAAGGCTTTTTAGTACAGGACAAGAAATCAGCCCTCAATAACTTAACGGGTGAAAATTTCATGAATTCAGTCAAATATGGTGCCGAACGTTTGCAAATGCTCCCCTGAAAGTTATGGCAGTCGAAACAGAAGGCTTTTTATCACAGGACAATAAATCAGCCCTCAATAACTTAACCGGTGGAAATTTCATGAATTCAGTCAAATATGGTGCTGAAAGGTTGCAAATGCTCCCCTGAAAGTTTTGGCAGTCGAAACAGAAGGCTTTTTATCACAGGACAATAAATCAGCCCTCAATAACTTAACCGGTGGAAATTTCATAAATTCAGTCAAATATGGTGCTGAAAGGTTGCAAGTGTTCCCCTGAAAGTTTTGGCAGTCGAAACAGAAGGCTTTTTATCACAGGACAAGAAATCAGCTCAAAACAACTTAACCGGAGGGAAAAGATTTTTTTGAAAAAATCCCTAAGCCCCGGGGTCACAATTTCAGCAAAAATCTGACTTTCGGGAATTCAGTCAAATATGGTGCCGAACGGTTGCAAATGCTACCCTGAAAGCTTTGGCAGTCGAAACAGAAGGCTTTTTATCACAGGACAAGAAATCAGCCCTCAACAACTTAACCGGCGGAAAATGATTTTTTTGAAAAAATCCCTAAGCCCCGGGGTCACAATTTCAGGAAAAATCTGACTTTTGGGAATTCAGTCAAATATGGTGCCGAACGGTTGAAAATGCTACCCTGAAAGTTTTGGCAGTCGAAACAGAAGGCTTTTTATCACAGGACAAGAAATCAGCCCTCAATAACTTAACCCGTGGAAATTTCATAAATTCAGTCAAATATGGTGCCGAACGGTTGCAAGTGCTCCCCTGAAAGTTTTGGCATTCGAAACAGAAGCCTTTTTATCACAGGACAAGAAATCAGCTCTCAACAACTTAACCGGAAGAAAAAGATTTTTTTGAAAAAATCCCTAAGCCCCGGGGTCACATTTTCAGCAAAAATCTGACTTTTGGGAATTCAGTCAAATATGGTGCCGAATGGTTGCAAATGCTCCCCTGAAAGGTTTGGCAGTCGAAACAGAAGTCTATTTATCACAGGACAAGAAATCAGCCCTCAACAAGTTAACCGGCGGAAAAAGATTTTTTTGAAAAAATCCCTAAGCCCCGGGTTCACAATTTCAGCAAAAATCTGACTTTTGGGAATTCAGTCAAAAATGCTTCCAATCGCTTGCAAATTCTCCCGTGAAAGGTTTGGCAGTCGAAACAGAAGGCTTTTTATCACAGGACAAGAAATCAGCCCTCAATAACTTAACCGGCGAAAATTTCATGAATTCAGTCAAATATGGTGCCGAACGGTTGCAAATGCTCCCCTGAAAGTTTTGGCAGTCGAAACAGAAGCCTTTTTATCACAGGACAATAAATCAGCCCTCAACAACTTAACCGGAGGAAAAAGATTTTTTTGAAAAATTCCCTAAGCCCCGCGGTCACAATTTCAGCAAAAATCTGATTTTTGGGAATTCAGTCAAAAATGCTTCCAATCGCTTGCAAATTCTCCCGTGAAAGGTTTGGCAGTCGAAACAGAAGGCTTTTTATCACAGGACAAGAAATCATCCCTCAATAACTTAACCGGTGGAAATTTCATGAATTCAGTCAAATATGGTGCTGAAAGGTTGCAAGTGCTCCCCTGAAAGTATTGGCAGTCGAAACAGAAGGCTTTTTATCACAGGACAAGAAATCAGCTCTCAACAACTTAACCGGAGGAAAAAGATTTTTTTGAAAAAATCCCTAAGCCCCGGGGTCACAATTTCAGCAAAAATCTGACTTTCGGGAATTCAGTCAAATATAGTGCCGAACGGTTGCAAATGCTCCCCTGAAAGTTTTGGCAGTCGAAACAGAAGGCTTTTTATCACAGGACAAGAAATCAGCTCTCAACAACTTAACCGGAGGAAAAAGATTTTTTTGAAAAAATCCCTAAGCCCCGGGGTCACAATTTCAGCAAAAATCTGACTTTTGCCAATTCACTCAAAAATGCTGCAAAACGCTTGCAAATGATCCCCTGAAAGGTTTGGCAGTCGAAACAGAAGGCTTTTTATCACAGGACAAGAAATCAGCTCTCAACAACTTAACCGGCGGAAAAAGATTCTTTTGAAAAAATCCCTAAGCCCTGGGGTCAGAATTTCAGCAAAAATCTGACTTTCGGGAATTCAGTCAAATATGGTACCGAACGGTTGCAAATGCTCCCCTGAAAGATTTGGCAGTCGAAACAGAAGGCTTTTTATCACAGGACAAGAAATCAGCCCTCAATAACTTAACCGGTGGAAAAAGAATTTTTTGAAAAAATCCCTAAGCCCTGGGGTCACAATTTCAGCAAAAATCTGACTTTTTCCAATTCACTCAAAAAAGCTTCCAATCGCTTGCAAATGCTCCCCTGAAAGGTTTGGCAGTCGAAACAGAAGGCTTTTTAGTACAGGACAAGAAATCAGCCCTCAATAACTTAACGGGTGAAAATTTCATGAATTCAGTCAAATATGGTGCCGAACGTTTGCAAATGCTCCCCTGAAAGTTATGGCAGTCGAAACAGAAGGCTTTTTATCACAGGACAATAAATCAGCCCTCAATAACTTAACCGGTGGAAATTTCATGAATTCAGTCAAATATGGTGCTGAAAGGTTGCAAATGCTCCCCTGAAAGTTTTGGCAGTCGAAACAGAAGGCTTTTTATCACAGGACAATAAATCAGCCCTCAATAACTTAACCGGTGGAAATTTCATAAATTCAGTCAAATATGGTGCTGAAAGGTTGCAAGTGTTCCCCTGAAAGTTTTGGCAGTCGAAACAGAAGGCTTTTTATCACAGGACAAGAAATCAGCTCAAAACAACTTAACCGGAGGGAAAAGATTTTTTTGAAAAAATCCCTAAGCCCCGGGGTCACAATTTCAGCAAAAATCTGACTTTCGGGAATTCAGTCAAATATGGTGCCGAACGGTTGCAAATGCTACCCTGAAAGCTTTGGCAGTCGAAACAGAAGGCTTTTTATCACAGGACAAGAAATCAGCCCTCAACAACTTAACCGGCGGAAAATGATTTTTTTGAAAAAATCCCTAAGCCCCGGGGTCACAATTTCAGGAAAAATCTGACTTTTGGGAATTCAGTCAAATATGGTGCCGAACGGTTGAAAATGCTACCCTGAAAGTTTTGGCAGTCGAAACAGAAGGCTTTTTATCACAGGACAAGAAATCAGCCCTCAATAACTTAACCCGTGGAAATTTCATAAATTCAGTCAAATATGGTGCCGAACGGTTACAAGTGCTCCCCTGAAAGTTTTGGCATTCGAAACAGAAGCCTTTTTATCACAGGACAAGAAATCAGCTCTCAACAACTTAACCGGAGGAAAAAGATTTTTTTGAAAAAATCCCTAAGCCCCGGGGTCACATTTTCAGCAAAAATCTGACTTTTGGGAATTCAGTCAAATATGGTGCCGAATGGTTGCAAATGCTCCCCTGAAAGGTTTGGCAGTCGAAACAGAAGTCTATTTATCACAGGACAAGAAATCAGCCCTCAACAAGTTAACCGGCGGAAAAAGATTTTTTTGAAAAAATCCCTAAGCCCCGGGTTCACAATTTCAGCAAAAATCTGACTTTTGGGAATTCAGTCAAAAATGCTTCCAATCGCTTGCAAATTCTCCCGTGAAAGGTTTGGCAGTCGAAACAGAAGGCTTTTTATCACAGGACAAGAAATCAGCCCTCAATAACTTAACCGGCGAAAATTTCATGAATTCAGTCAAATATGGTGCCGAACGGTTGCAAATGCTCCCCTGAAAGTTTTGGCAGTCGAAACAGAAGCCTTTTTATCACAGGACAATAAATCAGCCCTCAACAACTTAACCGGAGGAAAAAGATTTTTTTGAAAAATTCCCTAAGCCCCGCGGTCACAATTTCAGCAAAAATCTGATTTTTGGGAATTCAGTCAAAAATGCTTCCAATCGCTTGCAAATTCTCCCGTGAAAGGTTTGGCAGTCGAAACAGAAGGCTTTTTATCACAGGACAAGAAATCATCCCTCAATAACTTAACCGGTGGAAATTTCATGAATTCAGTCAAATATGGTGCTGAAAGGTTGCAAGTGCTCCCCTGAAAGTATTGGCAGTCGAAACAGAAGGCTTTTTATCACAGGACAAGAAATCAGCTCTCAACAACTTAACCGGAGGAAAAAGATTTTTTTGAAAAAATCCCTAAGCCCCGGGGTCACAATTTCAGCAAAAATCTGACTTTCGGGAATTCAGTCAAATATGGTGCCGAACGGTTGCAAATGCTACCCTGAAAGTTTTGGCAGTCGAAACAGAAGGCTTTTTATCACAGGACAAGAAATCAGCCCTCAATAACTTAACCGGTGGAAATTTCATGAATTCAGTCAAATATGGTGCCGAACGGTTGCAAATGCTCCCCTGAAAGTTTTGGCAGTCGAAACAGAAGCCTTTTTATCACAGGACAAGAAATCAGCTCTCAACAACTTAACCGGAGGAAAAAGATTTTTTTGAAAAAATCCCTAAGCCCCGGGGTCACATTTTCAGCAAAAATCTGACTTTTGGGAATTCAGTCAAATATGGTGCCGAATGGTTGCAAATGCTCCCCTGAAAGGTTTGGCAGTCGAAACAGAAGTCTATTTATCACAGGACAAGAAATCAGCCCTCAACAAGTTAACCGGCGGAAAAAGATTTTTTTGAAAAAATCCCTAAGCCCCGGGGTCACAATTTCAGCAAAAATCTGACTTTCGGGAATTCAGTCAAATATGGTGCCGAACGGTTGCAAATGCTCCCCGGAAAGATTGCGCAGTCGAAACAGAAGGCTTTTTATCACAGGACAAGAAATCAGCCCTCAATAACTTAACCGGTGGAAAAAGATTTTTTTGAGAAAATCCCTAAGCACCGGGGTCACAATTTCAGCAAAAATCTGACTTTTGCCAATTCACTCAGAAATGCTGCCAAACGCTTGCAAATGCTCCCCTGAAAGGTTTGGCAGTCGAAACAGAAGGCTTTTTATAACAGGACAAGAAATCAGCCCTCAACAACTTAACCGGCGCGAAAAGATTTTTTTGAAAAAATCCCTAAGCCCCGGGTTCACAATTTCAGCAAAAATCTGACTTTTGCCAATTCACTCAAAAATGCTTGCAATCGCTTGCAAATGCTCCCCTGAAAGGTTTGGCAGTCGAAACAGAAGGCTTTTTATCACAGGACAAGAAATCAGCCCTCAACAACTTAACCGGCGGAAAATGATTTTTTTGAAAAAATCCCTAAGCCCCAGGGTCACAATTTCAGGAAAAATCTGACTTTTGGGAATTCACTCAAAAATGCTGCCAAACGCTTGCAAATGATCCCCTGAAAGGTTTGGCAGTCGAAACAGAAGGCTTTTTATCACAGGACAATAAATCAGCCCTCAACAACTTAACCGGCGGAAAAAGATTTTTTTGAAAAAATCCCTAAGCCCGGGGGTCACATTTTCAGCAAAAATCTGACTTTTGGGAATTCAGTCAAATATCGTGCCGAATGGTTGCAAATGCTCCCCTGAAAGGTTTGGCAGTCGAAACAGAAGGCTTTTTATCACAGGACAAGAAATCAGCCCTCAACAACTTAACCGGCGGAAAAAGATTTTTTTGAAAAAATCCCTAAGCCCCGGAGTCACAATTTCAGCAAAAATCTGACTTTCGGGAATTCACTCAAAAATACTGCCAAACGCTTGCAAATGCTCCCCTGAAAGGTTTGGCAGTCGAAACAGAAGGCTTTTTATCACAGGACAATAAATCAGCCCTCAACAACTTAACCGGCGGAAAAAGATTTTTTTGAAAAAATCCCTAAGCCCGGGTCACATTTTCAGCAAAAATCTGACTTTTGGGAATTCAGTCAAATATCGTGCCGAATGGTTGCAAATGCTCCCCTGAAAGGTTTGGCAGTCGAAACAGAAGGCTTTTTATCACAGGACAAGAAATCAGCCCTCAACAACTTAACCGGCGGAAAAAAGATTTTTTTGAAAAAATCCCTAAGCCCTGGGGTCAGAATTTCAGCAAAAATCTGACTTTTGGGAATTCAGTCAAATATGGTACCGAACGGTTGCAAATGCTCCCCTTAAAGATTTGGCAGTCGAAACAGAAGGCTTTTTATCACAGGACAAGAAATCAGCCCTCAATAACTTAACCGGTGGAAAAAGATTTTTTTGAAAAAATCCCTAAGCCCTGGGGTCACAATTTCAGCAAAAATCTGACTTTTGCCAATTCACTCAAAAATGCTTCCAATCGCTTGCAAATGCTCCCCTGAAAGGTTTGGCAGTCGAAACAGAAGGCTTTTTAGCACAGGACAAGAAATCAGCCCTCAATAACTTAACGGGTGAAAATTTCATGAATTCAGTCAAATATGGTGCCGAACGGTTGCAAATGCTCCCCTGAAAGTTTTGGCAGTCGAAACAGAAGGCTTTTTATCACAGGACAATAAATCAGCCCTCAATAACTTAACCGGTGGAAATTTCATGAATTCAGTCAAATATGGTGCTGAAAGGTTGCAAATGCTCCCCTGAAAGTTTTGGCAGTCGAAACAGAAGGCTTTTTATCACAGGACAAGAAATCAGCCCTCAATAACTTAACCGGTGGAAATTTCATGAATTCAGTCAAATATGGTGCTGAAAGGTTGCAAGTGCGCCCCTGAAAGTTTTGGCAGTCGAAACAGAAGGCTTTTTATCACAGGACAAGAAATCAGCCCTCAACAACTTAACCGGCGGAAAATTTTTTTTTTGAAAAAATCCCTAAGCCCCGGGGTCACAATTTCAGCAAAAATCTGACTTTTGCCAATTCACTCAAAAATGCTTCCAATCGCTTGCAAATTCTCCCCTGAAAGGTTTGGCAGTCGAAACAGAAGGCTTTTTATCACAGGACAAGAAGTCAGCCCTCAACAACTTAACCATCGGAAAAAGATTTTTTTGAAAAAAACCCTAAGCCCCGGAGTCACACTTTCAGCAAAAATCTGACTTTCGGGAATTCACTCAAAAATGCTGCCAAACGCTTGCAAATGCTCCCCTGAAAGTTTTGGCAGTCGAAACAGAAGGCTTTTTATCACAGGACAAGAAATCAGCCCTCAACAACTTAACCGAAGGAAAAAGATTTTTTTGAAAAAATCCCTAAGCCCCGGGGTCACAATTTCAGCAAAAAACTGACTTTTGGGAATTCAGTCAAATATGGTACCGAACGGTTGCAAATGCTCCCCTTAAAGATTTGGCAGTCGAAACAGAAGGCTTTTTATCACAGGACAAGAAATCAGCCCTCAATAACTTAACCGGTGGAAAAAGATTTTTTTGAAAAAATCCCTAAGCCCTGGGGTCACAATTTCAGCAAAAATCTGACTTTTGCCAATTCACTCAAAAATGCTTCCAATCGCTTGCAAATGCTCCCCTGAAAGGTTTGGCAGTCGAAACAGAAGGCTTTTTAGCACAGGACAAGAAATCAGCCCTCAATAACTTAACGGGTGAAAATTTCATGAATTCAGTCAAATATGGTGCCGAACGGTTGCAAATGCTCCCCTGAAAGTTTTGGCAGTCGAAACAGAAGGCTTTTTATCACAGGACAATAAATCAGCCCTCAATAACTTAACCGGTGGAAATTTCATGAATTCAGTCAAATATGGTGCTGAAAGGTTGCAAATGCTCCCCTGAAAGTTTTGGCAGTCGAAACAGAAGGCTTTTTATCACAGGACAAGAAATCAGCCCTCAACAACTTAACCGGCGGAAAAATATTTTTTTGAAAAAATCCCTAAGCCCTGGGGTCAGAATTTCAGCAAAAATCTGACTTTCGGGAATTCAGTCAAATATGGTGCCGAACGGTTGCAAATGCTCCCCTGAAATATTTGGCAGTCGAAACAGAAGGCTTTTTATCACAGGACAAGAAATCAGCCCTCAATAACTTAACCGGTGGAAAAAGATTTTTTTGAAAAAATCCCTAAGCTCCGGGGTCACAATTTCAGCAAAAATCTGACTTTTGCCAATTCACTCAAAAATGCTTCCAATCGCTTGCAAATGCGCCCCTGAAAGGTTTGGCAGTCGAAACAGAAGGCTTTTTATCACAGGACAAGAAATCAGCCCTCAACAACTTAACCGAAGGAAAAAGATTTTTTTGAAAAAATCCCTAAGCCCCGGGGTCACAATTTCAGCAAAAATCTGACTTTTGCCAATTCACTCAAAAATGCTTCCAATCGCTTGCAAATTCTCCCCTGAAAGGTTTGGCAGTCGAAACAGAAGGCTTTTTATCACAGGACAAGAAATCAGCCCTCAACAACTTAACCGGCGGAAAAAGATTTTTTTGAAAAAATCCCTAAGCCCCGGGGTCACAATTTCAGCAAAAAACTGACTTTTGGGAATTCAGTCAAATATGGTGCCGAACGGTTGCAAATGCTCCCCTGAAAGTTTTGGCAGTCGAAACAGAAGGCTTTTTATCACAGGACAAGAAATCAGCCCTCAACTACTTAACCGGCGGAAAAAGATTTTTTTGAAAAAATCCCTAACCCCCGGGGTCACAATTTCAGCAAAAATCTGACTTTCAGGAATTTAGTCAAATATGGTGCCGAACGGTTGCAAATGCTACCCTGAAAGTTTTGGCAGTCAAAACAGAAGGCTTTTTATCACAGGACAAGAAATCAGCCCTCAATAACTTAACCGGTGGAAATTTCATGAATTCAGTCAAATATAGTGCTGAACGGTTGCAAATGCTCCCCTGAAAGTTTTGGCAGTCGAAACAGAAGGCTTTTTATCACAGGACAAGAAATCAGCCCTCAACAACTTAACCGGAGGAAAAAGATTTTTTTGAAAAAATCCCTAAGCCCCGGGGTCACATTTTCAGCAAAAATCTGACTTTGGGGAATTCTGTCAAATATGGTGCCGAATGGTTGCAAATGCTCCCCTGAAAGGTTTGGCAGTCGAAACAGAAGGCTTTTTATCACAGGACAAGAAATCAGCCCTCAACAACTTAACCGGCGGAAAAATATTTTTTTGAAAAAATCCCTAAGCCCTGGGGTCAGAATTTCAGCAAAAATCTGACTTTCGGGAATTCAGTCAAATATGGTGCCGAACGGTTGCAAATGCTCCCCTGAAATATTTGGCAGTCGAAACAGAAGGCTTTTTATCACAGGACAAGAAATCAGCCCTCAATAACTTAACCGGTGGAAAAAGATTTTTTTGAAAAAATCCCTAAGCTCCGGGGTCACAATTTCAGCAAAAATCTGACTTTTGCCAATTCACTCAAAAATGCTTCCAATCGCTTGCAAATGCGCCCCTGAAAGGTTTGGCAGTCGAAACAGAAGGCTTTTTATCACAGGACAAGAAATCAGCCCTCAACAACTTAACCGAAGGAAAAAGATTTTTTTGAAAAAATCCCTAAGCCCCGGGGTCACAATTTCAGCAAAAATCTGACTTTTGCCAATTCACTCAAAAATGCTTCCAATCGCTTGCAAATTCTCCCCTGAAAGGTTTGGCAGTCGAAACAGAAGGCTTTTTATCACAGGACAAGAAATCAGCCCTCAACAACTTAACCGGCGGAAAAAGATTTTTTTGAAAAAATCCCTAAGCCCCGGGGTCACAATTTCAGCAAAAAACTGACTTTTGGGAATTCAGTCAAATATGGTGCCGAACGGTTGCAAATGCTCCCCTGAAAGTTTTGGCAGTCGAAACAGAAGGCTTTTTATCACAGGACAAGAAATCAGCCCTCAACTACTTAACCGGCGGAAAAAGATTTTTTTGAAAAAATCCCTAACCCCCGGGGTCACAATTTCAGCAAAAATCTGACTTTCAGGAATTTAGTCAAATATGGTGCCGAACGGTTGCAAATGCTACCCTGAAAGTTTTGGCAGTCAAAACAGAAGGCTTTTTATCACAGGACAAGAAATCAGCCCTCAATAACTTAACCGGTGGAAATTTCATGAATTCAGTCAAATATAGTGCTGAACGGTTGCAAATGCTCCCCTGAAAGTTTTGGCAGTCGAAACAGAAGGCTTTTTATCACAGGACAAGAAATCAGCCCTCAACAACTTAACCGGAGGAAAAAGATTTTTTTGAAAAAATCCCTAAGCCCCGGGGTCACATTTTCAGCAAAAATCTGACTTTGGGGAATTCTGTCAAATATGGTGCCGAATGGTTGCAAATGCTCCCCTGAAAGGTTTGGCAGTCGAAACAGAAGGCTTTTTATCACAGGACAAGAAATCAGCCCTCAACAACTTAACCGGCGGAAAAATATTTTTTTGAAAAAATCCCTAAGCCCTGGGGTCAGAATTTCAGCAAAAATCTGACTTTCGGGAATTCAGTCAAATATGGTGCCGAACGGTTGCAAATGCTCCCCTGAAATATTTGGCAGTCGAAACAGAAGGCTTTTTATCACAGGACAAGAAATCAGCCCTCAATAACTTAACCGGTGGAAAAAGATTTTTTTGAAAAAATCCCTAAGCCCGGGGTCACAATTTCAGCAAAAATCTGACTTTTGCCAATTCACTCAAAAATGCTTCCAATCGCTTGCAAATGCGCCCCTGAAAGGTTTGGCAGTCGAAACAGAAGGCTTTTTATCACAGGACAAGAAATCAGCCCTCAACAACTTAACCGAAGGAAAAAGATTTTTTTGAAAAAATCCCTAAGCCCCGGGGTCACAATTTCAGCAAAAAACTGACTTTTGGGAATTCAGTCAAATATGGTACCGAACGGTTGCAAATGCTCCCCTTAAAGATTTGGCAGTCGAAACAGAAGGCTTTTTATCACAGGACAAGAAATCAGCCCTCAATAACTTAACCGGTGGAAAAAGATTTTTTTGAAAAAATCCCTAAGCCCTGGGGTCACAATTTCAGCAAAAATCTGACTTTTGCCAATTCACTCAAAAATGCTTCCAATCGCTTGCAAATGCTCCCCTGAAAGGTTTGGCAGTCGAAACAGAAGGCTTTTTAGCACAGGACAAGAAATCAGCCCTCAATAACTTAACGGGTGAAAATTTCATGAATTCAGTCAAATATGGTGCCGAACGGTTGCAAATGCTCCCCTGAAAGTTTTGGCAGTCGAAACAGAAGGCTTTTTATCACAGGACAATAAATCAGCCCTCAATAACTTAACCGGTGGAAATTTCATGAATTCAGTCAAATATGGTGCTGAAAGGTTGCAAATGCTCCCCTGAAAGTTTTGGCAGTCGAAACAGAAGGCTTTTTATCACAGGACAAGAAATCAGCCCTCAATAACTTAACCGGTGGAAATTTCATGAATTCAGTCAAATATGGTGCTGAAAGGTTGCAAGTGCGCCCCTGAAAGTTTTGGCAGTCGAAACAGAAGGCTTTTTATCACAGGACAAGAAATCAGCCCTCAACAACTTAACCGGAGGAAAATTTTTTTTTTGAAAAAATCCCTAAGCCCCGGGGTCACATTTTCAGCAAAAATCTGACTTTGGGGAATTCTGTCAAATATGGTGCCGAATGGTTGCAAATGCTCCCCTGAAAGGTTTGGCAGTCGAAACAGAAGGCTTTTTATCACAGGACAAGAAATCAGCCCTCAACAACTTAACCGGCGGAAAAATATTTTTTTGAAAAAATCCCTAAGCCCTGGGGTCAGAATTTCAGCAAAAATCTGACTTTCGGGAATTCAGTCAAATATGGTGCCGAACGGTTGCAAATGCTCCCCTGAAATATTTGGCAGTCGAAACAGAAGGCTTTTTATCACAGGACAAGAAATCAGCCCTCAATAACTTAACCGGTGGAAAAAGATTTTTTTGAAAAAATCCCTAAGCCCGGGGTCACAATTTCAGCAAAAATCTGAATTTTGCAAATTCACTCAAAAATGCTTCCAATCGCTTGCAAATGCGCCCCTGAAAGGTTTGGCAGTCGAAACAGAAGGCTTTTTAGCACAGGACAAGAAATCAGCCCTCAACAACTTAACCGGAGGAAAAGATTTTTTTGAAATAATCCCTAAGCCCGGGGTCACAATTTCAGCAAAAATCTGACTTTTGGGAATTCAGTCAAATATGGTGCCGAACGGTTGCAAATGCTACCCTGAAAGTTTTGGCAGTCGAAACAGAAGGCTTTTTATCACAGGAGAAGAAATCAGCCCTCAATAACTTAACCGGTGGAAATTTCATGAATTCAGTCAAATATGGTGCCGAATGGTTGCAAATGCTCCCCTGAAAGTTTTGGCAGTCGAAACAGAAGCCTTTTTATCACAGGACAAGAAATCAGCTCTCAACAACTTACCCGGTGGAAAAAGTTTTTTTTATAAAAATCCCTAAGCCCCGGGGTCACAATTTCAGCAAAAATCTGACTTTTGGGAATTCACTCAAAAATGGTGCCAAACGCTTGGAAATGATCCCCTGAAAGGTTTGGCAGTCGAAACAGAAGGCTTTTTATCACAGGAGAAGAAATCAGCCCTCAACAACTTAACAAGCGGAAAAATATTTTTTTGAAAAAATCCCTAAGCCCCGGAGTCACAATTTCAGCAAAAATCTGACTTTCGGGAATTCACTCAAAAATGCTGCCAAACGCTTGCAAATGCTCCCCTGAAAGTTTTGGCAGTCGAAACAGAAGGCTTTTTATCACAGGACAAGAAATCAGCCCTCAACAACTTAACCGGCGGAAAAAGATTTTTTTGAAAAAATCCCTAAGCCCCGGGGTCACAATTTCAGCAAAAAACTGACTTTTGGGAATTCAGTCAAATATGGTGCCGAACGGTTGCAAATGCTCCCCTGAAAGTTTTGGCAGTCGAAACAGAAGGCTTTTTATCACAGGACAAGAAATCAGCCCTCAACTACTTAACCGGCGGAAAAAGATTTTTTTGAAAAAATCCCTAACCCCCGGTGTCACAATTTCAGCAAAAATCTGACTTTTGGGAATTCACTCAAAAATACTGCCAAACGCTTGGAAATGATCCCCTGAAAGGTTTGGCAGTCGAAACAGAAGGCTTTTTATCACAGGACAAGAAATCAGCCCTCAACAACTTAACCGGTGGAAAAAGATTTTTTTGAAAAAATCCCTAAGCCCCGGGGTCACAATTTCAGCAAAAATCTGACTTTCGGGAATTCAGTCAAATATGGTGCCGAACGGTTGCAAATGCTACCCTGAAAGGTTTGGCATTCGAAACAGAAGGCTTTTTATCACAGGACAAGAAATCAGCCCTCAACAACTTAACCGGCAGAAAAAGATTTTTTTGAAAAAATCCCTAAGCCCCGGGGTCACAATTTCAGCAAAAATCTGACTTTTGCCAATTCACTCATAAATGCTGCCAAACGCTTGCAAATGCTCCCCTGAAAGGTTTGGCAGTCGAAACAGAAGGCTTTTTATCACAGGACAAGAAATCAGCCCTCAACAACTTAACCGGAGGAAAAAGATTTTTTTGAAAAAATCCCTAAGCCCCGGGGTCACAATTTCAGCAAAAATCTGACTTTTGCCAATTCACTCAAAAATGCTGCCAAACGGATGCAAATGCTCCCCTGAAAGGTTTGGCAGTCGAAACAGAAGGCTTTTTATCACAGGAGAAGAAATCAGCCCTCAACAACTTAACAAGCGGAAAAATATTTTTTTGAAAAAATCCCTAAGCCCCGGAGTCACAATTTCAGCAAAAATCTGACTTTCGGGAATTCACTCAAAAATGCTGCCAAACGCTTGCAAATGCTCCCCTGAAAGGTTTGGCAGTCGAAACAGAAGGCTTTTTATCACAGGAGAAGAAATCAGCCCTCAACAACTTAACAAGCGGAAAAATATTTTTTTGAAAAAATCCCTAAGCCCCGGAGTCACAATTTCAGCAAAAATCTGACTTTCGGGAATTCACTCAAAAATGCTGCCAAACGCTTGCAAATGCTCCCCTGAAAGTTTTGGCAGTCGAAACAGAAGGCTTTTTATCACAGGACAAGAAATCAGCCCTCAACAACTTAACCGGCGGAAAAAGATTTTTTTGAAAAAATCCCTAAGCCCCGGGGTCACAATTTCAGCAAAAATCTGACTTTTGCCAATTCACTCATAAATGCTGCCAAACGCTTGCAAATGCTCCCCTGAAAGGTTTGGCAGTCGAAACAGAAGGCTTTTTATCACAGGACAAGAAATCAGCCCTCAACAACTTAACCGGCAGAAAAAGATTTTTTTGAAAAAATCCCTAAGCCCCGGGGTCACAATTTCAGCAAAAAACTGACTTTTGCCAATTCACTCATAAATGCTGCCAAACGCTTGCAAATGCTCCCCTGAAAGGTTTGGCAGTCGAAACAGAAGGCTTTTTATCACAGGACAAGAAATCAGCCCTCAACAACTTAACCGGCGGAAAAAGATTTTTTTGAATAAATCCCTAAGCCCCGGGGTCACAATTTCAGCAAAAATCTGACTTTTGCCAATTCACTCAAAAATGCTGCCAAACGGATGCAAATGCTCCCCTGAAAGGTTTGGCAGTCGAAACAGAAGGCTTTTTATCACAGGAGAAGAAATCAGCCCTCAACAACTTAACAAGCGGAAAAATATTTTTTTGAAAAAATCCCTAAGCCCTGGAGTCACAATTTCAGCAAAAATCTGACTTTCGGGAATTCACTCAAAAATGCTGCCAAACGCTTGCAAATGCTCCCCTGAAAGTTTTGGCAGTCGAAACAGAAGGCTTTTTATCACAGGACAAGAAATCAGCCCTCAACAACTTAACCGGCGGAAAAAGATTTTTTTGAAAAAATCCCTAAGCCCCGGGGTCACAATTTCAGCAAAAAACTGACTTTTGGGAATTCAGTCAAATATGGTGCCGAACGGTTGCAAATGCTCCCCTGAAAGTTTTGGCATTCGAAACAGAAGGCTTTTTATCACAGGACAAGAAATCAGCCCTCAGCTACTTAACCGGCGGAAAAAGATTTTTTTGAAAAAATCCCTAACCCCCGGTGTCACAATTTCAGCAAAAATCTGACTTTTGCCAATTCACTCAAAAATGCTGCCAATCGCTTGCAAATGCTCCCCTGAAAGGTTTGGCAGTCGAAACAGAAGGCTTTTTATCACAGGAGAAGAAATCAGCCCTCAACAACTTAACAAGCGGAAAAATATTTTTTTGAAAAAATCCCTAAGCCCCGGAGTCACAATTTCAGCAAAAATCTGACTTTCGGGAATTCACTCAAAAATGCTGCCAAACGCTTGCAAATGCTCCCCTGAAAGTTTTGGCAGTCGAAACAGAAGGCTTTTTATCACAGGACAAGAAATCAGCCCTCAACAACTTAACCGGCGGAAAAAGATTTTTTTGAAAAAATCCCTAAGCCCCGGGGTCACAATTTCAGCAAAAAACTGACTTTTGGGAATTCAGTCAAATATGGTGCCGAACGGTTGCAAATGCTCCCCTGAAAGTTTTGGCAGTCGAAACAGAAGGCTTTTTATCACAGGACAAGAAATCAGCCCTCAACTACTTAACCGGCGGAAAAAGATTTTTTTGAAAAAATCCCTAACCCCCGGGGTCACAATTTCAGCAAAAATCTGACTTTCGGGAATTCAGTCAAATATGGTGCCGAACGGTTGCAAATGCTACCCTGAAAGTTTTGGCAGTCGAAACAGAAGGCTTTTTATCACAGGACAAGAAATCAGCCCTCAATAACTTAACCGGAGGAAAAAGTTTTTTTTATAAAAATCCCTAAGCCCCGGGGTCACAATTTCAGCAAAAATCTGGCTTTTGCCAATTCACTCAAAAATACTGCCAAACGCTTGGAAATGATCCCCTGAAAGGTTTGGCAGTCGAAACAGAAGGCTTTTTATCACAGGACAAGAAATCAGCCCTCAACAACTTAACCGGCAGAAAAAGATTTTTTTGAAAAAATCCCTAAGCCCCGGGGTCACAATTTCAGCAAAAATCTGACTTTTGCCAATTCACTCATAAATGCTGCCAAACGCTTGCAAATGCTCCCCTGAAAGGTTTGGCAGTCGAAACAGAAGGCTTTTTATCACAGGACAAGAAATCAGCCCTCAACAACTTAACCGGCGGAAAAAGATTTTTTTGAATAAATCCCTAAGCCCCGGGGTCACAATTTCAGCAAAAATCTGACTTTTGCCAATTCACTCAAAAATGCTGCCAAACGGATGCAAATGCTCCCCTGAAAGGTTTGGCAGTCGAAACAGAAGGCTTTTTATCACAGGAGAAGAAATCAGCCCTCAACAACTTAACAAGCGGAAAAATATTTTTTTGAAAAAATCCCTAAGCCCCGGAGTCACAATTTCAGCAAAAATCTGACTTTCGGGAATTCACTCAAAAATGCTGCCAAACGCTTGCAAATGCTCCCCTGAAAGTTTTGGCAGTCGAAACAGAAGGCTTTTTATCACAGGACAAGAAATCAGCCCTCAACAACTTAACCGGCGGAAAAAGATTTTTTTGAAAAAATCCCTAAGCCCCGGGGTCACAATTTCAGCAAAAAACTGACTTTTGGGAATTCAGTCAAATATGGTGCCGAACGGTTGCAAATGCTCCCCTGAAAGTTTTGGCAGTCGAAACAGAAGGCTTTTTATCACAGGACAATAAATCAGCCCTCAACTACTTAACCGGTGGAAAAAGATTTTTTTGAAAAAATCCCTAACCCCCGGTGTCACAATTTCAGCAAAAATCTGACTTTTGCCAATTCACTCAAAAATGCTGCCAATCGCTTGCAAATGCTCCCCTGAAAGGTTTGGCAGTCGAAACAGAAGGCTTTTTATCACAGGACAAGAAATCAGCCCTCAACAACTTAACCAGCGGAAAAAGATTTTTTTGAAAAAATCCCAAAGCCCCGGGGTCACAATTTCAGCAAAAATCTGACTTTTCCCAATTCACTCAAAAATGCTGCCAAACGCTTGCAAATGCTCCCCTGAAAGGTTTGGCAGTCGAAACAGAAGGCTTTTTATCACAGGACAAGAAATCAGCCCTCAAAAACTTACCGGGCGGAAAAAGATTTGTTTGAAAAAATCCCTAAGCCCCGGGGTCACAATTTCAGCAAAAATCTGACTTTCGGGAATTCACTCAAAAATGCTGCCAAACGCTTGCAAATGCTCCCCTGAAAGTTTTGGCAGTCGAAACAGAAGGCTTTTTATCACAGGACAAGAAATCAGCCCTCAACAACTTAACCGGCGGAAAAAGATTTTTTTGAAAAAATCCCTAAGCCCCGGGGTCACAATTTCAGCAAAAAACTGACTTTTGGGAATTCAGTCAAATATGGTGCCGAACGGTTGCAAATGCTCCCCTGAAAGTTTTGGCAGTCGAAACAGAAGGCTTTTTATCACAGGACAAGAAATCAGCCCTCAACTACTTAACCGGCGGAAAAAGATTTTTTTGAAAAAATCCCTAACCCCCGGTGTCACAATTTCAGCAAAAATCTGACTTTTGCCAATTCACTCAAAAATGCTGCCAATCGCTTGCAAATGCTCCCCTGAAAGGTTTGGCAGTCGAAACAGAAGGCTTTTTATCACAGGGGAAGAAATCAGCCCTCAACAACTTAACAAGCGGAAAAATATTTTTTTGAAAAAATCCCTAAGCCCCGGAGTCACAATTTCAGCAAAAATCTGACTTTCGGGAATTCACTCAAAAATGCTGCCAAACGCTTGCAAATGCTCCCCTGAAAGTTTTGGCAGTCGAAACAGAAGGCTTTTTATCACAGGACAAGAAATCAGCCCTCAACAACTTAACCGGCAGAAAAAGATTTTTTTGAAAAAATCCCTAAGCCCCGGGGTCACAATTTCAGCAAAAATCTGACTTTTGCCAATTCACTCATAAATGCTGCCAAACGCTTGCAAATGCTCCCCTGAAAGGTTTGGCAGTCGAAACAGAAGGCTTTTTATCACAGGACAAGAAATCAGCCCTCAACAACTTAACCGGCGGAAAAAGATTTTTTTGAAAAAATCCCTAACCCCCGGGGTCACAATTTCAGCAAAAATCTGACTTTCGGGAATTCAGTCAAATATGGTGCCGAACGGTTGCAAATGCTACCCTGAAAGTTTTGGCAGTCGAAACAGAAGGCTTTTTATCACAGGACAAGAAATCAGCCCTCAATAACTTAACCGGTGGAAAAAGTTTTTTTTATAAAAATCCCTAAGCCCCGGGGTCACAATTTCAGCAAAAATCTGGCTTTTGCCAATTCACTCAAAAATACTGCCAAACGCTTGGAAATGATCCCCTGAAAGGTTTGGCAGTCGAAACAGAAGGCTTTTTATCACAGGACAAGAAATCAGCCCTCAACAACTTAACCGGCAGAAAAAGATTTTTTTGAAAAAATCCCTAAGCCCCGGGGTCACAATTTCAGCAAAAATCTGACTTTTGCCAATTCACTCATAAATGCTGCCAAACGCTTGCAAATGCTCCCCTGAAAGGTTTGGCAGTCGAAACAGAAGGCTTTTTATCACAGGACAAGAAATCAGCCCTCAACAACTTAACCGGCGGAAAAAGATTTTTTTGAATAAATCCCTAAGCCCCGGGGTCACAATTTCAGCAAAAATCTGACTTTTGCCAATTCACTCAAAAATGCTGCCAAACGGATGCAAATGCTCCCCTGAAAGGTTTGGCAGTCGAAACAGAAGGCTTTTTATCACAGGAGAAGAAATCAGCCCTCAACAACTTAACAAGCGGAAAAATGTTTTTTTGAAAAAATCCCTAAGCCCCGGAGTCACAATTTCAGCAAAAATCTGACTTTCGGGAATTCACTCAAAAATGCTGCCAAACGCTTGCAAATGCTCCCCTGAAAGTTTTGGCAGTCGAAACAGAAGGCTTTTTATCACAGGACAAGAAATCAGCCCTCAACAACTTAACCGGCGGAAAAAGATTTTTTTGAAAAAATCCCTAAGCCCCGGGGTCACAATTTCAGCAAAAAACTGACTTTTGGGAATTCAGTCAAATATGGTGCCGAACGGTTGCAAATGCTCCCCTGAAAGTTTTGGCAGTCGAAACAGAAGGCTTTTTATCACAGGACAAGAAATCAGCCCTCAACTACTTAACCGGCGGAAAAAGATTTTTTTGAAAAAATCCCTAACCCCCGGTGTCACAATTTCAGCAAAAATCTGACTTTTGCCAATTCACTCAAAAATGCTGCCAATCGCTTGCAAATGCTCCCCTGAAAGGTTTGGCAGTCGAAACAGAAGGCTTTTTATCACAGGAGAAGAAATCAGCCCTCAACAACTTAACAAGCGGAAAAATATTTTTTTGAAAAAATCCCTAAGCCCCGGAGTCACAATTTCAGCAAAAATCTGACTTTCGGGAATTCACTCAAAAATGCTGCCAAACGCTTGCAAATGCTCCCCTGAAAGTTTTGGCAGTCGAAACAGAAGGCTTTTTATCACAGGACAAGAAATCAGCCCTCAACAACTTAACCGGCGGAAAAAGATTTTTTTGAAAAAATCCCTAAGCCCCGGGGTCACAATTTCAGCAAAAATCTGACTTTTGCCAATTCACTCATAAATGCTGCCAAACACTTGCAAATGCTCCCCTGAAAGGTTTGGCAGTCGAAACAGAAGGCTTTTTATCACAGGACAAGAAATCAGCCCTCAACAACTTAACCGGCGGAAAAAGATTTTTTTGAATAAATCCCTAAGCCCCGGGGTCACAATTTCAGCAAAAATCTGACTTTTGCCAATTCACTCAAAAATGCTGCCAAACGGATGCAAATGCTCCCCTGAAAGGTTTGGCAGTCGAAACAGAAGGCTTTTTATCACAGGAGAAGAAATCAGCCCTCAACAACTTAACAAGCGGAAAAATATTTTTTTGAAAAAATCCCTAAGCCCTGGAGTCACAATTTCAGCAAAAATCTGACTTTCGGGAATTCACTCAAAAATGCTGCCAAACGCTTGCAAATGCTCCCCTGAAAGTTTTGGCAGTCGAAACAGAAGGCTTTTTATCACAGGACAAGAAATCAGCCCTCAACAACTTAACCGGCGGAAAAAGATTTTTTTGAAAAAATCCCTAAGCCCCGGGGTCACAATTTCAGCAAAAAACTGACTTTTGGGAATTCAGTCAAATATGGTGCCGAACGGTTGCAAATGCTCCCCTGAAAGTTTTGGCAGTCGAAACAGAAGGCTTTTTATCACAGGACAAGAAATCAGCCCTCAGCTACTTAACCGGCGGAAAAAGATTTTTTTGAAAAAATCCCTAACCCCCGGTGTCACAATTTCAGCAAAAATCTGACTTTTGCCAATTCACTCAAAAATGCTGCCAATCGCTTGCAAATGCTCCCCTGAAAGGTTTGGCAGTCGAAACAGAAGGCTTTTTATCACAGGAGAAGAAATCAGCCCTCAACAACTTAACAAGCGGAAAAATATTTTTTTGAAAAAATCCCTAAGCCCCGGAGTCACAATTTCAGCAAAAATCTGACTTTCGGGAATTCACTCAAAAATGCTGCCAAACGCTTGCAAATGCTCCCCTGAAAGTTTTGGCAGTCGAAACAGAAGGCTTTTTATCACAGGACAAGAAATCAGCCCTCAACAACTTAACCGGCGGAAAAAGATTTTTTTGAAAAAATCCCTAAGCCCCGGGGTCACAATTTCAGCAAAAAACTGACTTTTGGGAATTCAGTCAAATATGGTGCCGAACGGTTGCAAATGCTCCCCTGAAAGTTTTGGCAGTCGAAACAGAAGGCTTTTTATCACAGGACAAGAAATCAGCCCTCAACTACTTAACCGGCGGAAAAAGATTTTTTTGAAAAAATCCCTAACCCCCGGGGTCACAATTTCAGCAAAAATCTGACTTTCGGGAATTCAGTCAAATATGGTGCCGAACGGTTGCAAATGCTACCCTGAAAGTTTTGGCAGTCGAAACAGAAGGCTTTTTATCACAGGACAAGAAATCAGCCCTCAATAACTTAACCGGAGGAAAAAGTTTTTTTTATAAAAATCCCTAAGCCCCGGGGTCACAATTTCAGCAAAAATCTGGCTTTTGCCAATTCACTCAAAAATACTGCCAAACGCTTGGAAATGATCCCCTGAAAGGTTTGGCAGTCGAAACAGAAGGCTTTTTATCACAGGACAAGAAATCAGCCCTCAACAACTTAACCGGCAGAAAAAGATTTTTTTGAAAAAATCCCTAAGCCCCGGGGTCACAATTTCAGCAAAAATCTGACTTTTGCCAATTCACTCATAAATGCTGCCAAACGCTTGCAAATGCTCCCCTGAAAGGTTTGGCAGTCGAAACAGAAGGCTTTTTATCACAGGACAAGAAATCAGCCCTCAACAACTTAACCGGCGGAAAAAGATTTTTTTGAATAAATCCCTAAGCCCCGGGGTCACAATTTCAGCAAAAATCTGACTTTTGCCAATTCACTCAAAAATGCTGCCAAACGGATGCAAATGCTCCCCTGAAAGGTTTGGCAGTCGAAACAGAAGGCTTTTTATCACAGGAGAAGAAATCAGCCCTCAACAACTTAACAAGCGGAAAAATATTTTTTTGAAAAAATCCCTAAGCCCCGGAGTCACAATTTCAGCAAAAATCTGACTTTCGGGAATTCACTCAAAAATGCTGCCAAACGCTTGCAAATGCTCCCCTGAAAGTTTTGGCAGTCGAAACAGAAGGCTTTTTATCACAGGACAAGAAATCAGCCCTCAACAACTTAACCGGCGGAAAAAGATTTTTTTGAAAAAATCCCTAAGCCCCGGGGTCACAATTTCAGCAAAAAACTGACTTTTGGGAATTCAGTCAAATATGGTGCCGAACGGTTGCAAATGCTCCCCTGAAAGTTTTGGCAGTCGAAACAGAAGGCTTTTTATCACAGGACAATAAATCAGCCCTCAACTACTTAACCGGTGGAAAAAGATTTTTTTGAAAAAATCCCTAACCCCCGGTGTCACAATTTCAGCAAAAATCTGACTTTTGCCAATTCACTCAAAAATGCTGCCAATCGCTTGCAAATGCTCCCCTGAAAGGTTTGGCAGTCGAAACAGAAGGCTTTTTATCACAGGACAAGAAATCAGCCCTCAACAACTTAACCAGCGGAAAAAGATTTTTTTGAAAAAATCCCAAAGCCCCGGGGTCACAATTTCAGCAAAAATCTGACTTTTCCCAATTCACTCAAAAATGCTGCCAAACGCTTGCAAATGCTCCCCTGAAAGGTTTGGCAGTCGAAACAGAAGGCTTTTTATCACAGGACAAGAAATCAGCCCTCAAAAACTTACCGGGCGGAAAAAGATTTGTTTGAAAAAATCCCTAAGCCCCGGGGTCACAATTTCAGCAAAAATCTGACTTTCGGGAATTCACTCAAAAATGCTGCCAAACGCTTGCAAATGCTCCCCTGAAAGTTTTGGCAGTCGAAACAGAAGGCTTTTTATCACAGGACAAGAAATCAGCCCTCAACAACTTAACCGGCGGAAAAAGATTTTTTTGAAAAAATCCCTAAGCCCCGGGGTCACAATTTCAGCAAAAAACTGACTTTTGGGAATTCAGTCAAATATGGTGCCGAACGGTTGCAAATGCTCCCCTGAAAGTTTTGGCAGTCGAAACAGAAGGCTTTTTATCACAGGACAAGAAATCAGCCCTCAACTACTTAACCGGCGGAAAAAGATTTTTTTGAAAAAATCCCTAACCCCCGGTGTCACAATTTCAGCAAAAATCTGACTTTTGCCAATTCACTCAAAAATGCTGCCAATCGCTTGCAAATGCTCCCCTGAAAGGTTTGGCAGTCGAAACAGAAGGCTTTTTATCACAGGAGAAGAAATCAGCCCTCAACAACTTAACAAGCGGAAAAATATTTTTTTGAAAAAATCCCTAAGCCCCGGAGTCACAATTTCAGCAAAAATCTGACTTTCGGGAATTCACTCAAAAATGCTGCCAAACGCTTGCAAATGCTACCCTGAAAGTTTTGGCAGTCGAAACAGAAGGCTTTTTATCACAGGACAAGAAATCAGCCCTCAATAACTTAACCGGTGGAAAAAGTTTTTTTTGAAAAAATCCCTAAGCCCCGGGGTCACAATTTCAGCAAAAATCTGGCTTTTGCCAATTCACTCAAAAATACTGCCAAACGCTTGGAAATGATCCCCTGAAAGGTTTGGCAGTCGAAACAGAAGGCTTTTTATCACAGGACAAGAAATCAGCCCTCAACAACTTAACCGTCAGAAAAAGATTTTTTTGAAAAAATCCCTAAGCCCCGGGGTCACAATTTCAGCAAAAATCTGACTTTTGCCAATTCACTCATAAATGCTGCCAAACGCTTGCAAATGCTCCCCTGAAAGGTTTGGCAGTCGAAACAGAAGGCTTTTTATCACAGGACAAGAAATCAGCCCTCAACAACTTAACAAGCGGAAAAATGTTTTTTTGAAAAAATCCCTAAGCCCCGGAGTCACAATTTCAGCAAAAATCTGACTTTCGGGAATTCACTCAAAAATGCTGCCAAACGCTTGCAAATGCTCCCCTGAAAGTTTTGGCAGTCGAAACAGAAGGCTTTTTATCACAGGACAAGAAATCAGCCCTCAACAACTTAACCGGCGGAAAAAGATTTTTTTGAAAAAATCCCTAAGCCCCGGGGTCACAATTTCAGCAAAAAACTGACTTTTGGGAATTCAGTCAAATATGGTGCCGAACGGTTGCAAATGCTCCCCTGAAAGGTTTGGCAGTCGAAACAGAAGGCTTTTTATCACAGGACAAGAAATCAGCCCTCAACTACTTAACCGGTGGAAAAAGATTTTTTTGAAAAAATCCCTAACCCCCGGGGTCACAATTTCAGCAAAAATCTGACTTTTGCCAATTCACTCAAAAATGCTGCCAATCGCTTGCAAATGCTCCCCTGAAAGGTTTGGCAGTCGAAACAGAAGGCTTTTTATCACAGGACAAGAAATCAGCCCTCAACAACTTAACAAGCGGAAAAATGTTTTTTTGAAAAAATCCCTAACCCCCGGGGTCACAATTTCAGCAAAAATCTGACTTTCGGGAATTCAGTCAAATATGGTGCCGAACGGTTGCAAATGCTACCCTGAAAGTTTTGGCAGTCGAAACAGAAGGCTTTTTATCACAGGACAAGAAATCAGCCCTCAATAACTTAACCGGTGGAAAAAGTTTTTTTTATAAAAATCCCTAAGCCCCGGGGTCACAATTTCAGCAAAAATCTGGCTTTTGCCAATTCACTCAAAAATACTGCCAAACGCTTGGAAATGATCCCCTGAAAGGTTTGGCAGTCGAAACAGAAGGCTTTTTATCACAGGACAAGAAATCAGCCCTCAACAACTTAACCGGCAGAAAAAGATTTTTTTGAATAAATCCCTAAGCCCCGGGGTCACAATTTCAGCAAAAATCTGACTTTTGCCAATTCACTCAAAAATGCTGCCAAACGGATGCAAATGCTCCCCTGAAAGGTTTGGCAGTCGAAACAGAAGGCTTTTTATCACAGGAGAAGAAATCAGCCCTCAACAACTTAACAAGCGGAAAAATGTTTTTTTGAAAAAATCCCTAAGCCCCGGAGTCACAATTTCAGCAAAAATCTGACTTTCGGGAATTCACTCAAAAATGCTGCCAAACGCTTGCAAATGCTCCCCTGAAAGGTTTGGCAGTCGAAACAGAAGGCTTTTTATCACAGGACAAGAAATCAGCCCTCGACAACTTAACCGGCGGAAAAAGTTTTTTTTGAAAAAATCTGACTTTTGCCAATTCACTCAAAAATGCTGCCAAACGCTTGCAAATGCCCCCCTGAAAGGCCCCACCACAGAAGCCAGAATGGGTGACCCAAATGGGTGACCCAAATGATTCTTCATGTGTTTTTTGACTGGTTTTTCAAGGAAACAAACAGAAAGCGTGGTAGTTTTTGTTTAACTTCTTCATCAACACAGAGTATGCGCAGCTAATGGCGCATAGGAATAAAGAGTTGTCCACACTACTTTTTCTTAGTTTTATTTTTGAAAACATAACAATGAAACGTTGCAAGCCATCACTCCTCCTCACCAGCAGCTAAGCACGTCAAACTGCAAACGTACGGTACACCTCTGAAACCAACCTGGGTCCTGAGTAGCATTATTGACCACTTTAAGATAAAGAAAAAACCAACAGTTTTGGTCTGTGTGTCTGTCTGAGTGGCAAAGAGAGAAAACGTGTGCACATTTCAGGTCCACAAAGCATGAAACCAAAATTGGCCTTTCTTTGTTCCATGAAACATTGGCTATTTGATTGGGCACTTTAATACCCAGCTGGTCTGAAATTTGCATACACACACGCAGCGATGAAACAATTTTTTTCTAGTGGAAATATTGGTGATTACTTTTCAGAACACAGCAGAAGACACTGTTCTCAGGATATAAAGAGAAAGGGGAGTGCATACCTTGATAAATAAGCGTCATTATTATTATTATTACTACTATTATTATGAAGATACTTCCTCTTAAGCATGACTTGATAGGTTTAGTTTTTTTTAGTTTTTATTAACAATTTCAACATAACAAATTATCAAAACATATCATATTACTTATTTCCCGCCTTCCCCCCCTTCAAACCCTCCCTCGCCCCCCCCCGGGACTTTCCTTCAGCTCCTCTCTCTGATTTCTCAGCACATATTATTCTCTGCATGTTATAAAATTATACTTATCCTTGCCTTATCTATCTTTCATGTTATCAACCAATAAATTTGTGTATGTTTATTCAAAACCTGCCAAGGAGTCCTGCAGCCAAAACCTGCCAAGGAAGCTCCTGCAGCCAACCGGAAGCCATTGAAGCTGCAGCGGAACATTCGGGTTCCAAAGAACATTCGCAAACCGGAACACTCACTTCCGGGTTCGCGGCGCTCGGGAGCCAAAACGTTCGACTTCCGAGGTACAGCTGTACTTGATTTTGTATTTCACTTCCTAGTTTTCAAGTGACTGAAGATTTTGCTGAGTGCTTGGGGTCCATAGGAAGTAAAGCAACTGTTGCGGAGACCAGGGCCGGATTTAGGTTTGATGAGGCCCTAAGCTGCTGAAGGTAACGGGGCCCTTAATATGTCCAGCTGTCCTTTGTCAACAACAAATTGCCGCTGTTTTTTGTGCTGAATATATGCTATATGGTAATTTATGGACCTAATAGGTATCTAAAGCCATTTGCACATGCAGAATGTTGTTGTTGTTTAGTCGTTTAGTCGTGTCCGACTCTTCGTGACCCCATGGACCAGAGCACGCCAGGCATTCCTGTCTTCCACTGCCTCCCGCAGTTTGGTCAGATTCATGTTTGTGGCTTCGAGAACACTGTCCAACCATCACGTCCTCTGTCGTCCCCTTCTCCTTGTGCCCTCCATCTTTCCCAACATCAGGGTCTTTTCCAGGGAGTCTTCTATTCTCATGAGGTGGCCAAAGTATTGGAGCCTCAGTTTCACGATCTGTCCTTCCAGTGAGCACTCAGGGCTGATTTCCTTCAGAATGGAGAGGTTTGATCTTCTTGCAGTCCATGGGACTCTCAAGTCTCCTCCAGCACCATAATTCAAAAGCATCAATTCTTTGGCGATCAGCCTTCTTTATGGTCCAGCTCTCACTTCCATACATCACTACTGGGAAAACCATAGCTTTAACTATACGAACCTTTGTTGGCAAGGTGATGTCTCAGCTTTTTAAGACGCTGTCTAGGTTTGTCATTGCTTTTCTCCCAAGAAACAGGCGTCTTTTAATTTCGTGGCTGCTGTCACCGTCTGCAGTGATCATGGAGCCCAAGAAAGTACAATCTCTCACTGCCTCCATTTCCTCCCCTTCTATTTGCCAGTAGGTGAATACACACAATTACCTTTCAACATAAATTCAAATGAAAAACGGTTGTTTTTCAAAAGCATTATTACTCTGCATTTGTGGTAATTCAGATTAGCAATCTTTGGGAAGAGGAGGACCAGCTGCAAGTTTTCATTTCAAACAGCATCACTCTGCAGGAGCATCTCTCCATTTCCTTAAAAACGAGAATGTGGAGAAAGAAATGATCTGCTCCATCACTAAACTGTTGCAGGATTTTGGACTCCGCTAGCTTGGAGCTCCCTCTCGTGGTCTTTTGAGATTATCAAAGCGTCAGGAGCCAGGCTGAGATAACCCAGGGGGAAAAGGTAAAGGGACCCCGACCATTAGGTCCAGTCGTGACCAACTCTGGGGCTGCGGTGCTCATCTCTCTTTATTGGCTGAGGGAGCCGGCATACAGCTTCCGGGTCATGTGGCCAGCATGACTAAGCCACTTCTGGCGAACCAGAGCAGCGCACGGAAACGCCGTTTACCTTCATCAGTTGTACATGTTTGTATGTAGTATATCAAGATAATGGAACTTACCGTATTTTTCGCTCTATAGGACGCACTTTCCCCCCTCCAAAAATGAAGGGGAAATGTGTGTGCGTCCTATGGAGCGAATGCAGGCTCCTTGGCTTCAGCAATACCAATGCGCTCCAAAGGCTTCGCGTTGCTTTCTCTGAAGCCTGGAGAGTGAGAGGGGTCGGTGCGCACCGACCCCTCTCGCTCTCCAGGCTTCAGCGATAGCCGCCTGAAGCCTTTGGAGCGCAGCGGGAACTCCTGCTGCGCTCCAGAGGCTTTGGGCAAGACTCTCCTGGCTTCAGCAGAGAGGGAGAGCTGCGCAGCGCCCCTTCAGCGAAGCGGGAGGAGAAATGGAAGGGGCTCTGTTTCTCCTGCCGCTTCGCTGAAGCGGCGCTGAGCAGAGAGGGGGAGAATTTTTTCCCCTTGTTCTCCCCCTCTAAAACAAGGTGCGTCCTATGGTCGGGTGCGTCCTATAGAGCGAAAAATACGGTATGACATGGTGGTTTCTGCAGAAACAACTGATGAAGCCTAGGAGCGCGAAACAAGGCATTATTCTGGAAATCCTTGTCAAGATTCTGTGGAACTGCAGCAAGCTCCCATTTGGATTTTATGAACATACGAAGACATAGTGGAACAGAAACTAGCAAATATTTGGACTCTTTGAATGAACTGATCTATTGGGATTTCCGTTTACTTTGTTGTACTTTATGTGTTGATTATGTGCAAGAGAAATATTTGATACTGTGATAAATACAGAAGAGCATTGTTTATGTGAATGCACAGCCAGTTGCATTTTGTGGGTCTGTTGAATGTATTTTACGTAACGCTAGGTTTGATGTTGTTTCCCTGAAGCAACAGGGCACAGGATTGGATCCTGTTAAGCGTCAGGATCCAATCTTGCATGACAATCTGGGCGGGGCAGCACGAGACACTTTGGCCCAATTCGGGGACCAAAGAGCAGATCAGGAAGGCGTTTAAGAACAAACACGAACACACAAATGGCTGGCGTTACAGCTCTTTAATTTCAGTGCCTAAAACAAAAACGACGAGTCGTACATTTCTGACACGGTTATCATGCAAAGCACTTAAGAGATGAGAGACAACAGGTTTTTTGTTTTTTAAAAAGTGCCCTGCTCTTGCTACATTAATACAATCCTTCCAGTAAGGCTCGTTCTTTGGACGTGTTTCGAAGCAGCATTCTGTGAAAATGTTGTCATGCAAAGGGAGGGCCAGGAACTCTTTGAAACTCCAACTGGGCCCAAAATTGTTAAACTGGGCATTAACCCAGTGCATCTTCACCTGTACAGATGGCTAGGCAGCCTCGAATTTCAGCCTCCCATTATTGGGGAAGTTGGGGGAGGGGGTCTGAAACATTTCCGAAGTATATTAATTTATTATTTCATATATTATTTTAAAGGTATGAATTCTTTGCGTGGAATGGGCGTCGTGGCTGATCCCATGCCGTACAAATTCCACGGAGGCCAACAGCACAAATTATCAGCAAATTATCTATACTGAGACTAAACATTCTCTGTTAAAAACAGTTATGGTAAAAATCATTGAAAGGCATAAATCAGAGAACCAAAAAAGATTCTAATAAGGCATCTGTGAGTACCAACTGGGCACAACCCTCCTGCGTCAATGCATTTTTTTGGGGGTGGGGTGTATGCAAATACCACAAAATGCAACTTCTATTTTCTCCCCCCGCTAGACACTCCGAGCAACCCGATGGTTCAAGTACTGTATAAAATATCCTTTTTGGTACAATGTTTTGTATAAAAACCAAAGTGGAAAAAAAGTTTAAAATGCTCAAAATGATTGATTTACATGAAAAAAATAGTAAAAAATATAATTTAAAACAACATTCATTTCCAGTATTAGTGAGATCTGCTGGACCTTTGGTTACATTCACCAAGATCGGGACAGGATTTAAGGCAAGATGTCAAATTGGCACCAAAGTGATAAACTGTATGCAATGGGCTGAAGGCAGAGTAGATTTGGGGGCTGGGTGGTGGTCAGTGGACTGGCTTCTCCCGGACGCTGACAGAACCATCTTCCATGCCAAAGTAAACCCATTCCGCCATGTCGATAAACAGGCCTGTTTCCACCACCCCTAGAACAGAAAAGCAAAATCACGTCTGAATGCAATAGAAGTATTCTTTAAAAAAATAAATTTTATTAGTATTTTCCACACAACACGAAAGATATCTAAAAATAACAATACACAACACACAAAAATCAACATTTGAAAACTAAAGAAAGCAACAACAAAAACAAAAAATAAAAATCCATATCTTACAAGTTAATATTATAAACACTAAAACAACAAGATATTGACTTCCACCAATCCCACAGCACCTCCTTTATGTCTCATTGTGTCTTCTTGTTTTCTTTATCATCTCTATCCTAGCATCTAGATATAAATCCCTCTTCCTTATGCTTTCACTTCACAAGGTTATTCCAGACTCAGCCAGATTTCTGTCCTCGAACCTTGACTTTCGAGGTGTTCATTTAGCCACTCCCATTCCTTTTTTACTTCATTTTTTGGTTTTTGTCTTATTATGTCTGTCAATTTGGCTAATTCTAAGTATTCTGAAACCTTACATAGCCACTCTCCCCTAGTGGGTAACTGATTCCCTTTCCAGTACTTAGCCACCAGGATTCTTGCTGCAGACGTTGCGTATAAGAAAATTTTAGTTTTGTCTTTTGGAATATCGTCATTTAAAATTCCTAAAAGAAATGCCTCTGGCCTTTTACTATACAATATTCTTAATATTTTCTTTATTTCTTCATGGATCATGCTCCAAAATTTCCCAATTTTGGGGCATGTCCACCAAATACGGTAGAAGGTTCCTTTTTGTATCTTGCATCTCCAGCACTTATTATTATACGTTTTATTCATTTTTGCAAGCCTTTCTGGTGCCAGGTACCACCTGTGATGCATTTTCATATAGTTCTCTCTTATTAGGTAACATGCTGTAAAATTTATATTTTTTGTCCATAGTCTTTCCCATTCATTATATTCAATTGGATGGCCCAGAAGTATTAATAACCACTGAAAATACTGGACTTGTAAGATACAAGTCATAGGTTTGTAATTTCATCCCACTGGGGGCAGAATGAATTTCTGAACTGTGCTATCTTTGGGCCTGTTTATATTTTAATTTTTTAAAAATAAAATTAGAGAGAGACCAGAAATGCACGCTTTGCTAAATGCTGGTTTATCATACCGATCCTTTATATCAGTGGTTCTCAAAGGCTGTGGGAGGAGAGGGTGGCAAGCGTGGCAGGAAGATTCAAGAACAACCAAAGGAACATTTAACCAATTCAACCAATTCAATAAGTTTGATTTGCCCATCTATTATTGTGGGTGTTTTGTTGAATTGGCCAAAATGACGGCAGCTATCAGAGGTCAAACAAATCAAAATTTAATAAAAGAATGGAGTTGCATGAATGAATATACAAAACAACACTGCTCCGGTACAGAAATATTGATATGTAAAGAACAAAGTTTGTAAGGGGAAAAGGTTACAAATGCTAGTAAAATCAGAATATTTGTCAAATACAATAGAACAACACAACTGTAAAGATAAGTTATAGAATCAAGGTCAAGCAACGATGGAAACAAGTCAGATTTTAACTCACATTTCGAGTTATGTCGAACCAATGGGGGTGGGGTTTGTGTGAGTTGGTGGGATGCTTTGTGTTACTAACATGTACATATGTGTAAACGTTTGTTTCTGTTATTTTGTAGAGATAAAAACTTCAATAAAAATTAATAATAAAAAACAGGAACATTTAAAACATTTCAGTGCAGTATATTGTAGCACAGCGTCGAAATATTTTTTATTATTTGCAGAATATAGATAGATATTTTTTCAAAATGAGGGAATGAGCATCAGGCAATACTGCGAGCTCACAACTTTTGTTCAGTTTGCATACACACTTAAGGTGCATATACATACTCAGATATATGTAAGAGGCTCATTCATAATTATATTTTGGGAATAATTTATGTTTTACACTTTCTGGATGACTCGTCTTCATATTATAAAGCAGTCACATTCTATGTTATGAAGCAAGCACTGCTAGGAGCTGCTTCTTTCTGTTTTCCAATGTATTTCCTATCAATAATAATAATAAATGGTGTGGCAGGAGCAAATTTTTTTCCTGGAAGTGTGGTCCAGAGAAATAAGTTTGAGAACCACTAATTTATATCATGGTAGAACAATGTTATCAACATGTGCCACTGTCCTACACCTCAAGATGGTTTTTCCTGTTACTGTATTTACAAAATATTCGTTTTGAAACTCTTAATAAAGTCAAAAAAAGTAAAATAAAATAAATGATGCTACAATATATCCTAACACAGGTGATCTGAGATAACCACATATAGAGCAATCTACACCAATGGCGCCACCTGCTGTCTAACAGTTGCAAATACAGCATTAACGCCTCCACTAGGCTTTCAGTAAAATAAATATTTTCTAAGAATTCATATTTATCACTGTACTAAGACAATGTACAGTCAGGGGCAAAAATAAGTTCCAAAGCACTTAATTCTACTCTTGTTCCAAAGCACTTAATTCTACTCTTGTGTTATTCAGGCATTAGGCATATATTTTCCTTCATTTATAAAGAAGAGGACTGGACCCACTAATTAATAACTTTTTAGAATTTTTAATTCCACAATTGTACAGCTGTTAATATGCCTGCTACAAGGGATTCTTTTTAAAACCCTCATGAAATATGCTTCTGTTGCAAGACTACCTACCTGGTATCATCTTGATTGCCACATTCACTTCACGCCAGTTATGGACTTTATCAAATTTCCAGTCCAATAAGAAGTTCCCATTGTCAGTCACGACAGGGCCCTAGCAGCGAAGAAAATAGGCAGAGACTCGTTTTTTAAGAAACAAAAATCAAAATGGGTGAAACAGAAACAAAACAAACCCCAACTTCCAAGTGGAAACTTAAGCACTCTAGAACAGAATCATCATATATGGAATTATGGACTGCTGGACTGAAAGAAAAAAAGTCACCATATTCACATGTCATAATGACTCCCTAATTTAATGCAAATCAAAGCACAAATGGGGGCGAATGTGTGTTATACTGTATACCCCTGGATGAATACTGCAGAACAGATTCAACAGTGTGATGATACCTAGAATTGGACGATGTCATAACATAATGTTTGAGGATTGGGAAAGATTGTGGAAGAGAGGGGTCAAGTTCACTGCATGTACAGTGGTGCCTCGCAAGACGAAATTAATCCGTTCCGTGAGGCTCTTCGTATAGCGGTTTTTTTGTCTTGCGAAGCAAGCCCATTGACAGCTTAGCGGATTAGCGCTATTAGCGGTTTAGCGGCTTTTAGCGATCAGCTGTTAAGCGGCTTATCAGCGGATCAGCTGATAAGCAGCTTAGCGGCTTAGGAAAAGGGGGGGGAAAGGGAAAAAAACCTGCAGGAACTCGCAAGACATTTTCGTCTTGCGAAGCAAGCCCATAGGGAAATTCGTTTTGCGAAGCGCCTCCAAAACGGAAAACCCTTTCGTCTAGCGGGTTTTCTGTCTTGCGAGGCGTTCGTCTTGCGGGGCACCACTGTACAATGTTAAAGGAAAATACAATGAAAATGATATATAGATGGTATTTGACTCCTGTTAAATTAGCAAAGATTTATCATAACTGTGATAATCTATGTTGGAACTGTAAAGAAAAAGAAGGAACTTTTTATCACATGTATGTGGTGGACCTGCCCCAAGGTGAAAGACTTCCGGGAAAAGATTTATAATGAATTGAAAAAAATGTTGAAATATACATTTATAAAGAAACCAGAGGCCTTTCTTCTTGGAATAACAGGTTTGGAATTGCGCAAGAAATATGTTAAATTATTTTTGTATGTCACAACTGCTGCTGCTCGAATTTTACTAGCTAAGAAGTGAAAAACGCAAGAAGTACCAACTGTGGAAGAATGGCAGATGAAGATGATGGACTTTTTGGAGCTAGCTGACCTGACCGGAAGAGTCTGCAACCAGAACGATGAGGAGTACCAGGAAGAATGGACGAAATTTAATATTTAGTTAAATACATTAAGTTAAATTAATTGGAAAAAGCTTGCAATTACCAGTTAGGCTTAGGGTTTAAATAAGTAATGTGATGAATTATTATGTTTAATGCTGAATTGGGAAAAAAGAGTGATGTTAAGTGATTAAGTTAAGATTATCTTAAGAACTTTGATTTGGGAAACCGTTAAAATGATATGCATTGAAATTCAACTAGGGGGATACGAGGAAGTCACTTAACAATGTTAAGAAGATTAGTTTTAATAAGGTTATGATTTATGTTTGTCTGTTTATTTGTTAGTGTGTTTTTAGTTTTGTGAAAATCAGTAAAAATTTTGAAAAAAAATATAGAATTGGACGATGAAAGATACTCAGTAAAGCATATTGCAAGCACAGTATTACCTATAGGGCGATACTGTCTCAAGCAACAATCCTACAAGTTGATCAAAGAGAAAAATCATACAGGCCCAAGCTGAAATAAATTCTATACCTTCTAGAAGGCACATTTTTGCCCAGAAATCAAAACTTACCGCCTTATTCACAGCCATCCTCAGCTCAGCAACACCCCCAAACCTCTTGGCCAGAGCTCTGGAAATTGGAACATAGGCCATTGGGATGACTTCAATAGGAATACCTTTCTTCCACTGCTCTCCGAGGCTTTCAGACTTTTTCCTACAGGGACATTGTTTAAAAGCAAAACTGGAATTAACACATTGTACAAATGCACACTTCTTTTGCAGCTGGTTGCACAAGAAAGAGTTTCCTGAGAAGAGGGACTGGTTGATGAACCACTCTGGGAATTGCAGCTCTGCGAAAGGAATAGGGCTCTCTCTACAACTCTCAGTGCCCTTCTATGCAGAACTGGCAAAAATGACAGAAAGACCAAGAGAAAAAGACAACAGAGACTTTGAAAAAGATTGGGAACCATTCATATTATCTTTGCAGAAACAAAGAAAGGCAATAGACTTGATGGCAGGATTTAAATAAACATTCACATTATTAGCATCAGGAAATATTTAGAAGATAGTGAAATAAGAGGATGTAGTCAATTTTATTTCTATGTTCATAGGTTTGATGTTATGTTATTAATGACCTTTTCTGTTGAGAGATAGCAAAGCGGATGAAAATAGAAACAAACCAGAAACGCAAGTTGGGGGAAGTCTTGGAGGGGAAGAATGTATAGTAAACGTTAAGAATTTGAGATGTATAGAATCATAGAATCATAGAGTTGGAAGAGACCACAAGGGCCATCGAGTCCAACCCCCTGCCAAGCAGGAAACACCATCAGAGCACTCCTGACATATGGTTGTCAAGCCTCTGCTTAAAGACCTCCAAAGAAGGAGACTCCACCACACTCCTTGGCAGTATGTAATGAATGAAAATGAAAAATGAATAAAATTTAAAAAACAAGAACTCTCAGTGACCTTAAACTACAGTTCCAGGGTTCCTTTTTTTTACAGTGTGGGAGAGCTATGACTTCTTAAAGTGGTACGACACTGCTTTAAAAGTACAGTACAGAAGGGACAGGAGACAGTGCCCCTACAATATTTAATGGGGTTGTATACAAAAGGGGCGTGGGTGGCGCTGTGGGTTAAACCACAGCGCCTAGGGCTTGCTGATCAGAAGGTCAGAGGTTCGAATCCCTGCAACGGGGTGAGCTCCCGTTGCTCGGTCCTTGCTGCTGCCAACCTAGCAGTTTGAAAGCACGTCAAAGTGCAAGTAGATAAATAGGTACCGCTCCGGCGGGAAGGTAAACGCCGTTTCCGCGCGCTGCTCTGGTTTGCCAGAAGTGGCTTAGTCATGCTGGCCACATGACCCGGAAGCTGTACGCCGGCTCCCTCGGCCAGGAAAGCGAGATGAGCGCCGCAACCCCAGAGTCGGCCACGACTGGACCTAATGGTCAGGGGTCCCTTTACCTTTTATACAAAAGGGTACAAAAAGGACACAGGTGGTGCTGTGGGTTAAACCACTGAGCAGCTTGGACTTGCAGATCAGAAGGTTGGCAGTTCAAATCCCTGTGACGGGGTGAGCTCCCGTTGCTCTGTCCCAGTTCCTGCCAACCTAGCCGTTCGAAAGTACGTCAAAGTGCAAATAAATAGGTACCGTTCTGGCGGGAAGGTAAACGGCGTTTCCGTGCGCTGCTCTGGTTCGCCAGAAGCGGCTTAGTCATGCTGGCCACAGGACCCGGAAGCTGTACGCCGGCTCCCTTGCCCAATAAAGCAAGATGAGTGCCACAACCCCAGAGTCGTCTGCGACTGGACCTAATGGTCAAGGGTCCCTTTACCTTGACCTATACAAAAGGGTAGGCGTCACAACACTAACATCCCCAATTCCAATATGTTACCGAATGGCCCTTATTGATAAACATTTGGGAGGTCTTCTCCTGCAATATGCAATGGTTGATTGAGTGAGATAGTCTTTCAGGTATGTTAGGACTGAATACAGCTCCCTCTCTCTTCTGGAAAAAGCACCAAACAGCGTATTTTACCTATAATCAGCAATGACAATGAAGCTTTTCGCATAGCCAGCGACAATCTTCTCCTGCGTCAGGCAGCCTCTGGAGGAGGAAGGAGAGCAGAACACAAACCCTGTTACCCAGACCGATCAGACGTCAACTAAGGATTTAGCAACTGACGGCTTAAGAAGGAAATCTATCTATAGAATCTTGGAGCCCTGGATATCAACGCAGGTATTTATTCCAGGCTGGTCAGCTTAGGACAGGGGTCAGCAACTTTTTCAGCAGGGGGCCGGTCCACTGTACCTCAGACCTTGTGGGGGGCCGGTCTATATTTTGGAGGGGAAATTGAACAAATTCCTATGCCCCACAAATAACCCAGAGATGCATGTTAAATCAAAGGACACATTTTACTCATGTAAAAACACGCTGATTCCTGGACCGTCCACGGGCCGGATTGAGAAGGCGATTGGGCCGGGTCCATGGCTGTCTACCCATGGCTTAGGACAACTGGGGCACTGCCCCATCGCAAAATCCCCCCCAATATAACCCCCACCCTGCCAAGAAAACCATACTATTTCCTGCTGTCCCTGAGCACTCCCTAGCCTTCCATATTTAACTGATGTAGCCATTTCTGTCGATCAGCTCTTTCCACTGCTCAGCCAACCCCGAGCCAAAACTATTGCTGTGACCTGAAGGTCTCTCTAGCTCACCTCCAGGCAGAAAAACACATTCCCATAGCAAACCCCAGAGATCTTTGCTGTTTGTTTGTTCATTTTTAAAATCTTCACCTGCATCTGTACAGTGGTGCCTCGCAAGACGAAATTAATCCGTTCCGCGATTCTCTTCGTCTAGCGGTTTTTTCGTCTTGCGAAGCAAGCCCATTGATGGCTTAGCGGATTAGCGCTATTAGCCGTCTAGCGGCTTTTAGCGATCAGCTGAGAGGTGGCTTATCAGCGGAACAGCTGATAAGCGGCTTAGCGGCTTAGGAAAGGGGGAAAAAAGCGAAAAAAACCCGCGGGAACTCGCAAGATTTTTTCGTCTTGCGAAGCAACCCCATAGAGAAATTCGTTTAGCGAAGCGCCTCCAAAACGGAAAACCCTTTCGTCTAGCGGGTTTTCCGTCTTGCGAGGCGTTCGTCTTGCGGGGCACCACTGTATAGGCAATCTGGCCAATCTGGGCATAGAAATTAGCAGGCATCCGATATAAACACTCCCAAAATGTCTGGACTCCAAGGCCTTGGCAATTTGGCAAGCTGATTAGAATTATTTTTTTCTGTTTTGAGAATGCCCAGCCCTGCTTCTGTGCAAATCAGCCTCCTGCAGTTTTCCAGCAACTGGTATTCTAGTGTTTCCGTTTTCTGAAAAGCAGGCCTAGAAAAATAAAAGCTGGAGGGGAACGATTGCTTTCCATAGCCTTGCCTGGTCACTAGCCTACCAGCTACAGGGTCCAGCAGCTTCCAGTGACCTTTCCACCCTTGCTCTCAGTACTTTCATCTGCAAGTAAAATAATTAGGCATTATTTCTTACCCTCCTCCTTTGATAAGATTGAGGTCCAAGTCGACTTCATCGGCACCATCAATGGCAACATTCAACTTCAGGAAAGAAAAGAGATTTTTTAAAAATATGATTTTTATTAATTTTTCTGTTTTGCAATTTCAGATAAACATTTTACATCCTTACAATATTGATGACTTCCCTTCTTCTCTTTCCATGGATCATTTTGCATATCTTATATCTCTGCATGTTTTACAAAAACTATACCAATCGGTTTTCCATTATTACATCCATCAAAAATTATTTACACTGTTGAATTTATCTTAACGCTGCTAGCGTTTTCAGGTGTACACAACTCCCCCCCCCCATATATTAAATAAGCGTTTTCCAATCTTCTTTAAACGTATATTCTTCTTATCCTTGTTGTGCATATTCTGTCAACTTAAGTTGCCAATTTTCTTTGGTTGGGACCTCGCTCATTTCCCATTTGGGGGCTAATGAAACACGGGCCGCAGTTGTTGCCTACATAAATAACCTTTAGAAAAGAGATTTAGAGTGTTTATCGCCCGCATTTTGGACACCATGTTCTTTGAGGGTGGCACTTACAAACCTACAAATAACAATTCAGCAAAAAAAAACCATAAAGAACAGAAATAACTATGTTATGATGGGGCAACAATATCCAAAAACACAAGTCAGGTGATATTGAAAAAATGGCTGTATAAGAGCCATCAATTAATACATTAATGCAGGGGTTCCCAATTAGCTACATACTGCAGGCCCCCTGTTTTTCTAAAGCCAAAGCATGGACCCACTACTTTTGAAAAAAGTGTTATCCCTATGGTAGTTTTTGTTATGTGAATGGTGCCGTGGACCCCCTGGGTGGGTTGTGCTGACCCCCTGAGGTCTGGGGACCACCAACTGGGAAATGCTGCTTTAATGTGTCAGTAGATAGAAAAAGAGCCCCTTCAAGTCTCTGAGGTCTAAGCCATAATTTATATAGTGGTGCCTCGCAAGATGAAATTAATCCGTTTCGTGAGGCTCTTCGTATAGCAGTTTTTTCGTCTTGCGAAGCAAGCCCATTGACAGCTTAGTGCATTAGCGCTATTAGCGGTCTAGCGGCTTTTAGCGATCAGCTGTTAAGCGGCTTATCAGCGGATCAGCTGATAAGCGGCTTAGCGGCTTAGGAAAAGGGGGGAAAGGGGGGGAAAACCCGCAGGAACTCGCAAGACATTTCGTCTTGTGAAGCAAGCCCATAGGGGAATTCGTTTTGCGAAGCGCCTCCAAAACGGAAAACCCTTTCGTCTAGCGGGTTTTCCGTCTTGCGAGGCGTTCGTCCTGCGGGGCACCACTGTATTTATTTATACCCCACCTTTTTCTCTGACGGGACTCATGGCTTCTCACTGATAAAAGCAAGAACTACTAGAAAAATCAGTAATTAAAAACAATTAAACCTCGGCAAAATTAAAATGATGTGCACAGGTGAAACTCAAAAAATTAGAATATTGTGGAAAAGTTCATTTATTTCAATAATTCAGCTGAAAAGGTGAAACTAGTATATGGGATAGACTCATGACATGCAAAGCGAGATATGTCAAGCCTTTATTTGTTATAATTGTGATGATTACGGCGTACAGCTGATGAAAACCCCAAATTAATTATAACCCAAATCCCAGTGACTCAAAAGCACCATCTGCTGAACAGAATCCCACCTAGGCTGGGCTCGCAAGTCAGCCAACAAGCCCCCTCCATAATCTTTCCACGTGTAAATCTTTGGCACCTCAAAACTAATCCCATTTACAGTGGTACCTCGCAAGACGAATGCCTCGCAAGACGAAAAATGCGCAAGACGAAAGAGTTTTCCGTTTTTTGAGTCGTTCCGCAAGACAAATTTCCCTATGGGCTTGCTTCGCAAGACGAAGCAAGTCTTGCGAGTTTGTTTCCTTTTTCTTAAAGCCGCTAAGCCGCTAATAGCCGTGCTTCGCAAGATGAAAAAACCGCAAGACGAAGAGACTCGTGGAACGGATTAATTTCGTCTTGCGAGGCACCACTGTACAAAGAAAGGGCAGTCTGGGTCAACATCCCCAAGGAGAAGCCTCTGGAGCCACAAAGGCACCCATGGAGCTCTGAGGCTGGATCACAGCGCAAGGGCAAGGGGTCAGCAACTCTGGAACCAGAGAAAGTTGGATGCAGCTTGACGTAACCACAAGGTTGAGCAATTAATCTCAGGCTCCTACATAAATACTCAGGGTTGTAAATGGGGGATGCCTGCAAGGCTGGTTACCATGATACATTTATACACTGCTTTTTAGTCAAGGTGGGCGCCCAAAGCAGCTTAAAAATTACAAACCCACAAGAAGTTCCAATATATTAGGGATATGTAGAATTACTTATGGGCGTCTTCTGGGACCTGGCAATTGATGGCAAGTGACACAAATCATAGAGAGAGGCAGCTGTCTTGGCTTCTTCTCTCCTTTTTCAGCAGGGGGCCGGTCCACTGTACCTCAGACCTTGTGGGGGGCCGGTCTATATTTTGGAAGCCAATCCTCCTCAGCCAATTGGAAGCCGCACCTTGGTTTTTGAATGGTTTCTTACGGGAGTCAAACAGAGTTCCGAAATGGATTATGTTTGAGAACCAAGGTTCCACTGTACTGAAAAAACTAAGACAGAGCATTGTTGCATGGGAACTGAACCGTTGCAGAAGAGCACAAGAAAAACCCAAATCTTTTACCTCAGGGTGTCGATCCAAGTCACTTAAGGTTAAGCCGTTCTGCAGAATCAACTGACGTGCCTAAACGGAAAGGAAAAGCCAAAATTGTTTCCCAGAGTTTATAGGGCAGAAATCAGAGTCATTTCGACATGTTTATTAGCAGCGGTAATACAAATTAGTGGTTAAGAAACTGCACTATAATGGAGTGAATGTTAATCTTGCAGGAGCATGCTATTTTGATCCAACGAAAGCGGGTTTTCAACCAAGGAAAGACTCGTTTCTCCTATAATGAAGGAGTGTTAAAGCTTTGCATCCTCCAGTTTTCATCTTCATTAACAAGCCAGGCAGATATAAAATCCACCATCTTCTGTAAGAGGTCGGAATGGACCTCTCAGAAGTAACATGTAATCTCTGATGTCAAACCAGCACAAACTTAATAGCAGAGCACATACGTTGCATGCAAAATGTCCCAAATTGAATCTGCTGTAACTTTGCCTGAAACCCTGGAGGGATGCTGCCAAACCAGTGCAGGCAATACTGAGCTACATAGACTAATGGTCTGACTTGGAACACCCATTTAGCATTTCAACAGACTATGAAAGATATTCGCATTAAAAACGTTGCACAAGGTTCACGTCAATACAACTGAACGACGGCTGCAATCCTAAGCCTGTGTACTTATTAGGTGTGGCCTGACGCCCTCTGCAAGCAAGATCATATTCCATGAGAATTAGAAAAGGCTGGGATTTCTTAAAATGATTTGCTGGACTCTGATATTAACGCACTGTGGCATGTATACCTGTAACGCTGCATACCAGCAGTACATTTTGAGTGATATAAGCAACAGTTGATGTTCCTATGAGCACATCTTTTTTGACAGCTATGCTATATTTAACAAAGGCAACCTGGGCACCACCTAATCCAGGAATGGCCAAACTTGGCCCTCCAGCTGTTTTGGGACTACAACTCCCATCATCCCTAGCTAACAGGACCAGTGGTCAGGGATGATGGGAAATGTAGTCCCAAAAAACATCTGGAGGGTGTGCGGTGCTACCTGTTGCTTCTAGTAAATCCAACCCCAGGAAACACTCTTGTAAAATCAAGGCCTAATGCATTTGAAAGGTATTTTTACAGGCTACCTTTCCCAGTAAGAAATTGCTTAATATTGTTGGAGAACCAAATATTGTCAGTTGGTTCTTACAACTACAGCCATATACACCACAAACCAAAAATGTCTGCTCTGTACTAGAGACACAGCCACATTTCAAAACTGACTTTTCCAGTGTTTAGCCACCTTGCAAGTCTCACCTGTCAGATTACCTGTTTCAACAGGATAACGAAGCATGTAAATGCATGCTAGATCTTCTGAATGAATAGAACTTGGATATTTACTCAAACCCCACCTTCAGGCCCAAAAGGTACACCTAAGGTGGCCATTCAAACATCCTACTCACACATGAAAATGAACATTATTGTGGGAATGAACATTAAAGAACATTATTATGTTGCCCAGCTGAATGTAGCCTTACTGCACCAACGGTCTAATGATCTGGAAATTCAGACTCCAGGCACGAAGGCAATTCGGTGTTAGTTGCTAGGAAACAAACCGTTGCTAGCCTGTGACCTCAGGTGAGTTCAGCACACAAGTTCAAAAATGGACAGGGTTGCAAGTAGCACTGCTGTCATGTTCAGAGCTCTAATCTCGGGAGGAGCATTAAGAAAACAATTAATGGAAAAAAGAAACAAGGCAAATTAGCAATGCCCTTCCAGTGTGCTGCCTTGACGACTTACAAGTACAACTCACTATTGGAAGACAGTTTCCCCATGGTCTAGACACCACAAGGGGTATTGTTAACACCTCTGTGATGGCATATAGATTTTCATAAGGAAGTCAGAAGTGGAGTCCTAATGGGATAGGGGTCCACACGAGATCAGTTCAGAAAGCTATCCTACAAATAAACTTAATTTAGCTGCTTACATACTGGAAAACAGCCTCGTAGCTGTTGAGTGGCTGATCAAGATGTAAACAGAAGATCTGGCTCTTTAAAAATGGAGATGTCAAGGGGAAGATTTTACCTGGAAAGACGAAGGTATACAGACTATGTTGAGATTCTCTTGCTTCACTCTCTCAGCTGTGGGGGGAAATTGCTTTGTTAAATACGTACTCAGACCAGAAAGAGTCATGCACCCATATTAAAATATTCCTGCTTAAACTAGTCCAATCATTGATTTATTTTTCAGTTACAATCATATCTTGGTTTTCAAACAGCTTAGATCTTGAACGTTTTGGCTCCCGAACGCCGCAAACCCAGAAGTGACTGTTCCGGTTTGCGAGCCATTTTTGGAATGTTTTGGAAGTTGAACGTACTTCCGGAACAGATTCCGTTCAGCTTCCAAGGACAACTATATTGTGCTTCATTCAGCTTGCAAAAGGAAACAGGAAGGAAATGCCCATTGCTGGTGCAGTTTAGGGTTTCTGCCGAATGGAGAAAATTTCCACTTTCAATCTCTGATGAAAAGTCTAATTAACCGTGTCATTTCTGCGCAGCAAATGAAGCAAAAGGTATGTCCAGTTAGCAGCACATTAGCAGTTAGCTAACGCCGCGGAATTTACTGAACGTACCAGTTTTTACAGCTCCTGCCTTGAACAAATTGCAAGCTGCTACCTTACTCACAAGTTCAGAAAAGACACTTCAGACTACTTGCTACAGATTGAGAAAATCATCTTGAAGGTGATACAACTGATGGAGGACAGCCATTAACAAATAAAAAGAAAATTTCTGACCATTCTGGTTAGCAGCTATCATGGAAGAGCTAGCATTGCTGTTCTTCTGAATATGGCCCTTTTCTCATCCGTGAGCACTGTCATTTGGTGTTAACATTCATCACTACTCAGCTAAAGCAATGGTTGGGACTCTTCCAACCAGGGCTACTGGGGAACAGCACTCCCAAGGACAAAACAAAACAAAAGAGCACCCGAATTTCAAGGCCACATACTCTTCCCTGTCCCACATACATGTTATACAGTGGTACCTCAGGTATTTTGTTCCGGAGGTCTGTTCTGAACCTGAAACTGTTCTTAACCTGAAGCACCACTTTAGCTAATGGGGCCTCCTGCTGCTGCCGCGCCGCCAGACCACGATTTCTGTTCTCATCCTGAAGCAAAGTTCTTAACCTGAGGTACTATTTCTGGGTTAGCGGAGTCTGTAACCTGAAGCGTATGTAACCCAAGGTACCACTGTACTTCCATTTGAACTTGAGAGAAGTTCTGGAGATATTTCTGCCAATCAGCGCTCTGTCCTGCTCAGCCAATCCCAATCCAGAGGTATTGCTTTATTTCAAAGAACTGAGGAAGTGGACCTGCCAGAGGAGGCTTCTCTCATGCATAAAGGTAAAGGGACCCCTGACCATTAGGTCCAGTCGTGGACGACTCTGGGGTTGCAGTGCTCATCTCGCTTTATTGGCCAAGGGAGCCGGCGTACAGCTTCCGGGTCACGTGGGCAGCATGACTAAGCCGCTTCTGGTGAACCACAGCAGCGCACGGAAACACCGTTTACCTTCCCGCCAGTGCGGTACCTATTTATCTACTTGCACTGGCGTGCTTTCGAACTGCTAGGTTGGCAGGAGCGGGGACCGAGCAATGGGAGCTCACCCCATCAAGGGGATTCGAACTGCCGACCTTCTCATCGGCAAGCCCCAGGCTCTGCGGTTTAACCCACAGTGCCACCCATGTCCCTGTGCACCATGCATGCTTGGGCAGAAAAGCCATGCACCACTGGAATTAAGGCTGCCGGCTATATAGCCCCAATTGTGCTGGTTCCTGCTCCCTTCCTGTTGTGATGAGGGCAATACAGGGGCACTGCATTCATGGGGGGGGGGGACTGCAGCATTTTGAGCCCTCCAGCCTCTCAGAATCGTACATCTGTTCCAAACATGCCTTGAAGGCTACATATCTTTAGCTCTTAGCATGTTCCAGTAACCAGCGAAACATCAGGAAGCACACCATATCACAAGATTCAACTGGCTTCTCTCCAGGAGCACCAACCAGAGACCTCAGCAGACCACACAGAGATTTGATTCAAGTCACAACCGTGCAACTTGCAGCTTGGTAACTGCTTCACATGAAAACGCTATGATAACCGTGCTAAAGAGGGGAGTGGGCTGTTATCAAGTGATACTGTAGCTCGAGGCAGCTTTGGAAATTAAGATTCTGAATAACTTTTCAAGATTGCGAAAACTTGAGAGAGTTTAACATAATCATCCTGGAATCTTATCCGTAGTTGAGACCTTAATCCTTTGCACTTATTGGTCCTTGACCAATTCCCTAGACCGGATTGAGTGTTAAAAACAATACAGAATTAAATATTAAAAACTTCCCTAAACATGGCTGCCTTCAGATGTCTTTTAAAAATAGGATAGCTGCTTATTTCCTTGACATCTGACGGGAGGGCATTCCACAGGTTGGGCGCCACTACTGAGAAGGCCCTCTGTCTGGTTCCCTATAACCTCACTTCTCACAATGAAGGAACCGCCAGAAGGCCCTCAGCGCTGGATCTCAGTGTCCGGGCTGAACGATGGGGGTGGAGACGCTCCTTCAGGTATACAGGACTGAGGCGGTTTAGGGCTTTAAAGGTCAGCACCAAAACTTCGAATTGTGCTCGGTACTGGGAGCCAATGCAGATCTCTCAGGACCAATGTTATATGGTCTTGGTGGCCGCTCCCAGTCACCAGTCTAGCTGCCACATTCTGGATTAGTTGTAGTTTCCGGGTCACCTTCAAAGGTAGCCCCACGTAGAGCGCATTGCAGTAGTCCAAGCGGGAGATAACCAGAGCATGCACCACTCTGGCAAGGCAGTCTGTGGGCAGGTAGGGTCTCAGCCTGCGTACCAAATGGAGTTGGTAGACAGCTGCCCTGAACACAGAGTTGACCTGCGCCTCCATGGACAGCTGGGAGTCCAAAATGACTCCCAGGCTGCGCACCTGGTCCTTTGGGGGCACAGTTACCCCATTCAGGACCAGGGAGTCCCCCACACCTGTTTGCCTCTTGTCCCCCAAAAACAGTACTTCTGTCTTGTCAGGATTCAACCTCAATCTGTTAGCCGCCATCCATCCTCTAACCACCTCCAGGCACTTACACAGGACCTTCACTGGTTCTGATTTAAAAGAGAGGTAGAGCTGGGTGTCCTTTTAATTGTGGGAGTGGAGTTACTGGTTTATTTTATTATGTATTTTGTGCTCTTATTTTGCGTTGTGATCTTCAGATGAAGGGTGGTATGCAAATTTAATAAATAACTCAAGCCTCTGGAGATCACCAGACTGAAGAAAACTGTGCTACACACATGAAAACCACTAAGTAACTGCATGTTTTGGGCCTACATGTGTTAGATTTAATCCATGAAGTCACTGCACAAAGATTACGTCCAAGATAGAGATATCCCAGCCCTTGGCCTGACACAGACTCCACACACTGGGCTAGCTGTTTGGCAAGCAGAACTAGGTACACTTGTTTAGAACAGCCTCTCTAAGTTTAAATAAGTGAAACATAATTTCTGACAAAAGGAACAGCGGAAATGCATACCCAATTTCTGCACAGCGTGAACAATTGTAGACCCACTTCCGATTCCAAGGACTTGATTATTCTAAAGAAAAAAGACAGAAATATTTTGTTCTCACTTAGAAACCACATGGCTTGATTTTACTGGAGAGTATTTAGCATACGCAAAAAGTGGCAACTTTTAGAAAACTTGATAATCTACGGCACAGGTGTGGACCCTGTACGCTTCCAGGTACGGTTGGACTCCCAACTCCCATCAAACAGAGTAGCAGGGCCACATACAGAGTTCCAGAGGTTCCCAATCCTTGAACCACAGTATTAGTTTTAAGGAGGCAGAAAGACATCCCATGTAAGGTAAGGTAAAGGTAAAGGGACCCCTGATCATTAGGTCCAGTTGTGACCGACTCTGGGGTTGCGGTGCCCATCTTGCTTTATTGGCCGAGGGAGCCGGCGTACAGCTTCCGGGTCATGTGGCCAGCATGACTAAACCGCTTCTGGCGAACCAGAGCAGCGCACGGAAATGCCATTTACCTTCCCGCCGGAGTGGTACCTACCTATCTACTTGTCCTTTTGGGTGTGCTTTCGAACTGCTAGGTTGGCAGGAGCAGGGACCGAGCAACGGGAGCTCACCCCGTCGCAGGCATTCGAACCGCCGACCTTCTGATCAGCAAGCCCTAGGGTCTGTGGTTTAACCCACAGCGCCAACCACGTCCCTTCCCATGTAAGATAGGGCCCAGTAAAATAAGACATGCTTTGATTTAAAAGCTAAAAAGCACGCTTCTATGTTAAAAACTAAGCAGATGGGGAAAAGTATGAGGTCATATTTATTAATTTCCTTACATTAAAAACTAACATGTACAGTTAAATGTTGTACTTCACCATTGTATTTAATACAGAATTCTGCTACTTCTCTGATGACTGTCTGTATGGTATATATTTTTAATTTCCTGTGACAAGTGTGTATGTTAACAACATTACGAAACACCTGAAAGAGTAACCCATGAAGTTCAGCGGGACTTAGCAAATAAGCGTTGCAAAAGTTCCTAGCTGTGAACAAACATAACTTTTGAGTGCTTTATGTCCAAGCCAAACATACAATTCCTGGGATATTAACAAGACTGAGATCAAGCAAATGCCCTCAGTCACTCCATTCTTTTAAAAGCACTTTCTAAAACACTCTTGTTTTCACAGATACTTAGAAATCCGAGGTGTGTTTTAATCCGTTTCAGCATTTTAACTGTTGAACTCTTTAAAGTGTGGTTGCGGATTTTTCTCAGTTTTCTTGCTGCATCTTTTCATAAACCGCTTTGAGGGTTTTGTCTGTTTGTTTTATTTGTTCCAATAACAGAATCATAGAATTGTAGAGTTGGAAGGGACCCCCCATGGTCATCTAGCCCAACCCGCTGCAATGCAGGAATCTTTTCGCCCAACGTGGGGCTCAGAGTCTTGGGCTCTACAAACTGAACTAAACAGAACCATAATGAAGTGGGGAATAAATTTTGTGAAATACAAGGGCATGCATATGACCCTCGGAGTCCCTTCCAACTCAACAATTCTATAGGATATGGGGGGGGGGAGTCATTTTTATGTTAAATGTATTGTGAGAACTATTCAATGTATTATTGTTGTTGTTTTTCTTTTCTTTTCTTTTTTCTTTCCTTTTTAGTTGCTAGGAGGTTATGGATATTTGTTTACTTCTATATTTCTTTTTTGTGTGTGATGTATTAAAATGAAATATATACAAACGCACATGTATGTATATATAGTTAAATACACACACATATAGAGATACGCACGCTCAAAAGTTTCATCCAAGAATTCATAGAATTTCATCCTATAGAATTGTTTTCATACAGTGGTACCTCGGGTTAAGTGCTTTATTTGTTCAGGAGGTCCGTTCTTAACCTGAAACTGTTCTTAACCTGAGGTACCACTTTAGCTAATGGGGCCTCCCACTGCCGCTGCACCGCTGGAGCACGATTTCTGTTCTCATCCTGAAGCAAAGTTCTTAACCTGAGGTACTATTTCTGGGTTAGCGGAGTCTGTAACCTGAAGCGTCTGTAACCCGAGGTACCACTGTAAATACAGTGGTGCCTTGCAAGACGAAAAGAATCTGTTCCGTGAGTCTCTTCGTCTAGCGGGTTGTTTGTCTTGCGAAGCAAGCCCATTGACCGCTTAGCGGATTAGCGCTATTAGCGGCTTAGAAAAAGGGGGGGAAAGGGGGGGGACCGCAGGAACTCGCAAGACATTTTCGTCTTGCAAAGCAAGCCCATAAGAAATTCGTTTTGCGAAGCTCCTCCAAAACGGAAAACACTTTTGTCTAGCGGGTTTTCCGTCTTGCGAGGCATTCGTCTTGCGGGGCACCACTGTGTGTTATATATATATACATACAGTATAGTATATCTATAAAAATAATTCTATAGGATGAATATATATATATATATATATATACACACACACACACACACACACACAGAGTACGGTATATATATATATATATAAACAATTCTATAGGGTGAATATATATATATATATATATATATATATATATACATACACAGTACAGTATATATATAAAAACAGTTCTATAGGATGAAATTCTATGAATTCTTGGGTGAAACTTTTGAGCGTGCGTATCTCTCTCTCTCTATATATATATGTGTGTGTTTAACTATATATACATACATGTGCGTGTGTGTATATATATATATTTATACACACACTCTCTCTCTCTCTCTCTTCGCAGTAGTCCTCCAAACGGCTGTCCTCCCAAACCCCAGCCGAGGAAACGTGCACGAGATCCACACCCCCAACATTTGAGACGGGATCCTGCATTTCTGGTGGAAGCAGCTCCCGCCGCCTGCTGTGAACTTTGCCAAAAAGCCGAAGCCCGAAGGAGATTCCCCCACCTGCACGTGGTTCTTCACCGCAGCCCAGGCGGCCCGCTTCTTCGCCTCCTCGGGCATGGCGCGGCTTTGGCTGCTGCAACGCGGGGCGCGCCGGTGCACGTGCCTCCTCCCCTCCGCCGCGAGCCTCCGGCAGAGAAGGGCGGCGCGCGGCCCCCGGCTCCGCATTGCCTGCCTGCCCGCCCTCCTCCGCCCCCTCTTTCGGCTCCGCCCGGCTGCTCCGCGCGGCTGAGGGAAGCCGGCCTCTCGCTCCTCACCTGAGAGGCCGCGCCACCCCCCCACCCCCACCCCGCGGCCGCATGGGGCTTGTAGTGCCGCCGCCCCGCGGAGAGCCCGCGCCAGGCGGCCGGGGAACTACAGCACCCACAATGCACCCCGGACAGGGGAACAGCCTGCTGCCTCAGGTCGAAGGCCCGTCTAGTCCAGTAGCCTGTCCTTACAGGGGCTGAACATTATATGTTATATGTTATATGTTATATGTTATATGTTATATGTTTTATATGTTATATGTTATATGTTATATGTTATATGTTATATGTTCAGTTACAGATAGGTAGCCGTGTTGGTCTGCCATAGTCAAAACAAAACAAATTCCTTCCAGTAGCACCTTAAAGCAGTGTTTCCCAATCTTGGGCCTCCAGCTGTTTTTGAACTACAATTCCCATCATCCCTGACCACTGGTCTTGCTAGCTAGGGATGATGGGAGTTGTAGTCCAAAAACAGCTGGAGGCCCAAGGTTGGGAAACACTGCCTTAAAGACCAACTAAGTCAGTTCTTGGTATGAGCTTTCGTGTGCATGCACACTTCTTCAGATACACAGAGAAAGTGTTGCATAGTTTTCTTGCATATTCAGTGGGATACGTGGATTGTAGAGGGTTCTTAATTCTAAGACCCTTGGGTATAATGTCCAGGTTCTTGCATTTAGTAAGAAAGAAGATATCAGTCTGTACCTGTGCAAGTTTCTTGGTGAGGTTGATGGACTTCCATTTCATGCGGCTCAATGTGGTGCCTTCCATAGTTCCAGTTACGTGTGTATCTGAAGAAGTGTGCATGCACACGAAAGCTCATACCAAGAACTGACTTAGTTGGTCTTTAAGATGTTATATGTTATATGTTATATGTTATATGTTATATGTTATATGTTATATGTTATATGTTATATGTTATGTTATGTTATGTTATGTTATGTTATGTTATGTTACGTTAGTGTTACGTTACGTTAGTGTTACGTTACGTTACGTTACGTTACGTTACGTTACGTTATGTTATGTTATGTTACAGTGGTGCCCCGCAAGACGAATGCCTCGCAAGACAGAAAACCCACAAGACGAAAGGGTTTTCCGTTTTTCGAGGCGCTTCGCAAGACAAATTTCCCTAGGGGCTTGCTTCGCAAGAAGAAAGCCCATAGGGAAATCTCCGGGGACCTCTTTTAAATGCTGGCGGTGGGGAGCAAAGCCTTCCCCCCCCCCTCCAGCCTTCAGAAGAGGTCCAGGAAGGCCGGCGGGGGCCGAAAGGCTTTGCTCCCCACCGCCAGCATTTTAAAAGCGGTCCGGGATAGCAGGGAAGCGCTTCCCGCTATCCCGGACGGCTTTTGAAGGCAGGCGGGGAGGGAGCAAAGACTTTCGCCCCCCACCGGCCTTCAGAAGAGGCTTTAAAATCGCCCCGGGACAGCGGAGAAGTCCGCTGTCCGGGGCGATCTTAAAATGCTGGCGGGCGGCAGCGAAGCCTTCGCTGCCGCCCGCCAGAATTTTAAAAAACCCCGGGACAGCGGAGAAGTCCTCTGCTGTCCCGGGGTTTTTTAAAATGCTGGGGGTGGGAAGAAAAGCCCTTGTCCCCCCCCCGCCCCCAGCCTTCAGAAGAGGTCGGGGGACAGACTGTCCCCGGACCTGGTCTGAAGGCGGTTTCCATAGGAACGCATTGATTGATTTTCAATGCATTCCTATGGGAAACCGTGCTTCGCAAGACGAAAAACTCGCAAGACGAAAAAACTTGCGGAACGAATTAATTTCTTCTTGCGAGGCACCACTGTATATTATTATATTATATTATATTATATTATATTATATTATATGTTGCATTGCATTGCGTTCGTTGCGTTGCGTTGTACTGTATTATATTAATTGTATTGTATTGTATTGTATTGTATTGTATTGTATTGTATTGTATTTATTGCATTGCATTGCATTGCATTACATTACATTATATTATACAGCGGTGCCTCGCAAGACGAAAAGAATCCGTTCCGCGAGTCTCTTCGTCTAGCGGTTTTTTCGTCTTGCGAAGCAAGCCCATTAGCGGCTTAGCGCTATTAGCGGCTTAGCGGCTTTTAGCGGCTTTTAGCGGCTTAGCGGCTTAGAAAGGGGGGAGGGGGGAAAAACCGCAGGAACTCGCAAGACATTTTCGTCTTGCGAAGCAAGCCCATAGGAAATTTGTTTTGCGAAGCGCCTCCAAAATGGAAAACCCTTTCGTCTAGCGAGTTTTCCGTCTTGCGAGGCATTCGTCTTGAGGGGCACCATTATATTATATTATATTATATTATATTATATTATATTATATTATATTATGCCATGTCCTGTCCTGTCCTGTCCTGTCCTGTCCTGTCATGTCATGTCTTAATTTAATTTAAAGTTCTATACTGGCTTTCATTTCCCCCCCATAATGTTTATTAAGTTCCTTACAAATATAACACAAACTAAAAAAAAAAACCAATAAAGAAAAAATAGAAAGAGAAAAAAATAAAACGAATAACAACAAAAGATATAACAACAAATACACAAATACAATACAAATTATTAATTAAGCTTCCAACCTTATAAACATATTACTTGACTTCCTCCAGTCCCTCCCATCTGAATTTCCTTGTAACTAAATGTAGCAGTTTTCCAATATCATTTTTCATAAACAATATTCCAATTATATATACCGCCTTTCATTACACTGACAACTTTGCACCTCCTGTCAATAGCAAAATAGCAGCAGGGTGGGGTGGGTGGGGGCTTGACAGTTTAGCCTTGATCCGAGAAACACCCCTCCCATGACAACGCCCGTATGATTCAGACTTCCTAGATGGAAGTTTTGTGCTGGTTATTCAGGGTTGTTTTTTTAAAAAAAAGTTGTTTTACTTTATTTGTTATTTATTATTTTACATCTCGGGGCAGTTTTCCAATGGAACTTCCTTATAAAGAGGCTGTTCCTACCTAGTAGCTATATATATGTGTGTGTGTGTGTGTGTGTATTTTAGCACCTTAGAGACCAACTAAGTTTGTTCTTGGTATGCGCTTTCGTATGCATGCACACTTCTGAGTTGCTGGCAGGTGAGCAGAACAACGCGACCTGTGGAAACTTAGGAATACAGGACTGATTTTATACATTCGACTGCAGCAGAATACTAAGGCGGTATAGAGCCGACTGTGCAACTCGAGGCAGCAGTTGATGGGTTTTCAGTTTTATTTTTTTACTGCCCCACTCCTGCAACATAGGTAAAGGTAAAGGGACCCCTGACCATTAGGTCCAGTCATAGCCGACTCTGGGGTTGCAGCGCTCATCTCGCTTTATTGGCCGAGGGAGCCGGTGTACAGCTTCTGGGTCATGTGGCCAGCATGACTAAACCGCTTCTGGCGAACCAGAGCAGCGCACGGAAACGACGTTTACCTTCCTGCCAGAGAAGGTATCTACTTGCACTTTGACGTGCTTTCGAACTGCTAGGTTGGCAGGAGCAGGAACCGAGCAGCGGGAGCTCACCCCAACACTTTATTCTTTCTTGTCAAATACAATGGAGAGGAAGGTTCTTGCTCTACCCCTTTCGCTGCAATCCTGCCTCCCCCCACGCCAACTGCAGGAAATGTTCCATTGTCTATCAAAAATGTGAATGCAGCCCCTGAAGTGGTAGCCATCCCCATTTATTTATTTATTTATTTAATAAAATTCCTCAGTTGTAATATTGATATTTATATATATCTCAAAACGATTTACAGAAAACCCCCCAATAAAAACCGGGGGGGGGGGCAGAATCAGCCGTACTTTGAAACATACACAAGTTAAAATACTACCATGGATTATAATTACCTAAGTATCTGGGTGTGCTTGTCTAAATAGGAATGCTTTCAAGAAGATGCCTGCTTGATCTCAATAGGCAGTGAAATATACTCAGAGTCCAGTGTGGATTTCATGCTCTTTATTCAGCTCATAGTACTGAGGAATGCAAGTTCCCCCAAAGTGCCAGCTTTATATAAATTATTTACACAATAGGCCCCACATGATAGGCTAATTCCGGGATTCTCCTGTAGGCCAATCAGGTTGCGGATTCACTTCCACCTGGAGCTGGATTGGGTGGCTCCTGCGGACCAATCACACTGCTGCATTCTTGATCCTATTGTTCTAGGACCAATCAGACTGCTGCATTCTTGATCCTATTGTTCTAGGACCCATCATATTGCTGCATTCTTGATCCTATTGTTCTATGACTAATCATACTGCTGCATTCTGAATCCTATTGTTCTAGGACCAATCAGACTGCTGCATTCTTAATCCTATTGTTCTAGGACCAATCAGACTGCTGCATTCTTGATCCTATTGTTCTAGGACCAATCAGACTGCTGCATTCTTGATCCTATTGTTTTAGGACCAATCAGACTGCTGCATTCTTGATCCTATTGTTTTAGGACCAATCAGACTGCTGCATTCTTGATCCTATTGTTCTAGGACCAGACTGCTGCATTCTTGATCCTATTGTTCTAGGACCAGACTGCTGCATTCTTGATCCCATTGTTCTAGGACCAATCAGACTGCTGCATTCTTGATCCTATTGTTCTAGGACCAGACTGCTGCATTCTTGAACCTATTGTTCTAGGACCAGACTGCTGCATTCTTGATCCCATTGTTCTAGGACCAATCAGACTGCTGCATTCTTGATCCTATTGTTCTATGACCAATCAGACTGCTGCATTCTTAATCCTATTGTTGTAGGACCAATCATACTGCTGCATTCTTGATCCTATTGTTCTATGACCAATCAGACTGCCGCATTCTGAATCCTATTGTTCTAGGACCAATCACACTGCTGCATTCTTGATCCCATTGTTCTAGGACCAATCAGACTGCTGCATTTCGGATCCTACTCAACTCAGTACATAACAGGCAGGGAGTTCCAAAGTGTAGGCCACCACCACACTGTGCATTCAGGAGTCCCCAAACCTTCATTCTACCAGGCCTAATTACAAACAGGGCACTTAAATTTTTAATTTTGCTGCTGGGATTAATGTTCATGTAATGTAGCACATTATCACTGTTATTATTTATTATATATTCTCAGCTGCTGCCTTGGGCGAGTGCGAAAGAAGCCTTCAGATTCCACAAGGCACATTCGCGACGCTTTTCCCCTTTGCAAAACCCAGCCTTGCTAAGCGCTCTACTGCTGCGGCCCCTTTAAGACGCGAACTCCCTTGACGCCCTGGGGCACTGGGGAGCGTGGTCCACATTCAGAATCGGCCACGTAGGAAGCATTGGCGTTGCCCAATCAGGAAGGGGCGGGAAAAAAGCAGCAGCCAGTCGCTGAGCTCCACCAACCGCCACCGCACTCCAATCAGAGAGCGGAAAGCCAATAGCAGAGGGGGCGGGGCGGTCATGTTACTTCAACCAACCATAGGGATACATGAGGAAGTGAGCTCTTTTAATTGGCGGGAGAGATTTGTGGGGTCGTCCCTGCCATTGGCTCGGGTCGAACCGTGTTGACAAAACACCGCGCGTCGCTTCTCCTTTTCCGGTGTGGAGGCGGGAACAAAAAAAAAAGGCGTCCGCACCTCCGATTGGACGGCCGCGCAAAAACGACAGCTTTCCTCACTAATGAAACCGAAGGCTGGGGGAAAGGAAAAAAAAAAAGAAGCGAGCTCGGTTTCTGTGAAACAAAGCGCGCTGGTAACGTGGCCGAGGAAGAGGCGGGGATTGGTTAAAGGCGGGCTCGCGGGTAGTAAGTGTAGGCAAGTTGCGTTGCGTCGCACGCGCCTGCGCAGTGGCGAGCTCCGGCTTCTGAGGTAAAACCGACCGAGCCCTTTTCGGCGGCGGCGGGTCTGGCTTCCTATGCCCGGAGCGTAACGGTGTTGCTGAGGCGACCGGAGCGGGGAGGGCCGCTCCATGCCAGGGCCGCGAGGCCCGAGCGCTCGGCCTCTTCCTCCCGCCGCCGCCGCCGCCCTGGTGCTCCTGTGGCTGCTGCCGCTCTGCGTCCCCGTGAGGGGGGCGGCAGCGGCAGCGGCGTTCCTGGATGAGGACAGCCGGCCGGGGCTAGGGCTCGGCGGGGCCGCCGCCGCCGCGCTCCCCTTGGCGGCCGACGTGACGGTGGAGGACGATGAGGCCGGCGGCGAAGTGGCCCAAGCGGCGGCCTTCACCTCCGGGGAGCAGGAGGAGGAAGGCGCGGAAACGCCCGCGCGGGGCGGCAGCTGCAGGTGAGGCACCGGAGCGCGGCGGGGACCTCGGCAGAGGCCTGGATCCGGTTGCCGCCTTGCTTCCGCGATCCCTGCTCTCTCATCCATCGCTAGCCACGGGCCAGGCTCCTGTTGTTGTTGTTGTTGTTGTTGTTGTTGTTTGTGTATATATATATATGTATATGTATATATGTATATACTATACTGTATATATATATATACACACACACACACACACACACACACAGTGTGTGTGTGTATGTGTGTGTGTGTGTGTATATATATATAGAAAATGTGTGTATGTATATATAGAAAATCTACGAAAGCAAATATATATATATATATATATATGCAGGTTTTGGTGTCCTCGGGTGTCTTCCCGTGTAAAAGTTGGGGTGTCTAGGCGACGTTTCGACGAGGTCTCACTCGTCATCTTCAGGCTGGTGCTTTCGGCTTCTTGTTACTGGAACAGAGCAGGATCTCAGTGTTTGAGTTCCTATAAATACTGTAGAGGGGGTGTGGTGTATAGCCTCCAATGTTCTGGGCAGAGAGGAAGTTCCCAGGCTAGTGTGCTTTTTCTTCTTTTGTTCCTTAATTACTTGAGAGATATCTTGAGTGATTTCTTGAGTGATATCCTGAGTACCACTTAGGTGGGTCATTAGGTGTGGATTAGTTGTTAAAGTCTTTGTGTCTTGACCTCTTGAACTTTGTGAAGAGTTTTCCTGAGAAGATGGCTGTACTGTACTTAGTTGTGCTCTGGCTTGGCTTCGTGTATAGGGGCGAGCTGTGGTTTTGTGGCTAGTGTCAGCCAGATCTGTGTAGGGATTGCAGGGGGGTGCAGCATCCGGAGGTGCCACCATGGATTGGCTACTGGATGGTGTCTGTAATTCATCTGTGGAGAGGGTCTGGGTTTGGGTCTGGTGTGGTTGATTGGTGTTGGCGTTCTGTGTGCCTCTGGATCTGGTGTCAGTTTTTGTGGGGAGGGCTAATTTC